>NC_141044.1:11945000-12285000 GCF_052040795.2 Danio rerio
TTGTGTATTGCTATACATCCTGTGTGTTTTAAGCAATGTGTACGCGTTTAAGGTGCACAACTAATGTGCTCTGCGCTGGACTTTAAACCTGCTTTCAGCTGGTCAAATGCGCAGTCTATTTCAGTTCCTCAAAACGCCTCAAGTTCCTCAACGTGCCAACAATGTACTGTACCTTAATACACCTTTCTAGACCGAAACACCCATGAGTCCACAAAGTGGCGCAAATGGATTAGTAGTAATAATAGTGTAAGTAATGTGTTCACACTGAAAACTCTAAAAACATTAAGGGCACTTTAATTACCATGAGAGATGATGCAGTCATTCAGCTGCTAAAATGAAGTGTGTAATGATGGACACTTCACACACTCAACGACGGCAGGTTTGCTTGCGTAGCGGAAGGGGTGCGGAAAGTTATTCACATGTTGAATAACTTTATTTATTTTGGATGGTGAAAGCAAAATTCTCCTATGAGAGTGATTATAGCGCCTCCCGATGGTGAATGCGGCAATACTCACGGCAGGTATTATTTGATAATTCGGTTGTTTATTTCACTGATTTGGCAACCGTCAAATGTCATCAGGGAAACGGTTTTAATTTCTGCTTAGTAAAAAAACATTAGTGTGCCATTTGGGACAACACTACATACAAATACTATCCTGTTGAGTGTGTAAGTGCATAAGTACATAGTGCATGAGTGCAAAGTGTATAGTGTGCCATTTGGGACGCAGCTCAGGTCTTCTTCATCTGACAGACTGGTCATTTTTTAGATAAAACTGTGAGTCCCCCAACAAAACAAACAAGATAAGTCAGGTTTAAATCCTGCCATAGCAGTATTGTTATTATTATATTTTATTTATTTTTGTAAATTTACATATCACTTCAACATATTTTTTGAGTGAATAACAAATATAGTTAAAATTGATAGTAAAAATTTAGCAGAGCCAGCCCTAAAAGTAAAGTACGTTTTGGACCTTACTTTGCTAAACTAATATAGACAAATGAAAAGATGCAATGAGGCCAGTTGTTGTTTATACTGAACATCTCTAGATGAAATTCATTCATGAGTAACAACAAATACTAACATTTACATACATATTAAGCCATATCAACATTACACACACACACACAATTCCATACTGCTAAACTGACACTCAAGAGGAAACATTTACTGATCATTCAAAATAGCAGACCAAAAGTCCAGCCTGCATGTACGTATTTGAAAACAAGATCATACAGCTGTACAGGCATAAACCATTTGCCTTAATGTCATAATTCCATGATGATGTACTTTGGGGCTGTGCATGTGACAGATAAGCTGCTTTGTGATCACTGATGATACAATCCAAAGACAGATGGGACTGGATAAAATGGTGTTTTTGGATGGTGATGAATATTAATATTTGTCCTTTTAATACTACTTTGTCATTTAAATACCAAAATCTAGTGTGCATTATTAAAATCAACAAAAAAATTCAGTTGGTTATTGCTGTCCCAGAAGCAGCACATGTGCATATTGACCTTGAAATCAAAATACGATGCATGCTAATTTCTCCACATAAATATGCAGCACCACAGTGACTGGCTTGCTCCCAGTGAATGTTCCAGATAAAATAACTAAAAAAAAAAAACAATGAAAAAGAAAATTTAAATAATCTAACAGACTTTGACTACATTACTAAAAATTATTTATTTAAATATTAAAGGGCACTTGTTTTACACTTTTTTTCAAAATGTATTACAAGTCTTTGGTGTCTACAGAATGTGTTTGTATAGTTTCAACTCAAAATACCCATCAGAGTATTTACTTTACCTTTATCAATATGGGTAATTTCAGATATTAGAACTGAATTAGAGCTATTCTGTATTAGAGCTGTTCTTGTTGCTGTGCCTTTAATGCAAATGAGCTAGTTCTCCCCACCCACAGTTCCCTGTGCGTATCAGAGCCCAGTGGTTCCCCGATGATAATTTGATGCATTTGTTGTGGAGTTAATTTAAGCCTTTCTGCTTCTATCACATACAATGTTGTTACAAGGTTTGTGTGTTCGTACACACGCATATGTTTAACTTTTCACTGTTTTGCATGCCAAATGTAACAGGATACATGTCAATATACACTGATGTATCTGTTATGTTAATGTACAAAATAAACCTGATTTAAGCCCACAAACCAAGAGTGAAGCAACTTTTTCTATAATTGTACTGACACTTTGCCGCTGTGGTGATGAATGACACACCAAGTTTACACAGCAACTTTATTACAAACATACACTGTCCCAGTTGCTTTGTACAAGTCCTGTCTTTAAGTGGCTGTTAATAAATCAATTCAGTGGTTGAAAAAAAATGCACACCTAAGTCAAACTGCAATGTGCCTCAAAAGGGGAGGATTTGGATCCAGCTTAAATGTCAGAAAATTAAAAAAAGAGACTTATTGTCTTTATTTCTATCCAATATGACTGTGGACACCCTATACCTACACACAGTTCTGTCCAATTATTATTAATTATTAATAATAATAATAATAATTGTTATAATTATTATTATTATAATTATTATTATTATTATTATTATGTATTCACGGCTAGAAAACATTATTTGTGCAATCCAAAATATTACATTGTTAACTATAGATTTACATCGAAATAATATTTAATTCTATTCATTCATTTTTTTTTCAGCTTAGTCCCTTTATTAATCTGGGGTCGCTTATCCAGCATATGTTTTATGTAGCAGATGTCCTTGCAGCTGCAAGTCCAGCTGGACTTGTGGGGGAAACCGAAGCACCTGGAGGAAACCCACGCAAACACTGTGAGAACATGCAAACTCCACACAGAAACACCAACTGTCCCAGCGGAGGCTCGAACTATCAACCTTTTTGCTGTGAGGCGACAGTGCTTTCCAACACGCCACCGCACCACCCTTTATAACATTAATGATAATATATTTATTATTACATGATGAGCATAAGAAACTTCAAAAACATTTGAAACACTACCTGCCCTAAAACCTTTCAAAAGTCAAATGAATGAATGATGTTTTAATTGTGAGAAATGAGAATTCAGTTTTAATCAACAATGAGGGTAAAGAAGATACAAATAATGGGAAATGTGCTCAATTTAGGGATGGACGATTTGGCAAAAATTTCTTTTTATTTAAAGAAAAAAACTTTTCTTTAAATAAGAAAGTACAAAAAAAATGTGTGTTCTCTTTTTATTTGTTTTTAGCCTTTACAAACAGATTATATATATATATATATATATATATATATATATATATATATATATATATATATATATATATATATATATATATGTGTATGTAATTACCTAATCAAATTAAAAGGTTTAACATAAAATAGTTCTTAGAACACATTTTCATTATTTAACATGTTTAATACCTCTATTAATCACATTCTTTCTATTTCATCAGCTTTGCAATAACCAGATTCCTGAAAAATATGTTTGTGAATTTTATTTTGTAAGCACCAATGCATTAAACTTTCCTTTCTCATCAACTAATTTGTCTGCATTCTTACTTGTGGAAGCTTGTTCCCCCATATCTGTATTCAGGGCACTCATTTTGTAGCTTTCTGCGACGGTGCAGCTTAACCAACTTCTGAGCGCTCGCAGTCGCAGCGTGACTGTGATGTACGCAGTGGTGGAAAGAGTACTGAGAAATCATACTCAAGTAAAAGTACCATTACTTACGTAAAAATGTAGTGTGAGTAGAGTAAAAGTATTTTAAGTAGCCAACATTCTTAACCAACGTCATTTTGGCATCAAATCAGACACTTCTAAGATTTTCATGGAAAAACAAAATGAAACATCCCCATGACACTGGGGTAAAACTTCATTCTGACGTCATGTTGACATCTTGTGCCTGCTGGGTGTTTAAGGCCATTTCGATCATCATACAAACATCCGTCATCTTATCAGTGACATGCGTCTTAACAGTCTCTGGGTCAATGCATGTAAAGATTTTGTCCATCTTGTACACTTTTAATGCCTCCAAACAGTTTGCTGCAAATAAAAAGCGCACATGTTTTGAGGTAGGGTTGGTTATCGTTTGGGGTTATTTCAATACCGGCGCTAAATCGATACTTTTAAAACGGTACTGGTGCCAAAACGGCCACAAAATTATTTGACAAAAATATATTTTAATCATTATAATTGAACAAGATAAATATATATTTATAATAAGCTTAAAGTAAACATAAATTCATATATTATATATTTGAATTGCATTACTATATATCTTTTGATCCACCCTATTTTGAGGTAGCTCATGATGCGATTTACCTTCTATGTGTTATTTGATTGGACGGGAATCACAGGACTGATTTTTCTAATCCCGATAGACAAGAAAAAATAAAGTAGTGACTGCAGTTTGAAGGAAAGTAGTGGAGTAAAAATACAAATTACTGCACTAAAAATGTACTCAAAGGAGAGTAAAAGTACACATTTTTAAAACTACTTACTAAATTACAATTCCTGAGAAAAACTACTCAATTACTGTAATTTGAGCATTTGTGATTAGTTACTTTACACCACTGGATGTACTTCATCATGCAAGTGACATCACACTTGCATGAGATCTTATATACATATTATAAAACATACGTATGCAAATGTAAATCGAAATACCAGAAATAGGTTTAAAAATCATATTAAAGGTTTTGAAAAAAAAATCTATCGCGATATATATTGATATCGAATTATTGTCCAGCCCTAGCTTAATTGATATTAGAATAATGTGAAAATGAATTCTTAAGATTAGATTACACAGCAGTTGAAAAATGAGAGGTGCAGAAGTCCTCCAGGGTATTGGCTAGTGTAAAGAGTGCTGAAACAGTGGCATTAAAGGTCAGTGTGAGTATCTTTTAATGTGACCTGAATGGAAGAAAAAAATCAGCTTCAGTGTCCATTTTAAGACACAGCTATAACTGAATTCATGCATACATTCTAAGAGAAATTTACATAAAGAATGCAGGAGCACATTAACAATTTAAGACAACCAAACGAGGGTCTCACACATTCAACCGCACACACTGAGAAACTTATCTCAGCCAACACATGCAGAGGGCAATGGGTGCAAGTCAGGATTATCATTATAAAAGTGTTTCAGTGGGTCTTCCTCACAAAGCTTGCTTGCTTTAAACGTTTGCTCACTTTTTTTCTATAATTTTCTTGCCAATCTCACTGAAATATAAATTCAGCCACATAATAATGCATCTGCAAGGAAACCTACAGTACACACATATGCTGCTTCTTCATTAGAAAATTACTTGCAGAGCTCAGAAAGTGACAGACTGGAAAGGATTTTTAAGAGTAAGGACTTCAGCACCGGGGCGATGCAGTGGCGCAGTAGGTAGTGCTGTCGCCTTACAGCAAGAAGGTCGCTGGTTCGAGCCTCGGCTTGGCATTTCTGTGTGGTCCAAAGACATGTGGTATAGGTGAATTTGGTAAGCTTAATTGTTCATAGTGTATAAGTGTGTGTGGATGTTTCCCCGAGATTGGGTTGCGACTGGAAGGGCATTCGCTGCGTAAAAACAAGCTGGATAAGTTGGGGGATCATTCTGTTGTGGCAACCCTGGATTACTAAAGGGACTAAGCCAAAAAGAAAATGAATGAATGAATTAATGACTTCAGCACCCTGAGCCAAAAAAAAAAAAACATTTTAAAGTGTGTAGCTTTCATGCATTCATTTTCTTTCGGCTTAGTCCCTGTATTCATCAAGGGTCACCACAGTGGAATGAACCACCAACTTTTCCAGGATACGTTTTACACAGCGGATGCCCTTCCAGCTGTAACCCATCACTGGGAAACATCCATACACACTAATTCACACACATACACTATGACACAGGTGTCAAACTCAGTTCCAAAAGGGCCGCAGCTCTGCACAGTTTAGTTCCAACCCTAATTAAACACACCTGATCAAACTAATTGAGTCCTTCGGGCTTGTTTGAAACCTACAGGTAAGTGTGTTGGAGCAGGGTTGGAACTAAACTGTGCAGGGCTTCGGCCATCCAGGAATTGAGTTTGACACCCCTGCACTATGGCTACATATATATTAGTACAAATTACATTGCTACTTTAGTTTATTCAATTCACCTATACCACATGTCTTTGAACTGTGAGGACAACTGGAGCACCCACAGGAACTCTAACTCGCAACTAACCAGGACTCTAACTAGCGACCTTCTAGCTGTGAGGCAACAGAGCCAATCACTGAGCCACAGTGTCGCCTTAACAGATATGTGCATTACATAAACAAGTGTATAAAATGTAAAATCTATAATGTAATGTAAAATAATAAATAACAAACAAGCCATTTACTAATGTTCAGTGTTTACATGACAACATACTTTTTCAAATGAGCCACAATAATATATTTTTTTAAATAATAAACTTTTAGAAACAATAAATAACTTGACTTCTAGTTGATCAATTGGTATCAGAAGTGGCTTATATGAAAGGTAAAGGGAAAAAAAATTATCATGTCATGATTTTAATTATTCCGGTAGGACAGTAAGGTCTTTGCTTAGTCAAAAGTCTTGTCACTTAACATAACTAATTTATAGTATAGAATATAAAGTCATGGTGCAGTGGAAAAAAATGTATATTGAGTATGGCTCCCATGAGCTAAGATGACTGCATCCATACATCTCTACAATGACTTAAATAAACTTAGTTATTTGGAATGGCAAAAAAGCGTTTTTGCAGGACTCCCAGAGTTCATCAAGATGCTTTCGGGAACTTTGAAGTGGAGGCTGAAGTATGAGAAGGAATTTGCTGTCCTGCTGAAGAATTTGCCCTCTCCTGTGGTTTGTAATGTAATGGGCGGCACAAATGTCTTGATCTCTCAGGCTGTTCATGTCACCATCCACTCTGCATATCTCTCACACGCCCCTATACTGAATGTAACCCCAAATAATGTATTTCCTTCACCAAACTTAACTGATTTCTGTGAGTATCTTGGGTCTATGCAGGTCCCAATAGGTCCTCTATAGTATCTGTGATGATTGGGATGCAGTTCAACAGGAGATTCATCAAAAAAAATCTACCTTCTACCACTTTTCCAAATGATCAACTAGAAGTTTTTTGCTGCTTTTGTACCAAAACATAATTACAATCACCTGTTGACATTAACTGTTTAAAATCACACCATTGCTTTTTTATTTTCTTTTTAAATATATTGCAGGTCTGAATGACAAGAAAGCATGTATATTTACAAATGAAATGAAGTTAACCAGACAAACACAAGTAAACACAAAAAGACAAAAGTAACTTTGTAACAGCACAGACTATATTGGCAATTTATTTATTTTAATGTGTAAATGTTATATTAAATAATGTAAATGTTTCTCATCATAACACAGTTTGCAAAAATGTCTTCATGAGTGAAGTGTAAAAAGTGTAAAACTTTATTAGGACTTAGCAAATATTATATAATTTTGCATATGTACATTTTTTTCTATTACAATTTATGTAAATAAAATGACTCCCTTGAAAAAAGTCCCTTGCATATCTGAGTCCCTTTCTAAACCAGATCTGTAAAGCATGATCAATAAAGGATGGTGGAAACAATGCATTGGAAGTAATGGGTAATAAAGAAAGTGCTTGTTTTTGCTTAAAATGTGTCCTAAATTAAGCAAATTCACTCAAAATTCACTCAAATCTCTTTTTTAACTCAAAACAAAGCACCTTCCGGTCCCACTTTATATTAAGTGTTCCTAACTAATATGTACTTACATTAAAAAAATAAATACAATGTACTTACTGTGTTTATAATGTATTTGAGAACACTTGTGGTGCTTTTGAGTTGGGATAGAGGTTGGGTTATGGACAGGTTTGGTGGCATGGATAGGTTAAGGTGTAAGGGATGGTCAACAGTGTATTTACAAATGTAATTACAAAAGTTAATAACAGATGTAATTACAAACATGTATTTAATCAAGCATAAGTACACAGTAAATACATGTGTTTACATAACAAGTACATTGTAACAAACTATTAATTCCTATGTAAGTATATATTAGTTAGGGCCACTTAATATAAAGTGGGACCCACCTTCCTTCTGGCTGTGGGGATGAGCAGTTCTGAGAAAATTATCTCAGGGATTTTACAGTAGCAATTAAAACAATTATTTCCACATTGATGACTCAAAAGGGTTTAATTGTGCAAATACTATTTATTTATTCATTCATACATTCATTTTCTTTCAGCTTAGTCCCTTTATTAATCAGTGGTCGCCACAACAGAATGAACCGCCAACTTATATGCAGCTGCAACCCATCTTTGGGAATCACCCATACACACTCATCAATACTGCAAATTTAGCTTACCCAATTCACCTGTACTGCATGTCTTTGGACTGTGAGGGAAACTGGAGCACAAGGAGGAAACCCTCGCAATCGTGGGGAGAACATGCAAACTCCACACAGAAATGACAATTGACCCAGCCGAGGCTTGAACCAGCAACCTTCTTGCTGTGAGGCGAAATCGAAACCCACTGCTCCACAAGTCACCCAAACTCTTGGGTATATGGGCTTTAACATCTACACCTAACCTGTTGAGAGTGACTCGAGACTTCATGTGCAAGTCTGCAACCAGACACTATTGAGAAAGAAAAGACACACTAATCTGATTATTTGCACAACAGCACCACCTGCAGAACTGAATGATCCATCTAATCATGCAGCTTGTATAGAAGTGAGAAGTTGTTGATCAGATGATAAACCATAGGGGAAATCCACACAATAACACCAAATGTGGAAAGAGTACAAAAACTCATAATCGAGTAAAAGTGTCATAACTTGGCCAAAAATAAAGTGCAAACAGAGTAA
This sequence comes from Danio rerio, assembly GCF_052040795.2. Classification (NCBI taxonomy): domain Eukaryota; kingdom Metazoa; phylum Chordata; class Actinopteri; order Cypriniformes; family Danionidae; genus Danio; species Danio rerio. The sequence goes on from NC_141044.1 coordinate 11,953,846, forward strand.
AGTTTTCTGTTGTAAATCATACTCAAAATATGTGTAAGAAGTAGCTCTTTTGAAAGTACTCAAGAGTAGTGAGTAATGAGTATTAAGCTGTTATAAATGCTGATGTGTTTATTTGCAATGTGTATGTGTATGTAAACGTAACAATCTGTAGTCAGTATATGACGCCTATATGATGTTACTTTAAGATGTTTGCTTGGTGTTGGATTTTGGGCACTTTCCAACACAACCTAAAATCAACAAATCAACATCATTTCACATTGATAATACATGTCAAAACAGCATTGTCCTTAGATGCTGGCAACCTAAACCTAACCTAACATTAACATCTTATGATGTTTTGTCTCTCTCGGTCATTGAATGTAAAGATTTTAAACATCTTCTTGGACACTTTTAATGCTTTCAAATGCTTTTCTGCAGTTGTACAGTGTCCATGTGTTGGAAATGTTGAGTATGATGCAATTTACTATCTACAGTCTGTGTGATTTAATTGGACAGGAATTGCAGGACTGATTTTTCAGCTGAGCCAATCCCCATAGACAAGAAAAAATAAAGTAGTGGGAGCAGGTTGAAGGGAAATAGTGGAGTAAATGGTACAAATACAGCACAAAAATTACTCTATGAAAAGTAAAAGTACAAAAAGTTAAAAAGTAGTTTTAAAACTACTTAGTAAATTACAATTCCTGAGGTAAACTTCTCAGATACAGTAATTTGAGTATTTGTAATTTTTTACTTTTCACCACTGATTAACACTGACTTACAAACTTAACTAAGCCATTTCATGTGAATTTCAGCATTAACAACATTTTTAACATATTTTTCAAAAACAAGCTTTATTCTCAGTTATTTGATAGGAAAACATTAAGGGTGCTTTCACACCTACACTTTTTTTTCTGAACGTATCTCCTTTGCCCAGTTAGCGCTGTTCCTTTGGCATATGTGAACAGGGCAACCGCGCCAAAGTAATCGCTCCGAGATCGCTTGAGTGAGGTGGTCTCGGCTCGATTGAAACGAACCCTGGAGCGGTTCGATTGCAGTGAGAAAGCGATCCGATCCGAGCACGGTTATACCACAGTGTTTTATGGATATGTAATAGGCTTACGGCTATATGAAGAGAGAATTATGAGTAGGGCGGGAAGTTTCGTGAGTCTCCGGATGCCCGCAAACGAGTGATGATCTCCCGGTAATCTCGCGTCTCCCTCCCGGTCCACAAATAGGCATCGTCGCGCACCCTTCTCACCCCTCCCCACTGCGTCTCTCCTCAAACACGTCGCGCGCGCACACTCTGTCAATCACCACGAAACCACCACCTCTCCTGACAGCTTAGCAGGACGCTGCAAAATAAACCCTGATACTCTGACCAATGTAAGGAGAGTTTTCTTGCACGTGACTTGTTTTAGCTCTTTTGGTCTGATTAGAAACTTTGCAGTGTGAAAGTGAACCGCTCCAAGAGCAAAGAGCAACAAATGTTACAATTGTAATCTCTGTTTCACTGAACTGAATCGATTCACAGGTGTGAAAGCACCCTAAGATTAACCAGATTAACCTAAAGAAAATGTTTTAGATAATCAACTGAAATAGCACGATATAAGGTAGACTCAGACTTACCTCTACCATGAAAGTATTTTTAGCATCTCTCCACCACTCCAGCTACTCTCGCTAATACTACCCCAGATAAAGACAGGGAGTACGCTCTAAAATAGCTTTGGAAACCACTACATTTATTCACTGTAAATAGAACTTAAATACATTTTTATATGTTTTTTTTTTTTCATTTTAGAAATTTTTTACAAATTTTTTAGGGTTTCTACCTTTAATGGATAGTAGAGATTGTTGACAGGAAAGTAAATGGAGCGGAAGAGAGAGAGGAAGGATCGGCATAGGACCACAAGGCCGGAATCGAACTTGGGTCACCTATGCATGTGCATTTAAGAGAGCTTTTATAATGTGACTTTGGTGGCTCAATTGTTATTATACAAAGCTTTAAGTAAAATATTTGTGCACCAAAACGCCCCTTTGCATAAAAAAGGGTTGTTGGAGCTTCTTATGATTACAGCTGAAACACTTAAGTAACGTGTAATATTCTGACAGTGTTTTTGGTTCGTTCTTTCCTTGATCGAATGGGTTTTCTTTGGGTGCTTTGGTTTCCCTCACAGTCCAAAAACATGCGGTACAAGTTATTTAAATAAACTAAATTTGGAGTGAATTTTATGTTTGTGAAAGAGTGTGTATAGATGTTTGCACCTGGAAGGGCGTCCGCTGTGTAAAACATATGCTGGATAAGTTGGTGGTTCTTTTCGCTGTGGCGAACTCTGATGATTAAAGGGACTAAGCTCAAGAAAAAAAAAAATGAATGAATGAAGATTTTGGTTCCTTTTCAGATTTTTGAACATGTCATGACTCTATCAAATGTATTGCAAGTAGAGTAAAAGTATCTGGTGTAAATATTACTTAAAGTATGCGTAAAAAGTAGCCCTTTTAAAAGTACTCGAGTAGTGAGTAGTAAACTGTAAAAAGTTGATGCGTTTACAGGCAGTTTGTGCAGGGATGTGTAAACGTAATCTTCTGTAGTGTATCTAGTGATCTTCCAATATCCTTCCTTCCATTGTTTGTTGTATTGTTGTTTGCTTGTTCGTTCCTTCATTGTTTAATAATTCATTTGTTAGGTCCTTCCTTCCATTCCTTGTTTGGCCCTTCCTTTATTTGGCCCTTCCTTCCATTCTTCATTCGTTCCATTTAGTGATTGTTTAAGGCTGTTTGGCGATTTCAGTCATTATACAGTCAACATCCTTCATGTTCTCATCAATGACATGCACAGTCTCATCAATGAGATAAACAGTCTCTGGGTCATTGCGTGTAAAGATTAAAGATTTTGGACATCTTCTTGAACAAGGAATCACAGGACTGATTTTTCTACTTTAACCAAGCCCCATATAAGAAACTAATAAAATATTGACTGAAGGTTTAATGAAAATAGTGGAGTAAAAATACCAATAAAGCATTGAAAATGTACAAAAAGGAAAGTAAAAGTACACATTTTTAAAGCTACTTAGTGAATTACAATTCCTGAGAAAAACTATTGATTGCAATCATTGGAATGTTTTTTGTCAGGGTTCTGCCACTCTGGTCTTGTAAATTCTTGTTTTGGTGGCAGAACTCGGACACTACCCATGTCTGGTCCTGTTTCTGTCTCTGTGTGTGCGCGCGCCGTCGTGGGTGTACGCAGAGTGTGAGCGCTCCTGCTTGATGCGGCCGCGCGCGCGCTCTGCGTCACTCAGACGCGTGCGCTCTTGTACTCGTGTTTGTGTTTTCGTCTGTCAGCAGCGTGGTGTTTCATTCCCAGCGTCTCAGTATTGTTGGTTTCGGTTTTGGTCGGCGCTGGGATGAAGCATGCACGCTGCGTGTGTGAGCGCACGGTGAGTGTTTTCATTCATCGTGTGCTCGTGTCTTGCGTCTTTTGTCGAAGCACGTGGCTCGGTGTTTACATTGTGGTCACGTGCTTTTGTCGTGTGCTTCAGTGTTGTGTTATGTGAGCGCATGGCTTGTATTGTCTCTCTGTGTCATGCGCTCTCCCGTCTATTGTCTAGTCCCACCCTCCTTGTTTACACTGTAAAAACGCCAACTTTCAAAAAGTCCTCTGAACAAATATTAATAAGTTAACTGAATTTAAATATTTTCATTTGAAATGCTGACAAATAATAGTTAGTTTGTTCAACAAATATGGTGCTTCAATGTGAAAAACTTAAAATATTTCGTTGAACTAATACAAAATTCTTAGTTTTGCGTTGATGCGTGCCCTTCTTGTTGGCGCATGCGCCTTATAAGCTTCTGGCGCATGCGCAATTTACTTCCATAGCTCACTGCAGGGGGTACCTGTCACGTGCGCGCGACAAAACGAACCATCTTTCTTTCTGCGGAGCTACGTGTCAATCGTTTTCATAATCGATTGTATATAATTGTATACATGTTTTTGTGCGATGTGCTACCCATCTGACTGCCCGATCTATTTTACCAGTGTATTAATGATGTGAGAGACCGTGATAGAGCAGTTAAGAGTAGTGGTGGGCAAAGCGAGGCTTCGTGAAACACTGAAACAGTCGAAGCAAATGTGTCGAAGCTTCGAAACGTTTCGAAACCTCACTCTACAGTGACATTTAGTGGTCATTTTTTATATTTATTGCACTGAAACAGCTTCAGCAAAGGACGATTGAACAAATTGAGGGATTAAACCCCACTTTGTGAAAGTGGAATCCTTCAAGTAACATAGTACAGTGGTTAAGGTGTCAGACATCCATGCAGAAGTAGTAGGTTTCGAAGCCAGTCAGTAGCAGTTGTTTTAAAATGCTTTAATACCAGTTGGTAATGCTTTGCTCTTGTATCGTTTTGTTTCAACATTGGTCTGATATCCGAATAAACAATTTGTGAATAAATATGTCTTGTTTTTGTCTTAAAACAGGGTTGTTGCTAGATCAAAAACGGTGGCCTGAAGTTATCAAGAATTATTTATATTATTCATTAAATTTCCCATTTATTGTATTTTATTAATGTCTACCCAAACCCTAAACCCAACCATACTGTAAAAATATTTATTATTGTTTTACAGTGTTACAAAAATGATGCTAAATTGATGGCGTAACTGTAGCTGTATCCTATTTAGGCTACACAAAACAGAAACATGATTAAAATACATAAAACCATGATTTCGAAGTCGGGATTCGAACCCAAAACATCATGCTAAGCATAGAATCAATAAGCAAACCCACAGTGCTCTAAGCCATTTGAGACAGAGATAATTTGGAGACCTTGGCAGTCAAATTAGGATTCACCAGGTCTCGAAACGTTTCTAAGCTGATCGATGCTTTGAATCGCTTTAGTCACGTGACTAGGTGTTTCGAAACACTTTAGTCACGTGACTTGGGTGCTTCGGATCATGCTTCGGTGCAGTGATTCGAAACACTTGCGCTTCGGGATCTCGACACTGTGTCAAAACATCAGTTTCACGTCAGCCATCCCTAGTTAAGAGCAGGCCAACGACGTTTCTGCTAAATCATAGGTATGTATGTCTTTTTTTGTTGTCATCTAACGTTATATTATTTGATATGTTGGCTTTGATGTGCGCGTGTATCCTAATACGGAACTATTTGTTATAATTTAGCCGTGAGTTACTTGTTTCGTGCACTTGGTTTTGGCTATTTACATCAATAAAAGTTTAGAGTGAATGTATTTGAAACAAATAGCGATTTCAATCGAGTCATTTGCTTTAATAACTCACGATTAATACAATGAGTATCATATAACATACCAGATCAGGTATCCAAGTCAAATATAACATTATGTCCTGTTTATCTAGATTGCTGTCAGCATTGCGCACATCATAACCTTTTTTCCCTTCGAACCAGAGCCAGTGGAACAAACGGTGACGTGTTTAACTGTGTAATTTGTGTGAAAATCGTGTGATTTTCATGTAATTCATTGCTTGATTTGTTAGCTCGACTAAATGTCTATCATATTCAGAACAACTTGCTTTAACAGTCAGCTAGCTTTTATTTACATAAAAAATATAAAGGGCTAAATATATATTTTTCTTTCTTTTTGCTCAAAAGGACTGAAATATTGACAATGACATAATTCAATGCAAGATTTCCTTGAGGAGGTAAGACTTGCTATCATCAGTGAAATTTGACGGTCATTCACCAGCAGATGCAAGAAACCTTTTCTCTTTGCCCAAAAGAAGTTGTTGAGATTTAGCCAGGAAGAAATTAGAGAGAGATAACCTGGACTTTAAGGAAGAGGTAAGTCACTATATTGCAATTGCTTTGGTTTCATTCAAGGTAGTAATGATAATGCTAAAAATAACAAACAACATTATTATTATAGGTAATTCAAAATACATCTGTATTCAGCATTTGAACATTTAAATATTTACATTTACATATATATATATATATATATATATATATATATATATATATATATATATATATATATATATATATATATATTATGTTTAAAAATTAATATGTATGTTTTTTTTGTATATTGTAGATCTGCACAGAGTTTTCTCAGATCTGTAATGTAGATCTCCTGAGACAGTTAATCGAGTGACTTGATAAATATACAGCACCTCTCCTGAAACTCTACAGAAAAGAAGGGATTCAATGGGTCCAGAGATGGATACAACTTTAAACAAGATGGATGAGCAGGTACTCATTAAGATTTTTTTTTTCTTATACACCCGTCTGATGTTTTTAACATGTGCAACATATTTTGTCCTGTCAAGAATTTCATGCTCAGGTAATACAGTCTAATAAAACGTAATTGCAACAATTTAATTGTCCAGCCCTTTTGCATTAATTTTAATTGTGTCAAGTTGTGTTTTGATTGTGAGATGGAAGTAAGATAAATAACAGATGTTTCACTTGTTTTGAGTGACCATTTCAAATGAATACATTCAAAGAGGAAAATAGAAAATAATAGCTGTAGTTTTTAACTCAAAGTAATTGTCACATGAAACTAAACATTTTTCTAAATTTGCCAACACAACCATTATCAAATTCCATTGTATGGAAACCACAAAATTCTTTTTTAAAAATAAAGCCATGTGTTTTTTCAACAGCATGAATAAAATACTATGCTCATTTAAATGTACTAAGTACATTTTTACTTACAAAACAATAAGATTGTAAAACACCCTTTGTAAATGACTTTCCTTTAGGTCACTGATATTGTCACCGATCGAGAAAGAGCAGCTCTTGAGGGATTGCCAATTTTTCTTCGTAAAAATTCTGCTTGCTTTCTCAAGATATGTCTGGTAAGTTACCCATTTTCATACCCTATTCTACATTTATTAGTCTGCTTGGTAACACTTTTAATAGCTGCACGCTATAAATAATTTATTTAGTATTAGCGAATAGTTAATTTATTTTCTGTTAAGCATAACTCTACATGAAGTGCTCAATGATTGTATTTTTTTTAACTTTAATGATTCATTTGTATTACTAATTTAAGTATTGCATTATTTACAAACCAGTTATTTAAGAATACTTGGTGTTTTTAAGATCATTCAGAATGCTTAAGTACACGATTAATAAACTATTCAAATTAACATTTAAATATCCTAATATTAAGGTATGTAATAATAGTTACTTTGTATGTTAGTATATGCTTTATGAGCTTAACTTCATCCAGTTGTGACCTAATCTAAAGTGAGGACTATTTATGCTTTATAAATCCCTTTTGAATGACAATTAAAGGCTCAGTTATATTCTAAACAGGACAATAAACAACTTTCACAATTGAAACTGTATCAAATAAAAGTAAGTCTTTGCAATTTTATGTAAAATAAAAGTTTAAAAAATTGCTAAATATTAAAAAGTTGTCAATATATTGTTCAATTATTATATATTATAGACTATTCAAAGTGTTACTGTTTGTATGTACGAAAGTATTACATGTTTTTATTTTCTTTGCATAATAGTAATAACATTAATAAGTAGTAATTAATATTACACATCAATTAATTTTCCCATTACTTAATCTCCTATAAGGACACGGACCCTGAAGACCACAGCACCAGAGATTAAAGGATTGGAATCTTCACTGTGGTGGAAGATGATAATGGCACTTCTGCATCCCTGCAATATGTGATGAACCTCGCTAAAATCTTGGAGGAGGCCATAGTACTTCAGGATATCACACATCTGCCTGCAGCCTTCGCTTACTTGTTCAGCCTCTTGTATAGACTGAATATGGAACACCCAAAAGAACTCAAATATACTTTTTAAGTGATTCAGCATGTTTTATGGAGGTTGGTGGCACATGATCTGCGAGAGTTCAGTTCATTCATTCATTCATTTTCTTTTCGGCTTAGTCCCTTTATTAATCTGGGGTCGCCACAGCGCAATGAACTTGTTTTACGCAGCGTATGCCCTTCCGGCTGCAACCCATCTCTGGAAAACATCCATACACACTCATTCACACATACACTACGGACAATTTTAGCCTACCCAATTCACCTGTGCCACACGTCTTTGGACTGTGGGGGAAACCAGAGAACCCAAAGGAAACCCACGTGAACGCAGGGAGAACATTCAAACTCCACACAGTAACGGCAACTGACCCGTGACCACTTCCTAATGTGCCACTGTTTCAATGTTTTGAGGTCTGTTTTTGGACTTTATGTACTTTGTTGACAAAAGTGCAGTACACTTTAAAGACTGTATGAATGGAGTGGCTTTTAGGGTTTACTCTGATTAGATGATTGTATATTCACCTGGTTTGAGTGTTTAGACACACTAATAGCTTGGTTTTAGTAAGGTTGCCAGTTATGTTATGTTGAGGCAGTGTACAATCTTTTCAAATCTGGAAACATTCAGTACTAGTTGTGTACAAACTAGCCCAATGCTGAACACGGCTAATGTCAAATGCTGATTTTGTATGCAAATGTTTTGGATTGTGATTTGAACACAGTTAAAAATAAAAAAAAGTGAATTGACTATTCTTGTGTATTTAATTTGAATCCTAAAAATTAATAGTAAATGCATAATGAATCAGTTTGTTTTATTTTGTTCAGTAAACTAAAAAAATCTTGTTGGGTAAACATAATCATTTTTGTTCAGTAAACAAAAGATCTTGTTGAATAAACGTGAAAATTTTTGTTCAGCAAACAAAAGATCTTGTTGAGTAAACATGATAATATTTGTTCAGCAAACAAAAATATCTTGTTGGGTGAACATGACATTTTTTGTTCAGCAAACAAAAATATCCTGTTGGTTGAACATGATATTTTTTGTTCAGCAAACAAAAATATCCTGTTGGTTGAACATGATATTTTTTGTTCAGCAAACAAAAATATCCTGTTGGTTGAACATGATATTTTTTGTTCAGCAAACAAAAATGTCTTGTTGGGTTAACATGATATTTTTTGTTCAGCAAACAAAAATGTCTTGTTGAATGAACATGATATTTTTTGTTCAGCAAACAAAAATATCCTGTTGGTTGAACATGATATTTTTTGTTCAGCAAACAAAAATATCTTGTTGGGTGAACATGATACTTTTTGTTCAGAGAACTAAAGAATTCAACAAAATATTTTGAGTTCACTGGTCTTCAAACCCTGTATGTTGAGTTAACTCAAAAAGCTATGTGTGATAGGTTGCCTAATTATTTTAAGTTTACTCAACTTTTTTTTTTTACAGTGTACTCATTATTAGTTTGTCATGTTCACCTGTGTGTCAATTTACTTTTTGCTTTATAATCCCCCTCATGTTTTCAGTCCTTTGCCAGTTCGTCGTTATTTCCATGTCGTGTGCTATCCAGTCCTGTTTGTCCTGCCAGCCCATCCAAGTTTGTTTGAGTGTTTGTTTTATAGTTATGTTTTTCCCCCTCGGGGTGGTTTTTGTTCTAATTTTGTTTTATTTTTATTATCAATAAATCATCCTGTTTGCACTTGAGTCCTCGCTCCCTCATCCTTCCTGAACCCTGACAGTTTTTAGTTTGTTACTTTACACTACTGATGTCATACCAGACTTTGCAAACCATTCAGGCTGTTTATTACGAGTGTGCTGTGAACTGAAATCCTTACCCAGCCTTACACAACCTTTTTAGGGCAGCCTTGATAGGTCATAGAATGGCTTAAATCCAGTTACACTTTAATATGTATCCTTTAAGTCCAAGCTCTTAGAGAAATAAAACAAGATTCTGAATACTTGGACTAAATTCTATATAGTGACAGAGCTCGCTGCTGGGTATGAAAAACATCTAACTCTTCCTTTGGCCTCTTGGCCTTTTAATGGTTTGTTTGATAGGGGCTGGTGGAACTGTGCTTTGATACAATTGCTCTTCAGTGGATAGGACTTCAACAGTGACATTTGTATTACAATGAAATAAATTAAACTGAACTTCAACAGCAACTCTTCTTCTTCTTTGGCCTTAGTCCCGTATGGTTGTGGGGTATGCTCTTTGGAACAAGTCCTCCATTTTAGACTTGTAGATTTGATAACGACTTTTTTACACATTCAGGCCTGCCTGTCATCTGGGCCTGTCAACCTCATACACACCTCCCCAATTCACCTGCAGCATGTCCTTGGACTGTGGGGGAAACCGGAGCACCCAGAGGAAACCCACGCGAACACAGGGAGAACATGCAAACTCCTCACAGAAATGCCAACTGAGCCAAGGTTCGAACCAGCAACCCAGCTACCTTCTTGCTGTGAGGTGACAGCACTACCAACTGAGCCACTACTTCGCCCTGAACTTCAACAGCAACATTTATGCTAAACTGAATTGAATCAGTTTTATTTTCGTATTTGGACTCTCTAAAGTTATTAACTACTACTCAGTTAATATTATTATTTTATTTACTTTAAATATAAAAATTTGCTTTCAGAAAAAAAGAATAGCTTTTATTACAGTTAAAAGCACAGTTCCCACAACTATTCCTGAAAATTCTATCATCAATTGCTCACTACTCTTGCTGTGTGTATTGGTGAATTATTATCCTTTACAAGGCACTGCCTTCAGGATCCAATGTTTGAACCATTGGGTGCACATGGTCCTCCAGAATGGTTCAGTAGCCCTTAACAGTGACGCACACAACTAGCACAAGTATTAAGGCTAGGGAATGCCATGATAAACCATCAATGATCCACCCTCATGCTTTACTCTGTGCATGCAACAGTTTGGGTGTTAAGCTTTTTTGGGGCTCATCCACTTCATAACTCGGATGTGATAAAGACAGTGAAAGTGGACTCAGAGAACAATACATGTTTCACATTGTCCACAGGCCACGATTTTCACTGCTGGCACCATTGACAGCAATGTTTGGCATTGTCTATAGCTGCCCAGCCATGTATATTGACCCCGCGGAACTCCTGGTGAACAGTTTTGGTAAAAACATGAGAGTTGAGGTACACATTTAATTCTGCAGTGAATTAAATTACTTATAATTACTTAATTTAGTAATGAAAAAATAATCATTAACAAACTATAAAAATACAATCATTAAGCACATTATGCATGTGCTAGTAAGTCAAGAATACAGCTTTTGTATCTGTAGTTATAAACTGCTTATTAATGTCCATTATTCTAGAGTTAATGCTTTACAAATGATGAATTAAATATTGGCAAATAATTAGAAAATAATTCACAGTGTGAAGTTATTATTGTGTTACCGTTCATCGTGAACTTCCATAAGAATAACCTTGGTATGTTTGTCAGTCAATCAAATTCAAGCATTGAACTGCCTTGTAGAATATATTTCGATAATAATTTCTACTGTATATGAACCACCAGGAGCTACTGTTCTCTACTAAATGATGAACACATAAGAGAATATAAGTGCGCCAAATTTTCCTTCCTATACACAAGGGATTCTGTACATTAGAAGGAGAAAATCAATAACTTTTTAAAAAGCTCTAAGCAAAAACTAATTGACAGTGCACAGGCGCAAAACAAATGTACTTTCTATCATTGAGGCCCAGTTTTCCCAGGTCACATTTATTTTCTGCATGAAAATTAAAGTCATTCTACTTTGTTCTTGGTTTGACACATTCACAGTCAAATGAGATCACTGCAGTTGCTTTCTTTATCTTATCCTTGAGCCAAGGACCACAAGCTAAACTCCTGTTGCCATAGAAATTCACAGACCTGACTAAGTCAGGGTGAGGCTTCATTGTTACTGAAATGTGTCAGTATGTGTGAAATAATCAGTCAGACAGTCAGCAACGTGTCTGACCCATATTGCAGTTCATTTTGCAGAGAATATTATTTTAAACAAGAAAAGATGGTGTAACCAGCAAGTTGAATTAGGAATCAGAAATTTAACAGATTCCATGGACTTGGTCTTATGGGTAATGAAAGGTAATTAATGTAATTATAAGTTTTAAGTTGAACATAGTTGAATTGTACATACAAAAGAAATCAAATTCAAAATTTACATTCAAAAGAAACCAAGTTACTTTTGTATATTATAGCACATTATACACATTATTTTGTCAATGCTTTTGAAATACTTTTTTGAAATAAAATTAATCATCATTTCTACAAAATATGAAAAGGTGCAACTGTTTTTAAACACTTGATAATAATAAGAACTGTTTATATTGGATGAATTAGGCATAATATATCATAAAAAAAATTATTTTACATTATTTTCGAAAACTTACAAGGTTTTGTATAAGTTGTGTAATCTTTAATCTTTTTTGTTAATGTTAATTAATGTTTTTTTTTTTTTTAAAAAGATCATCTTTAATCAGAAATTAGGACAAAACAGATACCAGAGAAAATAACATGTTAGTATTAAAAACCAAACAAAAAAGAAGGCAAGAAGAGTACAGTAAGGGAGCTTTTAATGAAGCAGTTAACAAGTCATTGCATGGGCTGAACATAAGCTACAGTTTGTTTTTTCCAATGATATTCCCAGAAGAGAGTAATAAAGCCTGTGTTTATTTTGCTAAGATGATTTAGGGTAATACAGTGCAAAGCGATTTATTTATCTTTTATTTAAAAACATCTTACGAGCATAATAATCATTGCACAAAATCCGAATCTGCATCTTCTGAATCGACTGAATTGTGTTTTTTTTACTTTTTGAACATTTTCTGCCAGTCAATGATAATAATAATAATAATAATAATAATAATAATAATAATAATAATAATAATAATTCATTCATTTTCTTTTTCGGCTTATCATCTTCAACTTATCCAGCACAACTTATCAGAGCGGATGCCCTTCCAGCCACAACCCATCCCTGGGAAAAATAATAATAATAATTTTGTTATAATTTTTTAAATAAATTTTCAAATATATCCATTCACAACCCCTATAACCCTTAACAAGAACAGAAAAAAAAAAACAATTTTCAATTACTTTAGTCTACAGTAATAACAATTTAAGATATTAAGACATTTTAAGACCCTGCGGATACCCTGTTATAACTGAGCAAAAGGGCCATTTAGAAAAAAGCAAATCCACTAACATCATACTTAAAGGGCTCCTATTTTACACGTTTAAAGGATTGATTTTGAGTGTTCCTGTCCTGATTAGATATGTAAGATTTTTTTTACAGTAAATATTTATAAGGCCTGCATTTTCAGCATCAAATTGCAATTGATTACCATTCTCTGTGTGTCAAAGTTCTGGACAGAGAATCCAAAACAAAGAATGAGGTTAAGAGGGTTAAATAACAGGTAGGGGTACAGAGAGGCCTTGGAGGGAACAGAAGAATATAGTCCAGAGATGATGGCTGACTCTGTACCAGTCCAACAGTAAGACAAAGGATTCCAGCAGCACGGGACTCACAAATGGCAGAGCAGGACAGGGCCAGGGAGCACAAACACACAGCATACAAGACAAACACACAAGGATACTATTAAAGTGTAAACTGGACAAGGAGAATTGCTTCCTGAAGCAGGGACAAAGCATGAAAGAACAGACACAAAGGACAGGTCATAAAACACAAAACAAACCAGCAAAGACACAAGGGAGGAGAGCACAATATAAAGGGAGATATGCTGTAAGAGTACACTGTAAAAAAAATCTAACTTGAAATAACTTTTTTTTTTTTTTGGCAAAAATCAGTAAAAATTTCTGTACAACTACATTTTACACATTTACTTGACCTAAATCAAAATTTTCTTCATTTAAGTTAAAGATTAGTTTTGAGAGCAAAACTTCACCCAAAAAATCTTCTGCCGACTTACTTTAAGTTGAATTAATCTCAGAATTCCTCTGAGAATAAACCAACAACCTACTTAAAAATATAGGTTGCAGTATTACAAACCCTAACAACAATAACCAAATAATAGTAACACCAACAATAACATTAATGTCATTATCATTAAAAATAACAACAACAACTACAAAATGCTACTGCAATAATGCTAAAATAATTTTAAATTATTATTCAGTTATGTAATGTAATGTTTTGTTTTTTTTCTCACATTTATCTAGTTTGCTTTACAAAAAGAAACGCTTAGTGCAAGTGGACTGTTACTTTGTATTTAACTGTTATGTATATATGTATAGAAGTTTTTCCTCAAAAAAATTTAAATTCAAAATGCCTAAAAAGTAAAATTATAAATTGAACTTTTAAAACAACTACCCAAATGATAAATCAAATGCTCAAATGATCAAATAATAAATCAAACTGCATTCTTAAATAAGAAATCAAATGTATTTGATATTTAATTTTCATGAACAACTTAGTGAAATCCTGTAATAATTAAATGACAAATCAAATGCTCAGTGCTTAATTTGTGATATGCAAGGTCCCGGAACAGATCGGGGCAGCAGATCCGTGAAAGTGAAAGTGAACAGCGGATGGGGGAGGAGGGTGGTTGAGGAGGTGTATCCATAAAATGAGGTGCCGTTTTAGATTTCAGAAGTGATGGATGTGGATCCGGATCCGGCGTGTTCAAATTAAGCCCTGCAAATGCTCAAACTATAATTCAAATGGAGAAATCAGTTTCTGGATCATGATTACACACACATAGCTGGAAGCTCATAATGGACTGATTGACTATAAAGACGCCTCATTCACACAGACTCTTTGCTGAGTCTTGTTTTTCCCCTGTGAAGCACTACAAAGCATTTTGTCCTGTTTGTCCTAAAGGTGTTGAGTTAACTTAATCGATTTGTGTTGGGACAACATGAATGAATTGTGTGGATCCCTGCATTTTTTACAGTGTAGGTCAGTGAAACTGATGTTTTCAAATGTTAACTACATGAGAAAAAACAAAAGGACATAAGGATTATGAGTTTTTGTTTAATTTAAATTCAGTGATTTTAGGTTAGTGCAACTGATGTTTTAGTTTACCTCTCCAGAAAAATAATTACCTTATTATCTTAATATATGTTAACGCAACCAAATATTTTAAGTCAGTGCAGCTGAAAAAGGAAAAAAAAACATATAATAATATGTATTTTTTTGTTGTACTGGCTTAAATTTTCTAAATATTTTAAAGTATACATAAGAGTCAGGTGAAGGCACTTGGATGAGGTATATAGGAAACAAAGAGGGAGGAACAGAGGAGCTCATGGAAGACAAAAGCAAAAACTGAGCCATGTGCTCAGCCTCAGACAAAAGACAAACAAGCTATGTTTCTATCCACCTATTTTTATGCGCATTTTGGATGTGGGCATAAAAAAAATGGTTGATGGAAAAGCCATGATGCGCATAAATTTTAAAAAGTGCACATAAAAAAGTTTGGCGGATGCCCTTCCAGCTACAAATCTCTGGGGAAACATCCACATAAAAAAGTGGCGGATGCCCTTTCAGCTACAAATCTCTGGGGAAACATCCACACACACTCATTCACACTCATACACTACGGAATATTTAGCCAACCCAATTAATCTGTTCTGCATGTCTTTGGACTGTGGGGGAAATGGGGGCACATGAAGGAAACCAACGCGAATGCAGGGAGAACATGCAAACTCCACACAGAAACGCCAACTGACCCAGCCGAAGCTTGAACCAGCAACCTTTTTGCTGTGAGGCGACAGCACTACCTACTCCATCATTGCGTCACCCTGGGTACTTTTAATCACATTTAATCCTAATTTTCATATTAAATAATGAATTTAAGTATATCAAAAGCTTGTAAATTAAATTAAAGTGCTTTGATTAAAGTGGGTTATTGATAACATTAAAAGTAAACTTGATTGCATAGTAGAACATGGTCTCATGGTGGTTTGAAATAACATTTTAGCATCGTAAAAATCCACTTTCTTATTTAGCTCACACATTCCACAATAATATTAAAATGATTTTAAAAAGTTATAAGAACTGGGAATAAGTTTACACAAATTAGGGACTTTTTCAGAAACTCTGTCATAGCTCAGCTATCAAATCCTAAACACACTCTGAATGTGGTAACTAAACCAGACCTTACATAATTCCTGCACTGGCTCTTGTTAAATTTGTACATATTTTTTGCTCCCGTGGCCTATGTTTGAATAAAAAAATGCAAGATTTGTAGGTCACTGGTTAGGTCGTTGGCATTTATGGCCTTAGATGAATAAAAAACCTCACAGCAGCAATTGCCTCTGAGCTGCAAATAAAGTAAATAAAAGAAGATTTACGGTAAAGTTAGTTATGTATACATATAAAAACATTCAGCCTGACCCAAAAGTAAAACAGGTTTCATATACCACAATAGACAATCTAACTGTATCATTCCACTATTCATTCAGTTGTTTATCCAATAAATAAATAAACAATAATTATTGGAGTGGCTTTAAATTTTATTGTTATGTAAAACCAAGTGCTGTGTTGAAACTATAGTGCACTTACATATCACAGTAGGGATTTTACACATTTTTTTTCACCATCAGAACACCAAAACTGACCAAACTATCTTATAGTGACATGTAATAACTAAATGTTTACTGAACTCAACATTCTTGTCACAGTATGGGGGAGATTACGAAACAAGGTTAATTATTCATTGTGATTAACCTCTGCTAATGCTACTTTGCTGTGAAAGAAAGTCACATGTTAAACATTATCAAGGTTCTTATTATACATACAATAATAGTTGTATTAATGAAAGAAAATCTGAAACATCGCAGAACTGAAACACTGAAAACCCTAATGTTGTCTTTACTTAAACAATTAAGTAAAGCTGACTGAACATAACTTAAATTTTGCATTTTGGTCCTATCACTTAAAAAATATGAACAGTGTGCAACCTTTTGCACTGTGCAACCTTTTAAGTACAAGGAAACTTATTTTAAATCAGAAAACAAATGGCTTCAGGTATAATTATTCATCATAATGTGTAATAAATTTTCATAGTATATTATATTACATAAACACGCACACACACATAAGTAGTTCATACTTAAGTAGATTATACTTAAATTGTTTAGTTTACCAAACTTAGTACTAAGTTTGGTGAACTGAACAATTTAAATATAGTCTACAAAACCTGCAAGTTAAATAAACTTAAATATGCAAGTTTTGGGAGACTCCATTACTCAATTAAATTGAGGCAATGAGTTTACTCAATTAATTTAGTTCAGTCAACTTATTAGGCTTTTCAGTGAATATTTTATTATGCATAAACAACACTGCTATGCTATTAACCCTGGAAAGTGCCATTTTAAGCATTTAACACAGTGTTACGTTAATGTAGATGATTATTGCAGATTAATCTAATTTTACAAATTAGATGGAAAATCAATAACTTTAATAGTTGCCTAACATAGGATTATATAATCTGTATTTACAACATGTCTTTATTTTCCCACACGTAAAAACACTAGACATCTAAAGTTAGAAATAGTCATTGTAGAAACCTCAAGACTTATGGTGTGGTAAACTTTATTAACAAAAGCCATAATTGTTTTTTCTGTACAATTAAAGAGAAGAGTCTCCTTTTGATGTGGGTTACATCTAAAACACATTGCAAACAAATGGGAAAACAGAAAAGTAGCGACTAAGTGGTATTTGGAATCTCTGGACTTCTGAAGATGTGCTTACAATATAAATTGAACAAGCATGGTTGCCGATCATGTGGTTTTCCTGGTTTTAACTGATCAGAACATGCTTTTTAATGCTTGTCAATGAATAATAATTGAGTGTAATAATATTGCTGTAAAAAGGCAAATACTTATCTTACCATTTTAGCTAAAAAAGAACAGCAGTAGTAATACTCAGTGGCGGATTACCATTTATAAATAATAATTGTAAACAAAGATTCATGTATTCAGATTCACAAATGCAAAGCACTTCATTAAATGAAAAAATGTTTTCGGACTATGTTGGATTTAGGTAATTGCAACAATGATTTGCATGAAAGGGTATATAAGAATAACACGTTCATTTAAGTATTTTTAATAAAAGATAATTGACTATTAACAAAATTTATTTAAAAGTAAAAAGGAATTATATTACAAACAAACTCCCATGATGTTATCACTGTGTATACAGAATTTTGTAATAGAATTTTGAGGAAAATGGGTAATTTATTCTTTTGTCATAAAAAGCTGTAAGATAACAAAATGTTTAAAAAGCAAAGTGCTTTTATTTTTATGAATACACACTCACTGGCCACTTGATTAGGTACACCTTACTTGTACGGATTGGACCCCCTTTTGCCCTAAGAACTGCCTTAATCCTTGGTAGCATAGATTCAACAAGATACTGGAAATATTCCTCAGAGACTTTTGTTCCATATAGACATGATACGTAGCATCACGCAGTTGCTGCAGATTTGTAGGCTGCACATCCATGAAAGATGCAAATCGTTCAAGGTTACAGAAGTAACCCTTCGTTCCCCGAGGAGGGGAACGGAAGTGCCATAGAGTGGATTGATTGAAATCCACGAAATGGGAGGATTCGGTTCAGAAGCCGCTTGTCTGAAAGAGTATTGAACAGGCCAATGAATGCAATGAATTGGCAGCGTAAGCTTGCACAGGTGTACTTCATTGCCAATTATCCCAGCATATAAGCACACCTGGAGCGAGCAGACGCCATCCTTTTAAGCTGAAGAGACTTTCAAACAGCTCATTTCAGTCATTATGGCGACGGAGTATGGCACTTCCGTTCCCCTCCTCGGGGAACGAAGGGTTACTTCTGTAACCTCGAACGTTCCCCTTCGGTTGGTGAACTTCAGTGCCATAGAGTGGATTGATTGAAATCCACGAAATGGGAGAAGTATGGAAAGCGCCATAATGACTGCACCTTACCAACGCCCCTGATGAGGGGATTGTCAAGCAAGCGTGACGCACCCACATCATGGGAGGCTCGGTCCTCCAATGTGTCCCTGGCCCTAATTTATCCTACTTCAACAGAAGTTTTACGGATTTAGATATATTTTTGGGAAGTCGTGAGCATCTAGATAATTCTAGGAAAATACGACAGTGCGTTGGGAAGCGTGCAATCCCGATAGGGAGGACGCTGCGGAGGCCATCCGTTACCCAAGGGGGGATAGATGTACGCATAGCAAAAGAGTGGTTAGCGGGGAGGGAAGACACGGGTCCGCCCAGGGGGGGGGGGGGGGGACTTAACTGTGGCGGAATAAGCATATGGGATCGCCTAGTGGGGATCACGCATAGCAGGCACCTTTACCCAAAACGCGGGCTGACCAGCGGGCAGACCTACAACGTAGTGGGCCAGCAAATGACTCCTCCGCTGAGTCAGTGCTGGGGGCCACGGAGGAATCTGCAGGGCTCACCTGACGGGGAACTTTACTGACAGATAAAAAGGCGCACGTACCTCCGTGTTAGGGAGAATGGCGCAGCAAGCGTGTTTCAACACCCTACCAAATTGTTTCCTCAATCACCAAGGGTTACCTAATACCCTTGAGGAAACCGGCTCCACTCGCGGATTGTAAAACCTTGCAAATGTGTTGGGTGTCACCCAGCCCGCAGCTCTACAGATGTCTGTTAGGATGCGAAGCTCTGAGTGGAGTGCGCACGCGCTCTCGGGGGACGCGGCTCATCTCGGAGAAAGAAAGGCATCCACAATCTAGTGGGAACTTATTTCGGTACGGCACTTCCCTGCTGCCGACCGCTATAACAGACGAAGAGCTGCTCAGATGATCTAAACTCTGAGTGCGGTCCGGATAATACGCAAAGCGCGAACTGGACAATAAAGAAGGGCTGGGTCTGCCTCCTCCGAGGGCAGCGCTTGCAGCCTCACTACCTCGTATTAAAATGGAGTGGTAGGAACCTTGGGCACATATCGCGGGCGGGGTCTCAGGACGTGAGAGAAAGCCAGCCCAATTACAGGCACGAGTCACTGACCGAAAAATGCCTCCGGGTCCCAGACCCTCTAATCGATATCAACGCGACCAGCAGAGCTGTCTTCAGGGACAGAAAGATACTGAGTCGAGGATCGAAGGGATCTGACGCGGCTTGTGTAGCGAGGGCGAGATCCTAAGAGGGCATGAGAGGGGGGCGAGTTGGATTAATTCGCTTAGCGCCCCTGAGGAACCGGATGATGAGGTTATGCGTTCCCACGGTGCTGCCAGCCACCGCGTCATGAGAGCGGAGATGGCAGCCACGTAACCTTGAGTGTGGAGGGCGACAGCCTGCTCTCCAGCTTCTCTCGGCGTAAAGAAAGCACAACGCTGATCTGGCAAATTACGGGGGTCTTCTCAGCGAGAGACACACCATTCAGTGAATAGACTCCACTTCAGGGCATAGGCGCGCTCGGGGAGGGGGCTCTAGCCCGAGTGACGGTATTAGCCACCGCAATCGGAGGTTACCTAAGTCTTCCTCGCGTCTAATGACCTCCAAAGATCGGCGAGGGTGCCAGGTGGTGCCCTGTCCCTGAGAGAGTAGGTGCTCTCTCGAAGGGACTGCCAGGGGAGGGCTATCGCGAGGGAGAGCTCTGACATCCAGGTCCGGTTGAGCCAGAGGGGCGCAACCAGCAACCTGTTCCTCGTCCTCCCTGACCTTGCACAGTAACTGCGCGAGCCGGCTCACTGGGGGAAACGCGTATTTGCGCATGCCCCGAGGCCAGCTGTAAGCCAGTGCATCCGTGCCGAGAGCACTCGGTCAGGGAAAGAACAACTGGCAATGAGCGATCTCGGGGGAAGCAACAGATCGATCTGGGCTTCCCCGAATCGCGCCCATATCAGCTGAACAGACTCGGGGTGGAGTCTCCATTCTCCAGGACGTAAGGCTGCCGTGAGAGCGCATCGGCTGCACGGTTGAGCTTGCCTGAATATGAATGGCGTGCAGCGATTTCAGCCGCGGATGACTCCAGAGGAGCAGACGGCGGGCGAGCTGAGACATGCGGCGAGAGCGCATACCCCCCATACGGCTGATATACGACACCGCCGCCGTACTGTCCGTCCTGACCAGCACGTGTTGCCGTCCCAGCACCGGAAAAAAATGGTGGAGAGCGAGGAACACTGCCAACAGCTCCAGGCGATATGCCAATGCAACTGGGTACCTTTCCACAGGTCCGCAGCCGCATGCCCGCAACGCACAGCCCCCCAGCCCATGTTGGAATCGTCTGCTGAAACAACAACAAGACTGGACGCCTGTTCTAGAGACACCCAGGCCTGTAGGAACGAGGGGTCGCTCCAAGGGCTGAGGGCGCAGCGACACAGCGTAGTAACAGAGACTCGGTGTGCGCGCGCGTGCCATGCGCGTCTGGGGACTCGATCGTGAAGCCAGTGCTGAAGTGGTCTCATATAGAATAATCAGAGCGGCATGAAGCAGCTGCGGATGCCATATGCCCCAGGAGCCTCTGAAATAGTTTCAGTGGGACCACTATTTTACTGTCGAGCTCTCTCAGACAGTACAGCATCAGCTGAGCGCGCTCTCCGGAGAGGCGCGCTGCCATGGTGACCGAGTCCAGCTCCAGCCCGAGAGAAGAGATCCTCTGCACGGGGGCGAGTTTGCTCTTTTCTCGGTTGACTTGAAACCCCCACATGTGGCAGTGCCAGAGCACTTTGTCTCTGTGCATAATCAATTGCTCCGAGAGAGGGCAAAAATCAGCCAGTCCTAAAGAAATCGAGTATGCAGATGCCCGCGAGCCGAAGGGGCGCTGAGGCACCCTCCGCGGGCTTGGTGAGGACCTGCGGAGACAGAGAGAGCCCGAAGGGGGAAACTTTGTATTGCCAAGCTCGACCTTCAAACGCAAACCGCAGAAACTGACGGTGGCAAGGAAGAGTGGAGACATGGAAATACGCGTCTATCAGGTCTAATGCTGCAGACCAACCCAGAGGACGAACGCACCGGAGGATGCGCTTCTGCGTGAGCATTCTGAACAGCAGCTTGTGCAGGCAGCGGTTCAAAATGCGCAGATCTAGGATTGGCCGTGACCCACCACTCTTTTTGGGCACGATGAAGTGTGGGCTGTAAAACTCGCTCTCCATCTCGGCTGGAGGGTTCGGCTTGATTGCATCCTTCGCCAGGAGGACAGCAATCTCCTCTCGCAAGACAAGGGCGGACAGGGGGCTGACCCTGGTGAATACACACCCGCGACTTGGGGAGCCGTTTCGCGAACTGAATCGCATAGCCGAGTCTGATTGTGCGTATGAGCCACCGCGAAGAGCTGGCCCGCGCTAACCAGGCAGGCAGAGCTCCCGCTAATGGACTCATCGCTAAAATCGCTGACGTACCAGCAGTGGGGCAGCGCGGAGTGGGTGTGCTGATCCGGGAAGCTCGCGGGTCCCATGGAAAAGCTGGAGGTGAGATATTTGCTCTCACTCCGAACCCGAGCTCCGGAGGGGAGGCTCGAGGGGTGGGAGAAAGGAGACCGTCCTCCCAGCACTCGTGAGCCACTGGCGAAACGCACCGAATCTGCAAGCTAGAAAGCATAGCGTCCCAGACTGGCAGATTTCGGGCTGTCACATCCGGGGAAGTGGAAAGTGCCCTTTCATAATGTTTTCATGGCAGTAAAAAGTGCCGTTGTGAAATGGGGCCCTGCCCTCCAGTGGGGAAAGAGCAAGTTCCCTCTTCTCCAGATGGCCTGTCCCAGGGACGCTTCGCGGTCCGTTGCCAGACTTAGCGGCGTTCTGGGCAGGGGGGCTGCCTGCTTCCGAGGTGCCCGACGCGCTCGCTTCGCCAGAGGCGTGAGCGGGGGCGGAGCAGCTCTCGTAGGCGGGCGCCTTCGGCGAGGAGCAGGTATGAATGGCACGGCGGGCGGAGCGGGCTACGGACCGCCGATAAGACATCACCCATCAACTGCTCTCTCACCGCCTTGAATTCCTGGGTGAATTCACAGACGGTGTCGCCGAACATGGCTTGGGATATGGGGAAAGTCAAGAAAGCGGACTTTGTCGACTTCGCGCATATCAGCCAGGGGTGGCGCTCCTGGATCACTAATGTGGACATCGTCCTCCCCATCGCACACGCAGCGGACTCAGTAGTCCAAAGAGCTAAGTCGGCGGCGGTGCGAAGCTCGTAAGCCTGGGTTGGACCCACCCTCGTGCAGCTCGGCCAGCGCCTGCGCTAGGTAGCGCTGGTAGGTGGCTATCGCATGCAAGGCGGAAGCAGCCTGGCCCGCAGCTATGTAAGCTCTAGCTCCGAGGGAGGTAGATAACTTACAGGCTTTGGATGGGAGACGAGGCGGACCCCGCCAAGAAGAGGCGCCGCGCGGATTTACCGCCATCGCGCACTCAACCTGAGGAATCGCCACATACCCCCTGGCTGTTCCACCGTCAAGAGTGGTTAGGGTCTGTTAGACGGATCGCTTCCCCCGCCCGAAGCTTGGATGGATCGCTTAGAGGAGCGGGAGGTCTGCGGGCCCGTGGGCGACGGATTATCTCTCGCTGAAACCCTCAGATCTGCCCGAGTGCCCGCTGTAGAGCAGGGGACAACTGGGGTGGTTCGCCCTTTGCAAAGGCTAGCCGCGATCTTTACTGCGCAACAGTCATGGCATCGCAATGACGACATGAACTGCCCGCGAGCAGCGCATTAACATGCTGGACCCCCCAGACATGCAACGCAGTGCTCGTGCCCATCATCCGAGGACAGGAAACCACCGCATCCAGAAACGCACAGTCGGAGCGCCGTCCTGAAAAGGACGTGCTGCACGACTGTGTTGCTCTTTCTGTGAAGTTTGCAACTTTATACGCACCGCTCTGGAGGACCGGACCCAAAGAACACCAGGCAAGGGAGAAACCCAGCTCGACCGTCTGCCGCTGCGTGTACACACTCTGGACCGGGAGAATGCTCTCGTTCGCTCAGAATCGCTGGTCACAGCAGGAGGAACCCTCATCGACTCGATCAGAAAGTCTCTGAAGCGAAAAGGATGGCGTCTGCTCGCTCCAGGTGTGCTTATATGCTGGGATAATTGGCAATGAAGTACACCTGTACAAGCTTACGCTGCCAATTCATTGCATTCATTGGCCCGTTCAATACTCTTTCAGACAAGCGGCTTCTGAACCGAATCCTCCCATTTCGTGGATTTCAATCAATCCACTCTATGGCACTGAAGTTCCCCAACCGAAGGGGAACTCCTGTTCCACCACATGCCAAAGGTGCTCTATTGGATTGAGATCTACTTTATGATCTGCTTTATTTTATATCTTTTTGAGACGCTGTTTATGACATGGCATGTTATCCTGCCGGAAGTAGCCATCAGAAGATTGGTACAGTGTGGTCATAAATGGATGGACATGGTCAGCAACAATTCTCACGTAGGCTGTGGCATTGACACAATGCTCAATTGGTAGTCATGGGCCCAAAGTGTGCCAAGAAAATGAATGAAGGATGAATTCATGCTTTCATGTTGTTAATAGCAACTTCTGATTCTACCATCTGAATGTCGCAGCACAAATTGAGACTCATCAGACCAGGCAACATTTTTCCAATATTCTGTTGACCGATTTTGGTGAGCCTGTGCAAATAGCAGCTTCAGTTTCCTATTCTTAGCTGACAGGAGTGGCACCCTGTGTGGTCTTCCGCTCCTGTAGCCCATCTGACTCAAGATTTGACAAGTTGTGCGCTCAGAGATGCTCTTCTGCATACCTTAGTTGTAACAAGTAATTATTTGAGTTGCCTTGCTATGTTATCTAACCAGTCTGGCCATTCTCCTCTGACCTCTAGCATCAACAAGGCATTTGTGCAAACAGAACTGCCTTACACTGGATATTTTCTCTGTAAACCCTAGAGATGGCTGTGCATGAAAATCTCAGTAGATCAGCAGTTTATGAAATACTAAGACCAGCCCGTCTGGCACCAACAACCATGCCACATTTAAAGACACTTAAATCACCTTTCTTCTGCATTCTGATGCTCAATTTAAACTGCAGCAGATCATCTTGATAATTTCTACATGCCAAAATTCCAATGCGATATATTCAAAACACTCTTACTAAATCCTGTTAGTCAGAAACCAGTGAATGATGATGGCACAGTTTTTTATATTACGTTGATATAATACGTATGCACTTTCCAAAAATAAAAAAGTAGTAATTCTAAAGAACTTAGTATGAACGCAACAAAGTATGATTACTCTCAGTAAACAATGCACCTAAACAAATAAAAGATTAAAAAAAATCACCAATCAGTTACTGATAAGTATCCTTAGCACCTTTAGACCTTTACATTTCTGGGCAGGATCATGGCAGGCAGGTATCAGTTCTACAAAAAATACAGGAAGCCTACATATGTACATTATATTAAAAAAACTATTGGAATACTGTAATAAGTAACAAATCAGTTATGAGTTTAGGGCTGTATATGTAATAGAGTACTAAGAAGAACAATAAGAGTTCTTTAAATTTAACTGTTGGTGCGTATTGTAAAAGAGGCACTGGTTCTAATGTTGGAGATGTGATCACCAGGGGGGAGGTGTCAGTAAGTAGTTTGTGGTTTTGCTGATAATCCATAGCATTTATTTATCACACTAATAAAACATGTGTGTGGTATTTGTCTAGAAACAAATAAAGAAATATATAACAATAAATTAAAACTTAATATGTGTCATATTACATCAGTTATAACACATGAATCAAAAGATTAATAGAGGATCATGTCTACATATGCATTATTAAACAGATACAAGAAACAGATCTAAAATCTCCAAAATATTGGTTAAATATGGCCGTTAGCTTAACATTTTACTAATTTATATGTCAACACAATCTAGCTGTATAAACTTGCTAGAATAACATAATTGCCATTAATAGCCACATTTACTCCGATATGCACCACCCATGATGGTGACGCGATTACATTTATGTGATCTATTGCTCATTCAAAGCTAGTGTTCCAATACTAAAAACAAGATATTAGAAACACACAGACATAAAATATAAACACCTGCTTCTTGTGACGCAAACACAATAAGCCAATTTCACAAGTTGTAGGCCAGATAACATGAAACTTAATTGTCCACCATCGGGAAAGGACGTGCCGTGCTTCTGGGTGGGCTTGACTTAGCTTTCAATTATACAAACATTGAACCAGTAAAGCCATTATATACTTTTATAATAGCTGCCCCAATTTACTTAGTAAATTCACTACTTAAAAGGCCTAAGTATCATTATTATCATTTAGTAGTTGTGGCAAACTGATTATTTACTTATAAGTCCAACATATTTACGATTAACCACTTGTGCCTTAAGCCTAGTTCACACTAGTGGATTTTAAGCCTGATTTGGAAGTTAACGAGCTCGCCGACAGATCAGGCTGTGATCGGGAAGAAATCTGCGGGTACACAGCGCTCGCCACTCTTTATGTGTGAACTACTGAACAACGCATCAACAAGGCTCGCTGACGCGTCGCCGACACCTCGCAGACGGAAATCCAACATTAAGCATGCTAAATATTCCAGATCAGTCGGCCGACTTAACCCCACATGTGGTCAGATGTAGTGACAAGCTGCAGCCTATGAGGGAGTATATCAGCATGAGCTGAATGCCTGTGTGCTCAGGAGCTAAGCAGAAACATCTGTGATTGGTCAGAATGTGCATCGGTGCACTCCCTTCATTCTGCATTAACACAGACACAAGAGTAGGCTATATTAAAAGTGGAACTAGAATTCTGTAACTATTAGAATTACCATACTGCTCATTTTGAATGTTCTCATATAAAACGCCATATTGTCACATCATATTTACATTCAAAGTTTCTGTTGAGATAATAAAATTAAGCTTTGAATGTCTGGCATCATATTTAATGACACCATTACCCCAAAAATATAATCTTTTTTTGTAATACAGCCTATAAATATGTGGTTAAGATACTAGAACACGCAAAGGTCTTGGCTTTCATTTTCACTTTCAAACAGGAGCTATTTCGCTGCACAGAATATGCTGTTTTGAAAGATAAAGTAAATTGATGTTTTTGCCATCAGAAAGTTTTGTTTATGTTAGCAGAAAGTTGCTAGGCAAGAAAATGCACACATATTTAAAGTCACAGCGAAAAGTATCAGACATGCATGCAGTCATTTTGACCAATATAGTAATTTAAGGCAGAAATGCTCAGTTCTTTACTGTTTTGTAATAAAAAAATAAAAAATAACAAAGTCAGAAAGAAATACACTGATAGTTAGAAAACGGCAGGGTGTTATAGATACGTTATTTTTATTTCAAAGAGTTATACAATTACAAAAATTAAAAACTCTCTGTGTATCTATCCACTCAAACCTTGCAGATGAGTGATTAATCCGCTGATGCATCAGCTGATTTGACGATGTTTTTAAATGCTTTCTCGAAAGCTTGAAATGCTGTCAGTGATGTAATCAGCACACATGCAGCCAATAGTGTTCAGCTTTTTCTGACGACTCCTCCCTCAAAATTTCATTGGCTGTGGTTTGGTAGCTTGAATGAGCTGTTGGGGAATGAGTTGTTGTCAGATCATGTAGTGTGTGACCCCCCTCTTGTGGACTATTCATGTAGCGTTGCGTAGTGTGAACACCACAGAGATTAAAAGACACATAGTCAATTCATGTAGTGAGAACGGCACATCGATCTGCCGATGTTTAAAATCCTGTAGTGTGAACCAGGCTTTAGCAGTTTTGATACAACCAATCTGCTCCTAGTATTGTGTCTGTGACCATACCCACAGGCCAGAGAGACCTGGGGAGTTGGGCATAAATTATCAACACCAATGTTTCATAGCAAACAATTGCTAAGCATGTCCTCTGTTTGTTTAACTTCTACAAACTAACCACACTAGAACCTGTTATGTGACAAACCCCCTAGGTCGTAGGTCAGGAGAAACTGACCTATGTAATCATGGCAATTGAGGGATAGCAAGTGTCGAAGCATACCATGGTGAAACGCAGATCTTCATATAACTTCTCATTAGAGCATGGACAGATAATTGTAATATATAAAATGTTTTTTACATGTGTAATCAAGTGCTTGCAATAAATATGTTGCTTGGCTATACATTTTCAATGTTTTAGAACTCCAAGAAGTAATGTCTTTAATATAGTTAAACAAGATGACAGATTGGCCATATTTGGTACCCCTGCAATGCTAATTTGGTGTCATGGTGGCAGGCCAGATCGACCATTTTGCCACCAGAAAATGTCCTGGTGCTCCCAATGGCCAGTCCGCCCCTGCATGTGAAACATATTAACATTATAAGAAACTTTTAAAGTTTCACTAATAGTCAAACTTTTCTTAGGCTGTGATGTCTCAGAAACCTTAAGAGTTTAATTCTATCTCTAAAGAACATCTCCACGTTCCAAGGACAAAAAATGCTTCGAATCAAAAACTCTCTCAACTATCCTACTTATCCAGCAAGTATTTACGCAGCAATTGCCCTTCCAGCCGCAACCCATCTCTGGGAAACATCCACACACACCTTCACACAAACACTCATACACTACGAACAATTTAGCCTACCCAATTCACCTGTACCGCATGTCTTTGAACTGTGGGGGAAACCGGAGCACCCGGAGGAAACCTACGCGAAGGCAGTTAGAAAATGCAAACTCCACACAGAAACGCCAACTGAGCCGAGGTTCAAACCAGCGACCCAGCAACCTTCTTGCTGTGAGGCGACAGCACTACCTACTGCGCCACTGCCTTGTTCTTGGGCATTAATGCAGTATAATAATTTCTGAATGACTAAGACACTAAAGTAATCTTTAAAGTTCAGTTCACAAGAAAAAAAATGTAAACACAAAAATCAATTACTTTAAATAAAAATAATATTTCCCAATGTTTTTTTTTTCGGCGTCAAGGTGGCGCAGAAGGTATTCCTTCGGGTGCTCTGGTTTCCACCACAAGTCCAAAGACATCCACTATAGAGTAGGTGAATTGGGTAAGCTAAATTATCTGTAATGTGTGTGAATGAGAGTATATGGGTCATCTAATGATGACGTTACATGAGCACACGAGGACACAAGACTGCTGAAGAACGTATATTGAGAAACAGCCAATGTATTCCTGAGAATGAAAATGAAACAAATTTTCTAACCAGGGATGGGCGTTTATGAGTTCAGGCAGCTGTCATCATCATTTGTGTTTAAATAATGGAGGAGGGAACTGATTAGTGAGCTAATGAACTCTGCCATGAGAATTCTGCATAAGGTTCTTTCTATATGGATTACTAAAACAAAGAATACTTGTTTTCAATATGAGTTGTCTTATTTCAAAAATGCACATTTCAGGCTTTATGCAGGTATGTCTCTCAAGTCTGTGAAGCAAATATTCATGAAGAGTGTTTAAGCAGTTTTTTTGTTTTTGTTTTGTTTTTTCATAATGTTGTAATGTTGACAGAGGACACAGAAAAGAAAGCACCCCCTGTCTGTTTTACAAATTTTACAAAAAATTTTGTTTGTTGTAATTATGAATATATACAAACATTAATACAGACTTCACAGTTTTCAAATCTGTTTGTCTTATAAAAAAACAATGACCAAGTATTTTAAGCTCCTTTTACGGATTATGTGCTTCAAACACATTTATACATTTGTTGACCCCACGGAGCTAATTATGAAAGGTACAAAACAGTCAATACCAATTGAGAAGAATGCAGGTTGTAAAGTCAAAGGCGAGCAGGGGGCGAAATCAGCCAACAGTGGCATCTTAAACTTCAAACACTCTCTACACTTATGTTGATTTTGTTATACAGCCTCTCGACCCCTCAGGATCCAATACTGGCAGTGGACTCTTTCAAGCCCCGGGTGATGCAATTTTTTATCAAAATACTGAATCAGTAGCTGACTAAGATGTTTTATGTTCAAGTATTATGGGCTGAACAGTCTCTTGATCAAGCAATTCACTGTGTCTTAGACATCCACCTACTCTAATCAGCATGGTAGATTTGTAAAGCTCTAGAGAGCAAGTAACCAGCTGTTAGAGTACAAGGGTTTGCTAGCTTTCTATTGGGAAATTTCCATTGGGAAACATGTACTGTAGCTTGTGGTTCCTTCAGAAAAGATTTTTCTGCCTCTTAATCTTTGGCAGATAAATTGTTTTGATTGTTTGTCTTAGACCAATTGTTCTCAAACTTTGGATTCAATTACTTGGAAAAAAAAAACTGTGTAATACAAACAACTTTAGTCTTCTTCTGTGCTATCAGTGATTGGCTTCACTAAGTCATTTGACCAAGAGAGTAGGTCTTGTCAGAGAAAGTGAGGCCCTTGGTTCCATCTTGTTGGCTGTGAGAAAGCTGCCAGAGAGACTTAACATGACTGATATTATCTTCAGATTTTAAATACTTTCATGCCTGAGAAGTTAACTCTTTTTTTTTCCACAATTCTTGAGCCCACGACCACCTTTTACCTATAGGACTGAATCTAAGTCAGCACCATTTTTGAATCACTTCATAAGGTTAGCTGTTGGGTGGGCAGGGTACTCTCTCTTTCTAAAAGTCTTGCCAGTTGGACCCCTGTGAGTGCAGCACAGAGTTATAATCTTAGCATAGACAACCAGCACTTGTTCTTCAATTGTCCTTTGCTAACTGTGTTTTTAGATACTCAACTGACCCATAGGCAGATTCTAAAGATGTCACGATCAACAAATAAGAGTCAAAATAGGATCCAATTGCAAGTGATATAAGGTTTATTTGACCAAGTCAAAATAAACAAACAAGGAAGTGACAGGCTAGGAGGACGACGAACACAGGGCAGGAACAGACAGAAAAACAGGGTCCAGAAATATCTCCTCAGGGGCCTGAGCACAGATAACACACATGAGAACAGATGTAACGAACTGACAAAGAGACATAAAAACGTCGCCCTGATATAGGGCTAATAATGCGCCTCAGCTGGTGAGTAATCAGCCCCGCTGAGTGTCGTCATGTCACGTGAGCATAACAAATACACATGGACAACCAAAACAAAACAAACCCACGTGATGAAACATACACTCCGGAAAAGCGCACAAACCTGCAACCGTGACAAAAGAATAAAAAAATAAGTGTATACTTCTATTGCAGCTTTCAGCATACAGTTATTGGGTGAAGACAATTTATTCAATGCTTTACACCTTCTCTTCCCATGTACACCTGACTTGGTGAAGATGATTGGGAAGTTTGGGGTCATTTCAGTCATGCTTTTTGTCCCACAATATCTTCTATCAGTACTTCAGCTTGTACTCTTTGTTTGATGTTACTTTGGAGGGTCTTTGTTTTCCTCTTTGGTTGATATTACTCTTTTCATAAAATGATGGTACCAAGCTGCCAAAATCACCAAAATCGCTGTATTTCCTTCAAGATCTTGGGAGTTGAGAATGTTCTGTTTGCATCCACTTTATCTGAATTCATATCGACTCAATCTGCTAAAATAATTTAGCCTAAGTAGTGAAGTGAGGCACAAATTAAATTAAATGTTTAGGTTAAGTGTGAAACCAGTGTGTAGAGAAAGTGAGATAACACTTGTTCAAGATGATTAAGGAGAGTTTGGACATCTGGTGAATCCACAATAATGTTGATTATATACACCATATAAAATATGTACTTGTGCATCAGTTATTGGAAAGATGCAGCAGCATTTTGAAGAGAAAATGGAAGACACAAGAATTCATATAGTCCTAAAACAATAATGAAGTATTTTCCACACTTGTAGGATCTATTTCTAGCTGCCAGTATCTGCTGTCCAACATGCTAAACACCGTAGCTCCTTAAAGAGAGTCAAGAATATCCATGATTTAAGGCATAGGATATGCATCTAGTAAAGATTTGCAATGAAGTCAATGCATGATCTAGATCAACCCATTATAATATAATTATAACTACAAGTTAATATTTTTTTATGACTATTTAACTAACAGTTAAACGTAGCAAAATTCATTCATTAATTTTCTTGTCGGCTTAGTCCCTTTATTAATCCGGGGTCGCAACAGCGGAATGTACCACCAACTAATCCAGCAAGATTTTATGCAGCGGATGCCCTTCCAGCCACAACCCATCTCTGGGAAACATCCACACACACATTCACACACACACTCATACACTACGGACAATTTAGCCTACCCAGTTCACCTGTACCGCATGTCTTTGGACTGTGGAGGAAACCAGAGCACCCATAGGAAACCTACGCGAAGGCAGGGAGAACATGCAAACTCCACACAGAAACGCCAACTGAGTCGAAGTTCGACCCAGCGACCTTCTTGCTGTGAGGCGACAGCACTTTCTATTACAACAAAATTATTACAACAATAAATGTATCCACTCAACTAAGTGAACTCATTTAATTGTCTATGTATTTGAAAAGGGAAAAATTGTCACAGAAGGACTCTGGAAACCAGGCTGGTTAGTCCAGGCTGGTGAGTATATAGACTGTTTACACAGAGTGGACCAGAAACACATGGAAACCACTGCAAGAATTGAGAAAACGTGATGGGATTGAAGGAGACAGGGAACTAGGAATGGGGAGGATCAGAAATAGGAACTAGGCAGGGAACCAGAGGGAATTTACACTAGGAATGAGATGCAGACACAGGAGAGATCACAAACAACAGGGAGAGGTGAGTAAACTTTTAGAAATAATATTGATACTGACCGTAATAAAGGGATCAGTTCTTTGTTGATAGCAACGAGGCCGGACACTAAGTGCTGGTTGACTGTAGCTTTAATGGTGCTGGGGTGATGAGAGGTGATGATGTACAGATGTGGGGCTGATAGGCTACAGGTGAAGGTGATTGAGAGAGGGGAGAGCCTCGTCTGAATGTGACATTACCACCCCCACCCCTTCCACAGCAGTCTCCTGATGGTTTACTGCACAGGTGTCAAACTCAGTTCCAAAAGGGCCGCAGCTCTGCACAGTTTATTTCCAACCCTAATTAAACACACCTGATCAAACTAATTGAGTCCTTCAGGCTTGTTAGAAACCTACAGGTAAGTGTGTTGGAGCAGGGTTGGAACTAAACTGTGCAGTGCTTCGGCCCTCCAGGAATTGAGTTTGACACCCCTGGTTTACTGCTTACTATTCGACTTAGTATAGGAGGAGGTGGTTTCTTTTTTAGCACCAGCCTCAAAGGGAGACAGAGACAGGTGCAGAACGATGTTCTTAGGTGACAAAGGAGTGAAGGACCAGATGCTGACGAAACTGAACAATGAGAGACGGGGACCACATAGAAAGAATCAGGGCAGGGGAACTAAGGTTGGCAACGCAGGAAGTGCTGACAGGACAGGAAGTCTGGAAACACTGGTACAACTGGAAGCCTGGTGGTTATTTGCAGGGTGATGAATCAGGATATTGGTGGTAGAAAACTGAGCTCTGGGAACTGCAAGTGGGGCAAGATGCTAATCTGGAGACTCAGGGGACTCTTCCGACTGATCGTGGGCTTTGGTGAGTTGTCTGAACTGTTTGTGGATGTCAGGAGAAGGTTCTAGTTTCGGTGGTGACAGACCATTTGGGGAACTTGCGAGGTGGTGCTGATCTTTTGAGAGTTTGAAGAGTTTGGAAGACAAACTGTCATTTGGGAAACTCAGAAGGTAGCACTGGCCATTCAGAGAACACTAGAGACACCTCTGGACAGTCATGGAACTCTGGAGATGGCTCTTGCCATAGTGTAAACTCAGGGAATGGTTCTGACCTGTAGGGGTGTTCTGACAATGGCTGTGACTGTTCAAGGCACTTAGTGGGTTCATCTGGTTATTCGGAGGACTTCGGGATGATTCCAGCTGTTCTGACCATCCAGGAAACTCAAGGAATGACTCTGGTCATGCAGGACATACTGGAGATGACTCTGGCTTTTTTTAGGAAGCTTTTGAGATTGTGCTGGCCATTCAGGAATCTTTGAAGACAGTGCTGGCCATGCGATGAACTCAGGGTATGACTCTGACTACTTGGGGGACCCAGGAGCTGGCTCTGACCATTTGGGGAAATTAGGAGAAGTCTCTGGCCAACTCTGAAGATGGTACCAGCCATTTAGGGAATTCCAGAGAGTCTGGTGTCCACCTAGCTGGAAATGCAGGGGGATTTAGGGTTTGTTTTTCTGGAAATTTAAAAGAGTTCAGTGCCTGCCACTCATGGAATTCAGGAAGATCTAGCATTTGCTACTCGGGGGTTTCTAGTAGACCTGGTGCCTGCCATACAGGGAATTTAGGGGGATTTGGTACTTGTTCTCTAAGTAATTTGAGAGAATTTTGCCTTTGCTATTCAGGGAATTCAAGAGGATCAAACTTTTGATACGGGGGTTTCTCTCAGAGATCTGGCACCCACTATTCAATTTAGGGAATTTGGTGTTTGTTCTTTGGAGAATTTGGTGCCTGCCACTCAGGAAATTCAGTAATATCAATCTTTTGCCATGTTGGGGTTTTCTTGAAGATCTGGAGCCTGTCTTTCAAAAAATTTAAGGAAATTTAAGGGAATTTGGCATTTGTTCTTAGGAGAATTTAAGGCCTGCCTGTCAGGAAATTCAGGATGATTCAACACTTGACGCTTGGGGTTTTCTGGGAGATCAGGCAGTGGCGGATGGTAAAAAAGTGCTTGGCGGTGGTGTCTGCAGTGACTACTTGAATGAGTCTATGAGAATCTGGTAAGAATCGTAACTGCTCATCCGGTGACTGTATTGGTCGAGCATTCTGTCACTTCTGTCTCTTGAGGTGAGGTGACAGCGCTACCCACTGCGCCAACCCGCCGCCCTTTTTCTTTTCTCTTTTCCTTTAATTTCCTCATGTTTAAGTATATATCACATAAAAATAAAGAAAATCGATATAAACAATTAGGCTGTCTTTAAACAATAAACAGTCTCTTAAACTTTCAATTCTATCAATGGTGAGGTGAATATATATATATATATATATATATATATATATATATATATATATATATATATATATATATATATATATCCTTTAGGCAGTTTGAGTGGAAAGCAATGATATCTGAACATACTCTGACATCGGAAAATACGATAGAGAAATGCAGTCAATAGAATCACTGGATGTTTCTAGTATCACAATCGCCATTGAGCTAGCCTGGGCAGATTATCAGAGAACTACACACCTGTCACTGTATTGGACTACAAATACTATCATGCACCTCACACACACCAGCCCCTGATTCCCTCTGATTACTCACACACAGCTGGAAGCTCATGATGAAGTGAATACCAGGACTATAAATACACCTCACATTCACACACACGGTGGTGAGTCTTGTTTGTCTGTAATATTACAAATTGAACTCTATTCT
The DNA here is from genome assembly GCF_052040795.2 of Danio rerio. NCBI lineage: Eukaryota > Metazoa > Chordata > Actinopteri > Cypriniformes > Danionidae > Danio > Danio rerio. The sequence goes on from NC_141044.1 coordinate 11,988,863, forward strand.
AACTTTGCCGTGTTTTCTGACCCTTGTTTTGTTCTTTTTTATCCTGTTTCCCACCTGCATTGACCACTGTCTGTGACTACAACCACGCTTTTGGAGCACTGGTATTAGCCATGTTTATGGGTGAACAGATTCTAAGTAAAAAGCGGACCCCTGAGGTGGGTGGAGGTTGGTGGGTCAATCAGTGGGGGTATCAGGTGACCCCTCAAAAGAAAGGCAGGTGCTCAAGCACCCAATGCCCTCCACCACCACCCCACCCCCACGTGCCTGGTGTGCCTTCAATTTCTTTATTCAGTCTTAACATGTGCATAGTTGTGTGTTGATTGTGTTTTGCCTGTGATGGCTTGAGTTGATTTCATCATGTGTTCGTGTTTTCTGAGTAAAAACATGGTTAAACCTGAGCATATATAGGGAATTTTATATACAGTTTTGCAGAGCACATTGAGAAAATTGTAACTTGTGTAAAAACAGGTGAACTGTGTTTAGAGTTTTGAATTAAATTATTGGTTTGTAAAATTAAGCCTACTGTACCAATAATAGTGTTAGCAATCAATATGAACTGAAATTCATATGCAAGTTTTTATTTGAACAAATTGTCAGAAAATCTTGTCCTAATTAAATTAAATTTGCAATTAATTAAAATATTCAAAACATGATTTGCCACAAGACATTTGCCACACAATCTTTAAACCTTTAAATCTGCATAAGATAAAATTATTACATAATTTACAGTTTGACTAAAGGAGACTTACTGTAATATAGAGGGTAGCAAACAAGAAGTTGGTGATTCAGTCAACAGTATAACAGAGTGTCTTATTTTCCTCTATTAGCCAATCCAAACAGAAAACACAAAATAAAGCTGCCAACCAGGATAAATGAAATCAAACCTTTACTGATGTATCACACTCACATATTCTCACATACCTGAGTCTCTCCTCTTCCTTCTTACGAAGTTGCATGTCTCTCTGTACCACTCTAAGAACATGCTCCGCTTCATTATTGCTGAGACCCGACAGGTCCAGTTTACGCCCCATCAGTGCTTCACAGGTAAACGGTTCAAGGTTAGGATGCTGGAATGACAATTGTTCGTCCTTACAGACTTTTGAGATGAAGCCTGGAAGAAGAGAGAAATGTCATTCTGTATATTCTGTGATTGAAATTCACTGGACTGAAATATGGCAAAACTGACTCCAACAGTGAGACTTTAGACAAACTCAGTATGCTACGCATTTCTGTTTTGGCTAACCCGTTTGGACGATAACAAAAGACAATATTCTTTTCTTGTATTTTCTACTCTAAGCTTTAATGTTAACCTGTGAACTATATTCTCGATCTGACAAGTTTTCTCTGTGTATGTGTTGTGTGTCTGATTTTTTAATAAAATCAGATCCAAGATGCACCATACATCAGAAGCACCTGCTCTGAGTGGTCTGGACGGTTTCACTCAGGAACTCAAACTCTATAAATCTTTTTTTACTATATTTATTTTTAAGCTTATATTTGTTTTTTGTTTTTTTGTTTTTCTAACACATTCTCTGTGTGATATTCTGAAATGTTCTGAAATTATGCAGCAAAGATAAAAATGAACAAATCAAAACCAGCTTTTATGTTGTTATAGCATTCTAATATTGAAGCCTGTTTTACTCACGTGCAGTGTACCACCTAAGATAAATGCTGTTCAAACTCATTAATGCTAATCCACTGGGTATTATATCAGAAAAGAAACAAGTTTATTCAGTCTTTACAGAAAGTATTAATATTGACTGCACTGGAGTATTCAAACCATCAAACCAACTGCAAACAGGTAGCAGAAGAAAAACTTTGCTTCAGCCAAACAATTATTAATACTGCTGCTATTATCTGGGAAAGTACACCTAAACACTGGGCTGTTTTTTTATCTTTCCCAATGCTGTAGCATCACATGTGTCGACTACAGATTTTTAGCTGCCTTTAACCTCTATAGCATACCCATAATTTACCTTGGCTATAATAATTTATGGCGCTTTATTTGATGGAGACTCTGGGATTTGGCTGATTGGGGGAGACTGCATTGGCTGGGATCATTGACTATGATATGGTAGGATAAATGGACTAGTCTGGCTGCTGCACACATTTCTCTGCATGTATGGGATTCTGTTGGTGGACATGAGCAGCAGATAAAGTTACAAACTATGGCCATAAAAGGTATAGCTGAGGTGCATTGTCTGGCAGTGTGTGTGTGTGTGTGTGTGTGTGTGTGTGTGTGTGTGTGTGTGTGTGTGTGTGTGTGTGTGTGTGTGTGTGTGTGTGTGTGAATGAGTGTGTATGGATGTTTCCCAATATTGGGTTGCAACTGGAAGGGCATTCACTGACTAAAATATATGCTGGAATAGTTGGCACTGACCTTTATATAAATTCAACACCGGGATCACAACACTAGGGATCACATGACATAACACAATCAATGAGAAATAAAACACATGACAAAGACAACCAATGAAGAACATAACACATGACTAAATTAACCAATGAAAAAAAGAAAAATGAAACATATTGCTGTAAACAAAGCAAAGAAGGGGAAGACAATACTAAGCTACAAAATAAAATAAAAACAGAATGACATGACACCTTACAGATCCCCCATCTCATGCCCAAACCAAAAACAAATCAAACATTTCAGGAGGGTGGAAGCATATGGGAACAAGGAAAGGGATGTAGGGCCAGGTCCATGGAGCAGAGGAAGGCCTTGGCCGTAGAGCAGAGGCTGGCCTGGGAAAACAGACTGTGAGGGTGTTGCTGGCAGAGCAAAAAGTGAGGGGACGGCACTGACATAGTGAACTGCGAGGGTGGCACCAACAGAGAAGACTGTGAGGGTGGCACCAGTAGAAAGACTGTTAGGGCTGCAACATGGGTTGTCTTATAGTCCCCCATATTCTGGCAAAGCTGTTGTGGTTTAAGCAGGTCATGGTGAGGCTTGAACAGGCATGGTTTAAGCCGTCATCTCTCCCATGGTGAGGAAAGCCACTCAATAAATGTGCATAATTAATTTTTTTTCATATATCTTTAAAAGCTTCTTCAGGCCAATTCACTTGGCAAAAATTATGCAAGAAAAACTGTGAAATCATGGTTGGTTCTAGCTTTCTATAACAACACTCCACTAAAGTCAAGGTGCAGAAACCCAAGTGCAGTTTTTGTTGCCCAAAGGTCCAAGGCAAAGCATGGCATGGCACAAAACAGCATAGCACAGGACAACACAACACAGAATAGCATGAGATGGGATGGCACAGCATGGCCAAAAAAAGAATAAACTTACTGACATATAGGGTTACACAAACAAAGCTAGATCAAGAACAAAGGACACATGAAGGAACATATATTTATAGAACGGCTGTTTATTTACAGCGCAGAAGTGCTGGAAATGCAGGGTGTGAAGGGCGAAATGTCCATTGTGCATCTAAAGTCCAGGCTCATGCAGGTCCGATGTGGGGGAGTGGAGTGCAAATCGTGCGTAGCTGGAGAAGGGAACACCGCGAGCCTTCAGTCCAAACATGCTCCGACTTCTTCCTCTGGCGTTGTCCCTTATATTCCACTCTTCTTACAAGTCTCAGCTGGCCACAATCGGCATGCTGTTTGAGGTGAGGGAATGTCCATGGCAATTCTGAAACCCTCAAGTGTCAACCTGGTCCTTCTAGTGCTTCTTGTTGGTGCAAAGGGGAGAACACATGGATGGGAGGGGGAGAAAACAAAACATTTTCTTGCTTCACCTTTACCATACCAGTGCACCTGAAGGACACCCAGATGATGGGTGGCAGCATTGGTGGCTTGGGGGAAGGTGACAAGGAGACCTTACAGACTTGGCTACCCTCTGCTTCTAGTCCCTGGTATTTCTCCCGGACCTGCCAGGCATTCTCGGACACCCCGCAATGTTTCTTGAGGGCCATTTAGGGCCAAATGGATCTCCTCGATCACCGCCCACATCCGAGAGTTATCAAGTACCAGACGAATTCTCTGATTGATGACTGTATAGTAGTGTGGGTAGGGGTGCAGGCTGGCGAATTTCTCAACCCATCAAGCATACTTTCACCCAGTCCTTCCACTGTTCCTTTCCCGATGAACCTCCGGAGGGGATCTGTAACACAGGGGAGGGCGGGTTAAAGCACTCACCCTTCTTGTTGTTCGTAGGTTTACGGTAATCACATTGACGGCCCTCATGTCACGATATATTGTTGGGTGGGGTTCGCGGAGGCCAGACAGACAGGAGTCCCAGACATCAATAGTTTGGTGGACTCCTGATGTCCCTTTGGTGAGTGGTTTGCAGGTCTGTAAACTGGCCGTGCGGTGGCCCTATTCGGGTTGCCATTCTGGGGGTGCTCCTGCCACTCTGTCTCTTACCTCCTAGGCTTCTGTTACCTCTGCCAGCTGTAGTGCCTCCAGAAGATCAGTCTAGCTGGTGGGCTGTGGAGCATAACCAGATGTTGTTGTCAAGTGGGCAGTGCTAGTAGCAGGCATGTAATCGTCCCTCTCTCGGCGACCTGGATAGTCCATCATGTAGCAGCCAGAGGAGGGCATGATGCAGTAGGTTCGCCGCTTGCGTCCTGGCCAGGCGGCGATGATCATATGTACACTGCTGGAACTCGCACGCTGTGTGCACTGGTGTTTGACCAGAATCTTCCTCTTGAACAAAGCATAGTCCTTTTGAAGCTGGCGGGAGTGTTAGGTGATATAAGTTCAAGCAAGAGGGACAGATAGGCCTGCTAGGCCTCCCTCATCAGGAACGGGGTGAGATGTTGGACCCACTGCTTCCTATTCCAATTCTTATTGGCTGCCAGTACTTTGAAGCTCCGCAGGTTTGATCTTCCAGGTCACCAAGTTTGGGCAGGAAATGAAACAGCCTAAAGGGCTCAGGGGTGGGCCGTCTGGGTGTGGATCAACTATATGACAATAATTTGTCAGGTAGAGTATATAACAAACACTAGAGATCACATGACATGACACAACCAATGACAAACAATACACAAGAGAAAAAGACAGTCAATGAAGAACAAATGACTAAATGGTAAATAACTAAATTACCTAAAGAAAACATGACACAAGAACTAAAGGCTAGATGGTTTTCAATCAACTTTTAATAGTTTATCCTCTTTTATAGAAAATAGGTTTTACGATTGATCAAAAACAGGCTTATTAGGGACAAACATGTGTTCGCTGAAACATATTACAATGGTCATCTTTCACCCAATGCCGTTTAACGCTAAAATTAATTTGTTAAAAGGCTTTTTGGATAAATTATGCATCTGGTATGTCGGAATGGACGTTAGATTGTGGTTTGTATGTGTGTGCTGAAACTTTTATGTGTGTAAATAAATCTATCATTCATTTTTTTTTAATCTGGGGTCGCAACAGCGGAATGAACCGACAACTTATCCAGCCAATGTTTACCGAGAGGATGCCCTTCCAGCTGCAACCCATCACTGGGAAACACTCATACACTCTCATTAACACACATACACTACAAATAATTTTAGCTTACCCAATTCACCTGAACCACGTCTTTGGACTGTGGGGGAAACCGGAACACACGTAGGAAACCCACGCAAACACGGGGAGAAAATACAAACTTCACACAGAAATGCCAACTGATCCAGCTGAGGCTCGAACCAGCAACCTTCTTACCTACAGTGCCACCGCGTCGCCTTGACAGGAATTATATTGTAATATACTGTAAAAATACTGTATATTCTACTGTAGTTTTTAAACCCACATTGCTCAAAAAAACTAATATTCACAAAATTTATAAATATTTGTGATTCAATGGTTCCATATTATGAAGTGGCTTGGCAACAGAGATGGAGTTCTATGTGCAGCTTTTATTACATAAAGAACGGTCAGCAAACAGTCATCAATACAGGAGCAAATTAGTACTTCTGTAATAGAGAAACGCTGACAACAGAGATGAGGATACACACGGCGTTTATTAAACAGTTTAGTCAGGCAGGCAGCGGTCAAAACAGGGGCAAACAAAAGCATACAGGTAATCCAAAATGAGAGGTCAAAAACAGAAAAAATAAAACAATAAAAGGGCAAAAACATGTCTAGACAAGGCAAGACAAGGAAACGTTTCATAAAGTTACAGACTAACAAGACTCAGCCCAGAACTGTGTGTGTGCTGTGTCCAAGCCTATGCAGATCACTGGTGATCGTGAGTGTGGAGCTGTGAAAGGCCTGGAGCCTGGAGCTGCTGAGGGGCTGGAGCGTGGAGCTGAAGAAAGTCTGGGGACTCTGGTTCAGCAGGCACTGATGTGTCAGACAACCTCAGTGGGTCAGAAGACATTTGCAGTTCAGACAACCCCAGTCAGTCAGGAGGCTTTGGTTTAGGAAGCACTGGTGGTTCATATAACCCCAGTGGGTCAAGAGGCTCTAGTTTAAGAAGCATTGTAAGTTCAGACAACCCTGGTGGATCAGGAAGCTCTGGTTCAGGAGGTACTGGGAAGTCATACAGCTCTGGGAAGTCACTTGACTCTGGTAGCCATTCGTGGAACTCAGGTAGCAGCTCTGGTCATTTGTGAAACTCTGGTGGTGGCTCTGGCCATTCATGGGACTCGGGTGGCGACTCTGGCTATTCATAGGATTCAGGTGGCAACTCTGGTAGCCATTCCTGGAACTGGAACTTTCAGAGTATTCAGGAGATCTGGCTCCTACCATTGAGGGAATTCAGAGGTATATGGCACCCACCATTAGGGGAATTTAGAGGGATCTGGCAGTCTGAGTCTTCTGTAACAGAAGGACACTTGCAACAGAGATATGGATCCTCATGCAATTTATTAAACAGATTAGTCAGGCAGGCAACAGTAACAGAAGCATACAGGTCTCAGTGTCAATGATCAGTAGCTGTGTGTGAGTGCATGCTATGTCCATTAAAAGTATGAGCTGTGAAATGCAAAGCAAGATGGGGAGTGTAGTGCAGGTGAATGTCTGGTGGAGTGTGCATATGGCTGGAGTGCCCTTTAGTGAACCTGGTGGGTACTGCAGCTAATGACCACACATATAGTTACATAAAATTACAATACATAAATTCTTACTGTGGTTAATCATTCTGGTCAGAGTAGGAGAAAAAGACTTAAATGCCAAAGTCTGTTAATACTTATCCACAGAGAGAAAACATAAATAGATTTAAAGGCAAGCATAAAACCATAAAATGCATTTATACAAAAAAGTTCCCGAAATACAAGTCGGTTATCTTTAACGAGCAAACAGGTCGTCTGAGATAAGAACGATACACAGCATACTGCAGCTGCATTAATGTACTTAGCCAGGCTACAGTCATCAGGAAAACTGAACTGTGGACCAAGATGTCACACAGATTCTCTTTATGAGTATAGAAGAGAACGGCCTCAGTGGTGAACAGTATAAGAGAGAAACAAGTGATGAGATAAATATGCAGAATAATATACTGGCAGCTAGCTGGATTTAAATTTAAAATACCTAAATATATATGTTTTTGTTGGTTTACTAAATTGTATAGCAGTTTATTCATAAAGAGCCATGAGAGAGAAAAGGAAACAGGAGGAGATTGGGTGAAAGAAGATGGGCCAATTATAGGACATTTCAGAGATGGTATTACAGAGAAGGAAAGGGAGAGAGATGTTGACAAAGAAATGGAGAGAGAGAGAGAGCATGACGTTAAAGCTGCCTCTGGGTGATGACTCAGTCAGCTGTGCCCTTTAAGCTCCACCAATCATAATCCACCTGTTTGCAATCTTTTCTTCAGCACATAAACACAAAGATATATATATATATATATATATATATATATATATATATATATATATATATATATATATATATATATATATATATATAGATAGATAGATAGATAGATAGATAGATAGATAGATAGATAGAAATATATCTATCTATCTATCTATATATATATAATATCCTTAGAAAAAAGTGAAGTATAAATTCCGTCTACAAATAAGCATCATAGTGTGAAGTAATTGCTTTTATCTGTGTAATTTGGGTCATATTTATGTGGTTTATTTATGTAGGGACTGGCAAGGCACATTCTTTTTAAGGTTCAAGTATAACTACCTCAATTCATCAGAATGGCCTCAATTCCAGCTGTTAAATATGCTGCAGTGTTTGATTCAAATGCCATAGCTTTTATGTTTATAGCTGCAGAAATTATTTTAGGTATAATCCCCCCAAAAAAATGTTGACTTGAATTCCAGAAAGACTAAGATTCCACTTACTATAATCACAATCTTATTGTGCTGTGTAAATTAAAAATAAACTCTTAATCTACAAAGGAATTTTAAGTACATTGCCAAGTAGTTCTGTTAATTAAAAAAAAACATGCAAGACTTACATTATACCCTAAGAAGGCCATGTTTCAAGTTTGCAGCATTTAAAACAACTGTTTAAGAGTGCATTATCTAAAATGAACAGTGCTTAAAAGATTTTATTTTTTTCCTCACAAACATTTAAACTCATAAGCATAAAATTCCACCAAACATTCTAATATTTTATAACACAAAATATTGTGAAAGGTAAAAAAAGAAAACAAAATAGCTTTATAGCATTATGTCATGGAATTATAAGGTCCTATCTGCGTTCTAAATGATTTTGAGATATTGAGCTTCAAAGTTTTTGCATTCCATATAGCAAACAGTATTTGTGTAACATTTGTTTAAAATAAAATGTCGTAAAATGTAAACAACATTTAAAAAGGTTCCATAATGTAAATAAACTGTCATTTAATAAAAATATGTCAATAACTCAATTTTGACAAAATGTCAGATAGAATACTCTAATTACCTTATAAGGTGATTATTAACTAACAAACTATATCAAATCTATACAAGCACATCTAAATCTCAATTCAGGTCATATTATATTAATCAGGGTGGGTTTATTTTGCAAAAATGACTGATAATAACTGACTACACATTAACTTGCTTAATATGTGACTGCTTGGCAAATAATATAAAATAAAAAGAACTAATGATGATTTGGAAACCATATAACTATTAAATCATTCTTTCATAATGGACAGTGGTCAGTTAGGCAGTTAAGAAGTCATCATATAAAAATATCTGACCACAGAATGCTGAGGCAGGGCTATTAGGATAAACCACTAACAAACTCTCTCTACTTTTGTGACCTAATGTCCTTCTTTATAACTGCACTAACAATCAAAAAGTGCTAATGTGACTTATCGTAACTATGTTTGTGCTATATATTCCAGAAACAAAGCAAATACATCAGGCAGCAATTATACACTGTCATATTGAATCAAAGCAGCTAGGCAGACATGTTGACTTAATGCATGACGAGAGGATGATTTATTGAGCAAACTTAATTTAGCAAAGCGCACATACTGTAGATACATTAACAGTGCATTTCCTGCAAACACAGCTCTGCAATACTGCGGCATTAGATAAAAAGAAATATGAATGAAACACAAAACAACCAGTTATCTCTATGAAGAATCACAGTAAATTGAAAGGCAGTGAGTATGGCAAGCTGTTTAAACATTGTTTACATTCATGTAACCTAAATTGACATAAATTCATTCAGCAGATGATTTTATTCAAAGCGACTAACAAATGGGAGCATAACTAATTTAAGAAGTATGCAAGTGATAGCTGAAGTGAAAAATTATGGCACCCCATTTTTTATTTGCTTCACATGTAACCAGTTGAATATACATACAGTAATAAAAATATATAGATTTTGTCTTATTTGTGATTCATTTGATTGAATGATAATCATGGCCATGAACAAGTCATTTTTCAGAACATATTCACAGTCTGAACAGCCAGAAATAGGGTAATAATAATTTAGCAAAGCAATGCAATAATATAATTTTCCACATAGTACAACAGAATATTATTTATTGGGCCTAAAGCATTAACTCAGCAGCCATGTTGGCTTAAACCAATTATTATATATATATATATATATATAATAGGCCTAAACAATATCTAATTTCAGCATTGAGGTCGCAATGTGATCAATCGCAATAGTCACATCACAGGATATGCAGTGTTGAGTCTGTATTATAATTTATCATTTGCATGTGTTTTTGAGACATGATTTTAAAAGAATTCAGGCATAATAAAGGATTAATAAAGGGGCTAAGCTGACAAGAAAATAAATGAATAATATATAATATTTTTCCCTCTGAAAAAATTTATTTATTTGTTTTATTTTGGCTAAAAAAAAGAGTTCTTACATTTTTTTAAAGCTATTTTGGGGACAATTTCATTAGCCCATATAAGCTATTTTTTCGATAGTTTACAGAACAAACCATCATACAAAAACTTGCCTAATTACCCTAACCTGCCTAGTTAACCTAATTAACCAAGTTAATCCTTTAAATGTCTATTTAAGCTGTATAGAAGTGTCTTGAAAAATATCTAGTCAAATATAATTTACTGTCATGATCACAAAGAAAAAATAAATAAGTTATAGAAATTAATTATTAAAACTGTTATATTTAAGCATGTGTTGAAGAAATCTCTCCGTTAAACAGAAATTGGGGAAAAACCTAAACAGGGGGGCTAATAATTCAGGAGGGCTAATAATTCAGGGCCGGAGTGGGTCTCCTTTTCAGCCCTGGAGTTTCAAGCATTAGACCGGCCCACCTCAGTTCACGACTGACTATATTAAAATCAGGTCATTTCCAATTCAGTTTCCAATTACACTATCACGTCTTTTTCAAGAAAACAGCTGCTTTAGAACTTCAAATGTTCAACAACCTTACAGTTTTATATGTCTTAACAATAAAAATGAAAAAAATGAACTACTCAGGTGAGAATCGAACACCACCGATCAACGATGTCATAAGGCAACGTGCTGACCACTGGACCACAATTGCACTATTACTTATGTGTGGCCGAATGATAGTTACATCATCATTACCCTGCAGACTGCATTTTGCTCATGGGGCTGCGAGACAATAAATAAGAAGAGTGGAGCTGCAGCAAAGTAATGAATAAAAAGAGTGAGGCTATGGTCAAATTATAAATAAATTAAAAAAGTGCGACTGTTGAGAGTGCCAGCAGCTAGAAACACCGGCCCTTGCCGCCAAAAAACGGACCGGCCCACTGGGAACTCTCCCGGTCCTCCCGATTGGCCAATCCGGGCCTCACTTCAACTGTATATAATCACAAAATCAACTACTTTTGAGGGCCACATGCTTAAGGGCCACATCGTTAAGAAAAAAATGAGTATAAACTCATTCTACAAATAAGCAACATAGAGTAAAGTAATTGCTTCTCTATCTGTGTAATTTGGATCATATTGTTATGCTTTATTTATATAGGGACTGGCAAGGGAAATAAAGCACATACTCTTTAAGGTTCAAGTACAACTACCTCAATTCATCAGAAGGGCATCAATTCCAGCTGATGAATGTGCTGAAGTGTTTGATTCAAATACCATTGTATATAGCTTCATAAATTATTTTGGGTACAATTTCCCTAAAAATGTTAAGTTGAATTCCAGAAAGACACTTTCTATAATAACAATGTTATTGTGCTGTGTAAATTAAAAATAAATTCTTAATCTACAAGGGCATTTTACTGCAAGTGTACTGCTAAGTAGTTCTGAGTAATAAAAAAAGAACATGCAAGACCTACATATTACCCTTGGAAGACCATCTTTCAAGTTTGCACATTTAAGCAACGGTTTAAGAGTGCATTATCTAAAACAAACAGTGTTTAAAAGATCATTTTATCTTCACAAACATTTAAATTCATTAGCATTTTAAAATTCTACCAAACCTGATCATTGATTGTATTTATCTATGCTTTTATTTTTTATTAGATTTTTGTAGATGTACTTCCATACAGAATCATCTCAATCAACCTAGAATTATAAATTCTTTCCAAATACAGCTATTCAGTTCAACTGGTAAAATTGTAATCATTTTGCAATATATAAATCACATAATAACAAAAGATCACAATGTCAGATTTTTCCAATATCGTGCGGCCCTAATATATAACAAATTATTTATAATTATTATTTTATGGATAGTGGGTAGCGCTGTCGCCTCACAGCAAGAAGGTAGCTCGTTTGAGCTTCGGCTTGGTCAGTTGGCATATCTGTGTGGAGTTTGCATATTCTTCCCATGTTCGCATGGGTTTTCTCTGGGTGCTCTTGTTTCCCCCACAGTCCAAAGACATGTGATATATGTGAATTGGCTAAACTGTCCGAAGTGTATGTGTGTTAATGAGATGTATGGGTGTTTCCCAGTGATGGGTTTCAGTTGGAATGGCATCGGCTGCGTAAAACATATGCTGGATAAGTTGTCGGTTCATTCCGCTGTGGCGACCCCAGATTAATTAAGGGACTAAGCCGAAAAGAAAATGAATGAATGAATAAATGAATTATTATTTAATGAGTAAGGAATTTAATAACTTATTATTGCCAATATTATTAGGTGTGTCTTCTCTGATCGATCTGCTAATTGATAATAAGTTAATCGATAATGAGACAGAATAGTAATTTTGTTCTACAATAAGCTTGGTTACCTTTGATTAGGCTGTTCTCACAGGACACTAAGGGCTCTATTTTGACGGTCCAAGTGCAGAGCGCAAAACGCAGGGCGCAAACGATTTCAGGGGGTGTCAGGACGCGTTTTTGCTAATTTAAGGACGGGAAATCTGCCTTGCGCCGCGGCGCATGTTCTAAAAGGGTTGACTTTATTTTCTTAATAAGTTATAGGTGTGTTTTGAGAATAAACCAATTAGAGTCTCATCTCCCATTCCCTTTAAGAGTCAGCTGCGTTGTGCCAAGAGCGCATTCGCTATTTACAGGACGCAAAGTAAGTCTAAGTGGAAAAAATTAGCATTTCACAAGCAAACAGTTAACAGTTAACAGTTTTTTAACAGAAAACTGTTAAACAGGGCATCTACTGCGTGAGAATGAGAGATAATGGATCACTTTCACTTTCGCTCTTGGATAGGGAAACCTTTACGCACAGACATCAATTAGTCTATAAATAAATACTTTTGTTTGTTAAGCGCAAAGATTTGTTTCAAAACTATTTCTAAATTTAGTTCTAATTTTCAGCAAACGAATAAATGAATAATAATAGCAAAATGTGCTCAAAAACCTGAGTTATATTGTAAAACACATATTGTTGTGCCCCATATGGTCTAAAACCTGACCGGTGGGCAAATCTAAGCTTGTTTTTAATAAAACAAATATAAATATGGATATAATAAATAATACTGCTAATAATAATAACATTATACAAAAGCAAATTGTTATAAATGAACTGAAAAAGCCTCCCGAGATGAAGAAGACATAAAAGCAGTGGTTTTTCATATTTATGTAGGCTAGAAAATAATGTTTTGTAATATTTTAATCCTTTATATTTATATTCTATATCTATTCTTATTATATACTATATATATATCCTTAATATTTACATTTTTTCTTATGTAAAGATATTTGCCTATTGCTCTCTTGTGTGTATTAAGCAGTGCGTGAGCGAGGCGCAACTCTGCGCCGGAGTTTAGACAGGGTTTGTTTTGGTCTAATAAAAAATCTATTATAGATTCTCAAAATAGCAACGCGCCAGCGGTCCGCCTCAGAACGCCTTCCTTTTTAGACCAGAACGCCTATGGGCGCAAAAATGAGCGCTAATGCATCTGCTATTTAAACAGCGTAGCGCAACGCCTCAAAACGATTCCTGCGCCAAGCTGAAACTACCAGAAGACTACTGCGCCACGCCTTGCGCCACACTGCGCCGGGTGTATGATAGGGCCCTAAAAATAGAGTTGAAATATTGTAATGTCCCTCCAGGGGATACAGCTGGATACAAGGATATGGCCAATCCCTAACCCCAATGTAGTGCCATCACTAAGCCAAAAAGGCAGATATTAAACACACAGAAAGATCTATATGCTTGGTTTAGAAACCTAATTCTATATTTTTGTTTTAGTCGTTTAGCTAAATCTTCTGATGTGGCTTGGGTTTCAAGCACCAGCCAACAGCAAACTCAACAGATGTTCAAGTGCTCAAATATTCCAAACTCAGAACCTGTTTCAGCCATGAACTTACAGAAAGTGGGCTAAAACCAATTATTGTAAGCCTTTTTTGCTGTGTATGCACTAGACTCAGTTCATGCAATGTAAATACTTTGTGTGTTCAAATAAATCACTAATACTATAAGATTCTGTCTGTTAGTTTACAATAAAAAAGAAGTGGTAAGTGAAAAGACGAGAATAGTTGGTAGAAATTTCCCGTACATGTAGTAATAAGATTGCTCCTCTACAAACAAGGAGGAGAAAAGCACAAGACATTGTCTCAAAAAAAAAAATTATTCCAGAAATGTTTGTCTATTTTGCATGCTATTTTCATCAAAGTGAAAGATATACTCAGGGGATGTGTGACTTTTGATTAATTACTTTTATGGATAGCTCCAGGATTCATTTCAAATATTTGTTTATGAAATAATAAAATGTTCAGTTCAGTGCATACAGTATGTTTTTACATAACTTAAACATCTATACTGTAAAGTTTTGTTTTTTTTTTTTCATTTTGAGCATTATCAATTCTAGATTAAGTATGTTTTATTTGTTTAGAATATTTTTTTCACATTTATATGATATTGTTAAGACTATGAGTGTACTTGCATTATTATGCTATTGACATACTGTCAGTATATGAAGAGTAGCATACAATGACAATGATGTCATTTAGTTCTATTAATCAATCAATTAATTTTTGTGAAATAGATTGTGTGATCCCAAAAGATATATAGAAAACACATAGCAGACTGCATCATGGGATTACTTTATTGTTCAAACACAGAGGAACGAAAGCCACCAACATTAGCCGTGAGGAGAACAAAGCCCATAGTTTGCTTGGGCAGATGTAAATCACTAGCTGGTTATGTGTAAACTTGCATGAACATCAAACAGGTAAATTATGGCATATTATATATTTATTTAAACAAGCTTCTAAATGCTTTCTTCTCAACTAATTTGAATTAAATCCAATGTCACCTTTAATATACATCCTTTTTTCAGGAGTACCATGGATCCCATTTTATTTTATTTTATTTTTATTTTTTTTCCACTTCCGATATTCTTTCAAAGAAATATGATATAATATATATTTTGCAAAATAATATTAAAAATACATAATATTAAAGGATTGATAAATATTTATTGTGAAAACAGACATTAACATTTTTCCTAATGTTTATAACTTATAAGCATATGCTTATGAACATTTGATGAATATTTATGTATCATTTTTCACTATTCATGGTTCCCACTCTAAGCCAACTGTAAAATTACCAGACTTTTCCCTGAACTCCAATTACTTAAAAGCTTTATTTTCATTAACCATAATGAATAGAGAACATCCAGCTGTTATGCTGAGCAGTCAATTCTGCAATCGCTAAGTTTAAAGTGTATTAAAGAAATATTAATATATATATATATATATATATATATATATATATATATATATATATATATATATATATATATATATATATATATATATATATATATATATATATATATATATATATATATATATATATATATATATATATATATATATATATATATATATTAAAGAATTTTAAAGAAATGTCAAAATAAAAAAAAAAGATTGGGATTGCAATATATTTTCAATTTCTACAGATTTCCTGCAAATTTCTGCTGCACCATCTATACTGTTTGATAATACCTGTAAATAACAATATATTCAAATAGATTTAATATGCTCATCTGCAAACATGTGAAACACTGTAACAAAAAACATGTTAGAAAAAAAAACATTATCATAAATAGGTTGTCAACATTTTTAATAATGAACAAAAATGCCTGATATTTTATGATTTATATAACAAACTTCCCCCACTTTTAGTGTCTGGAACAGACAAAATAAAAAATAAATTACTTCAATTGCTTTTTGGCCCATTTAACTTTTAGAATTAGTTCTTGCTGCTAGAGCAGAGGTTGATATGAGAGCAGGGAAACAATCTGTGCTGATGCTCCAGTAAGTCAGCATGTTTTCTTTTTTTTTCTTTTTTTTTTTTTAACTTTTGCTTCATGGCAGCTCAGAGGGCAAAAGTGAAGCAGTTCTACTCTGCAAGCTACTTTCCAGATGAGTGGTGCAGCAGCTGTTTTGCCTTTGCATTTTCCATCAAGATTTCATCAAGTGTGGGATTGGGTAAAGCTGCGTGCGGATTTGAGATTTACGAACAAAGAACTTTACACACTTCCATGGTGTGTGAAAAACTTTCAGAGATGACATCATGCAGCTATGAGTGTGAGCATCTCTGTGACATCATTGCTTGCACTGTGCCTAACAATACAGACAGAGTAAGGCCACAGTAAGGCCAGTAATGCAAATGAACTGCATTGATAAAAAACCCAATACATACTACAAAATATTTATTTAATTGGACATATCGCATAGTAGATGTATTGCAGACGATAAAGGTCAAGTTGGTTTTATATTCGCACATTCGGTCTTTCCCCTTAATAATATAATTTCATTAAAGTATTATTTGCAAAATCAACACAGAAATGCCAACTGACACAAGGCTCGCACCAGCGACCTTTTTACTGTGAGGCGATCGTGCTACCCACTGCGCCACCACGTCGCCCATATTAAAAAACATATAACAATAGACTAAATGGACGTCTCTGCAATGTAGTCCTATCAATCAGATGTGAGTAGTCCACATCTACGACAAATTACTGTACCAACGCCAACGTCTACTAATGACATAGAAACTATTTCGTTTTAACAGCTTAAGGCTAAAGGGGCTTGCCATAAGAGAAGGACTGTGAGTCAGGTGCACTTAGCACATTTCTCATGTAGAAATCAGTTACTATAATGTAACGCTGTCACATACGCCAGCATTCACATCTATTCATCCTCTTGTACTGCACAATTGTACAATTCAAACACAAACTTTCTGTTGATAAATCAACGATATAAGCAGCTCAAGAAGAAGGATTCACAACGAATCAATCTGACATCAGTACAAACTTACGTGAAATCAATATCCGCGGAATCTTCGCCGGTTACAAACGTTCACGCACAGGCAGCGAGGTGGGTTTGGTTCAGTTAACTTCCATTGATCGGCGATCTGCGATTTTCCACGCAGGCACATACACACACAGTCACGCGCTTTGACTTACGGGGCGCCGACTGGTGCAAACTGATTTACAGGATTTTCGTCTGTTTACAGCAGTGTGTTTCGGCAGCAGTTAAGCTATTGCCTGAATAAAGTATGAATGTAATGGCTAATAACTGGTTAGTCCTTTCTCACAATGCTCTCTTTTCTCCTTTGATGGGCTATGTCTGCACAAACACATGGTGACATCGAGCGGAAGCTTGCATCCTCCTCCGGCACCTGAGCATCCCGCTGATCAGCCAATCACAACGTAGAGTTCAACCCGTTATTATAACTGTACATACGCAGAAAAAAGCTGTTCCACTACATCTCTGAAAGTAAATGTAACTTTGATTTATTGCATATGGGATTATGAAATAATATATACTCGGCAAACTCTATTGTATCCATCAGTGTATATGAGTCATTCTATGAAACGAGTGCTATTTCAACTTTGCAGTTTTTCAAAATTATAATTAAATATAGATTTAAAAATTAAATGAATAAATACTTGGAAGACATCTAATCCATAAAAAATCCCACATCAGGCACAAAATCTGTATTAATTGTAATGTGTTTTTCTTTGGGCAAGAGCCTTCTTGCAACCCTGCATGGACAGTGTGATATTTTAGTAGTAAAATAAGAAATAGATTTTTAAATTCCTATTTTTCCTAATAATAAAATTGAATTTGACATCTCAATTACCTCATTGTGCGCACTAAAAAACACCCCTTTTTTTACAAATTCAAATCAACTTACATACTCTCAGAAATAAAGGTAAAGGAGCTGTCACTGGGGCAGTACCTTTTCAAAGAGTACATATTTTTACCTGAAGGGTCCATTATGGTAGGCTACCTCAAAGGTACTTTTTAGGTGCATCTGTGGAATCTTTGGGTACAAATATGTATCTTTTGAAAAGGTACTGCCTTAGTGACAGCTCATGTACCTTTATTTCTGAGAGTGTACAAAAAAAAAAACATTATTTATGTAACATTTTGTTTCCTTCCATAAACCTTTAATAAAATGACAACATGACAAGGTGATAACTGATGTCATAGGATTAATCACTGTGACGGTATGGACAAGTGTCTGTTTATGAACTGCTGACTGCTGAGTGGTGTAATACCTTAATTTGCAAAGTAAAAAAAAAAAAAAAATATATATATATATATATATATATATATATATATATATATATATATATATATATATATATATATATATATATATATATATATATATATACATATGTTTTGTTTCGACTTGAATAAAAGCAGTTTTTAATTTTTTAAGAACCATTTTAAAATTTAAATTATAAGTCCCTTCAAGCTATTTTTTTCCCGATGGTCTACAAAACAAACCATCGTTATACAATGACATGCCTAATTACCCCTAGTTAACCTAATTAACCTAGTTAGGCATTTAAATGTCACTTTAAGCTGCCTAGAAGTGTCTTGAAAAACATCTAGTAAAATCTTATTTACTGTCAGTAAATAAATTAGTAAATCAGTTATCATAAATGAGTTATTAAAACTATTATGTTTAGAAATGTGTTGAAAAATTATTATTATATATATATAATAATTATTATATATATATATATATATATATATATATATATATATATATATATATATATATATATATATATATATATATATATATATATATATATATATACTTTTTAGTATATATGGTGAGATGGACCAACACAGAAAGACCAAATGGGACGTTACACCTGGCTCAAAGATGTAACAGTAAGGCAGATTACACAGTCAAATGTAGTCAAACATAATATTTATTTGAACACAGTTAAAAATAACATAATCAAAACATCAGTATCAATACGTTCAATCACTGTGAAAGGCGAATGAATGGATGCAGTAAGTGTTGTCAGTGCTAGTGCATGGATGCAAAGCAAAACATAATTCCACAAACTGAAGCACAGCTTGACATATTTCTGTTGAGTATTTTTTTAAAGAGTTGGTAAGTGTCTTTGAAAAAATTCTGATAAGCATATTAGCAGAGGTAAGTTAACGTTAGTTGTTCGCTACTGACCTCTTGTTTATACATGTTTTGGCTTTTAATTGCATATTTATGTGTAGATGAGAGGTTTTTTAAAAGTTTTATTGAAGGTTGTCTACTTTATTTAGCCTAAAATATGCACTGTACTGTCAAAGAGAACAAATTAAAATCCAGAGTAAAAAAAGCAGCTTAACGTAAACCAGCCTGAGCTAATTTTAGAGTGGTTTTGGCCATTTCCAGGCTGGTTTCAACCATTTCCAGCCTGGTCCTAGCTGGTCATGCTGGCTGACCAGCTAAAAACAGCCAACCATCTTAGGTTGGTTGAAGCTGTTTTTTCAGCAGGGACATTAAAAATAGTACATCCTTTGATATTTCAAGGCAATATTAAACCAATATATAGAGCCAATTTTTCCTAATATCTGAAGAAAGCTGATCACAGAGATGTAGGAAACAGGGGTAAGACAAGAAAGCTTATTTAAGCGATTAATGTGGATTTTTTCATAACAAATCCCTATATTATCAAACATGTTACATGTTTTTATTCCAGTTATTTTAATAAGATTTTGACATGCATAATTGAGTGTTTTTTTATTACATCACTGTTATTATTCACAGCAGCAATACTCCAGTATTCAGTTGCATAAATCTTTAGAAATGTAATATTGTATTTATAATTTGCTGCTGATCAAGAAACATTTCTTATTTTCATTATGTTTTGTTTGTAAATCAACATCTTATAATGATCTCTAAAGGACCAAGTGACAGAAGATTTGAGTAATGATTTTGACAATTCAGCTTTGCATTACAGTCATAAATTACAGCCCAAAAAATGTTAAGATTCATATTAAAAATAGGAGGTTGACATTGCTTACACCTTAACTTTTAAGCCGTTAAGAATTAATATATTTTACTACAGGCATGATACATAACTCATATTCATTCATGTTTGGTCTTTTTCTCACTTTTTCTTTTGTTTTCAACAGCATTTTAAAAGGAGCCCAAATGATAACTAGAGCCATTGATAACTGATTGCCAGACAGTAACAAGCAAAAAAAAAAATTGAGTGGCAGATCTTTAAAAAAAAGATAAGTGGGATGTAAATCTGGAGATTGATAAAGATTTCCATTTAAAATTTATTAATTATGAAATATTTCGTAATGCCTTAAGTTCCCTTATGCAGATGTCCATTTTGTAATTTTCAATCATTAATTTGCCTCAACCAGCTCACTTCTAAATTTAACAGTGGTTAAAATGCACTGTAAGTTATAAAAGCTCATGCAAACACAAAAGCACTAAAATACAAATGCAATATAAATAGTCCAGAGCACAATGGAATAAGCGGAACAAGTGATGACCCTGACTGCTATCCTGTGCCACTGTTTCAGATATGACATGTTGATTTGTCTATAATTTTTAAATGACTCTTTACAGTTATTCTACAAATATCCACCAATAAGTAAATATCCATCATCAAAAGTAGAATATGATATTACAATAGACTGACATGTTTGACCATATCTGTAAGATGTTTTAGACACATTCTTAGCGGTGAATAAATGTATACTTAATTTGTATATACACAGCATGCACCATGAAATATTTGCTAAGGACTCTGGTGTTTTGTGCAAATCTGTTAGTAATATATTGTTTTTATTGTTTCTTAATCTTATTTTTAGATTTTGAATCATCCTCCACTCACTCCACTGTTTTTTGTTGTTTTTCGACTTCATTCAAGGTAAGTAATATTATAGTGTCACATAAAAGTATTGCAAATTATTAATTTTTATTGATGTTAATATTAATATAAAATGCATTAAACAAATTAGCACATTAGAATGATTTCTGAAGGGTATACTGACACTGGGGTAATGATTCTAACAAATTAGTTTTGACTTCACATTAATAAATTACATTTTAAAATGTATTGAAATTGAAAATCATTATTTTAAATGGTGAAAATGTTTCACAGTGTTACTTTAATCAAATCAATCAAATCAATACAGTTATGATGTCCAATTCAAGACGGACGACAACATTACACTGAAGTGTAATAGAACCGGTGAACAGTTTTCACTTTAAATCTATTGGGCCATCCTCTAAGAAAATTCTCTCTCATAAATAAATAAAATAAAATAATTAAAATAATAAATAAATAAATAAATAAATAAATAAATAAATAAATAAATAAATAAATAAATAAATAAATAAATAACATAACATAACATAACAAAACAAAATAGTAAAATAAAATAAAACTCACTAGCATTTTAAAACTCATGGCCCACTTGATGCACAGTAGTACACATACTCACACAAAGTCATGATATCTGGTACTTCACTGTTCACTGAACTGCACAACCAACACAATCTCACCGCAATTCGTAACTTTTTGATTTAGTGGCTAATTCATTTGAATTCGTATGATCTAATTCGTACAATTTAGTATGATTTGCTCATCACCCAGTGACAGTTGAAGTTAGGGGTGGGGTTGGCTGCCACGCCTCCTTTTTAAAATCGTACATATTCGTATGACTGAACTCGTACGAATTCTCACGAATTGGCCTCTAAACTATCAAAAAGTAAAACACTTACGTTTCCTCGTGAGATCAGGCTGGCACAACCATTGATTTTAATCTTTCACAATGGTAAATGCTTTGTCATATTGCACATGTATGTGTAAATTCTTCAATCCAAACATTGCCTTCAGCCAAACATTGCCTTCAGCTTAATATCTTTTATATCAGGGGGCGCCATAGCAAAATAAATCAGTTACTCTGAAATCCACAATGTTCTCCTTTTTCAGCAACTTTACAAAGGTTTCAGCAGGGTGGGCAGTATTTGACACATGTATTTTAGATACATATTTTAAATATAAAATAGTTTTTTATTGAACTTGGTGCCTTTGTAGTTTGTACTTGAATTTTTGAGTATGAGGTCTCCCAAAATGTTCTTATTTAAGTACATTGAACTTGGTGCATTTATAAATTGTACTTAACATATAAATTCAAACTTATTTGATGGTAATTTGACTTTTAATTAAACCTAAATTAATTGTAAAGGTTTTATTTTAATTTAGTACAATTAATTCTTAACTATAATGTTTTTTTTGTTTTGTTTTTTAATTATGCATTATGCATATCAAACAGAAATAAGCAATGCACTGCATATTTAACTATTTTATTAACTAAAGGTTAATTGACAGGACAATAATAAGTACACTTTGGGAATTGTTCATCACTAGAAAAGTCATTAAACAGTAGAAATGCAATATAGACAATAAGAAATACTTATTGCTCTTCTGAGATCTTGAGAGATCATTTTTTTGAAAGCGTCAGAATTGACTTAATTCGCTATGTTTTTTAATGATTCGATTTACCTGCTTACACTGCAGACACGAGAGCACAGATCCGATTCATATTTCCCATTACTTATTTGGGGGCCTTAATTGGGGGCCTGAGAATAAAAGGTCAAGAACTACTGATTTAGATATAGAGACCAAAGAGAGTAAAATTATGTTGTGGGATATTAGGTTTACTTTTCTTCAAAAATATTCCATGCACCAATATTTACAGAACTATAAGTTCTTTATTGGGCCATCCATCTTTAGAAAAACTATATAGGGCTTGATGACACCCCAAAAAGAAGTACAGCCTCTAGTCCATGTTAATAAAGACATATTTCTCTGCATTTTCACCCAGCATGATTTGTGGTCCACACTGAATGTTTACTTTCCACAAAGAACTATGAAAAAAGCATTCTTAACAGGCATTATGGGTGCTACCCTCTGAAAATTGCATTGGTTGAATGATTTTTCTTTTAGTAGTGTCTGGAGCCTTTAATTGCAAACATAATTTGGTCTTACTGGACCATTTTTGGGCTATGGGACTGACAATAATTTGAGTTAGCCTTTGTGCTACCCCAACACCACTAAGGCTACGTTCACATTGCAGGAAAATGTGGCCAGCATCAGATTTTTTCCACCCTCATGTGACAGTGTGAACAGCCCAAAACCGCATGGAATCTGATCTTTTCAGTAGTGATCTTCAGTGCTGACACTGCTGTTACATGATTTACCAGTTGCTGCAACAACCTGAAATCTTGAATAAAGTCAAGTCAAGTAATTTTTATTTCTATACAGTGTTTATAATGTAAATTGCCTCAAAGCAGGTTTACAGTATATAGATAAGAAAAAGAAAAAAAAAGGAAAAAGAAAATTTGTAACATATTTCATATCATGGAACATTTCAGCAAATGAGGGAGGAAGCAGAGCAGTGGAAGAATAGCTGCTGTAGTTCAGATTAATAAAAATGTTATTGTTGTAATCCACTGAAGCCCCTTTCCATTTACCATTATTTATTTTCTTACTTTTTAGAAAGTAGCTTTTATTAATTCAATCTTTTGCCCTCTAGAGGTCATCAGTAAAACTGTAATGTCCTCTAGTGGTCACTCTCCCAAAGTACATACAACTACATTTCACTACATTTCACAATTCACAAAAATTGCAAGTTTTTTTTTTGTCACTAAATTGCAACTTGAGTTTCAACAAAGGTGTAGGACACTACAAATTACGTATGTAATCGAGGATAGCAAAACAGAAAAAAAATATATATCTAGTAGTCAAAAAACCAAACTGTACGGAAGTATCTGCTGAGAAAATTCATTCATTAATTCATTCTCTCATTCATTCATTCATTGATTTTTGGCTTAGTTCATTTATTAATCAGGGGTCGCCACAGTGGAATGAACTGCTAACTTATCCAGCATATATTTTTACGCATCGGATGCCGTTACAGCTGTAATCAATCACTGGGAAACACCCATACACTCTCCTTCACATTCACATACACTACAGACAATTTAGCTTACCCAATTAACCTGCAGCGCATGTCTTTGGACATGTGGGGGAAACCGGAGCACCCGGAGGAAACCCACACGAACACGGGGAGAACATGCATACTTCAAACACAAATGCCATCTGACCCAGCTGACAAAATATAAAAACATTACAATTTTTAAGTTTTTAGATTGCATGCCCAGGAAGCTACAGGGTGTCATCAAGGCTAAAGATGGATGGCCCAATAAAGAACTTATAGTTCTGTAAATATTGGTGCATGGAATATTTTTGAAGAAAAGTAAACCTAATATCCCACAACATAATTTTACTCTCTTTGGTCTCTATATCTAAATCAGTAGTTCCTGACCTTTTATTCTTAGGCCCCCAATTAAGGCCCCCAAACAAGTAATGGGAAATATGAATCGGATCTGTGCTCTCGTGTCTGCAGTGCAAGCAGGTAAATCGAATCATTAAAAAACATAGCGAATGAAGTCAATTCTGACGCTTTCAAAAAAATTATCTCTCAAGATCTCAGAAGAGCAATAAGTATTTCTTATTGTCTATATTGCATTTCTACTGTTTGATGACTTTTCTAGTGATGAATAATTCCCATAAAGTGTACTTATTATTGTCCTGTCAATTAACCTTTAGTTAATAAAATAGTTAAATATGCAGTGCATTGCTTATTTCTGTTTGATATGCATAATGCATAATTAAAAAACAAAACAAAAAAAAACATTATAGTTAAGAATTAATTGTACTAAATTAAAATAAAACATTTACAATTAATTTAGGTTTAATTAAAAGTCAAATTACCATCAAATAAGTTTGAATGTATATGTTAAGTACAATTTATAAATGCACCAAGTTCAATGTACTTAAATAAGAACATTTTGGGAGACCTCATACTCAAAAATTCAAGTACAAACTACAAAGGCACCAAGTTCAATAAAATTCAATATGTACGTTTTGGGAGACCCCATTAATCAAATAAACTGAGGGAACACATTTACTCAACCAGATGAGTTCAATCAACTTATTAAGCTACCACATTAATCTGCTGAAAGCAAGCATATGTTTTTTGGCTCTATTCTGGCACCTCGCAAAGGGAACAAAGGTTGAGAACCACTAGTCTATATAATCTTAAATCACAAGGACTGTTTGTCTTTATAGTTGTGGTTTGCTAATATATACACATTACAGTGTGTGTTTATGTAAGATAAACTCAAAGTAATATTTTTTAAAAGTAAATCTGAATATGGTAGCTGTCAAACCAGTGCACACGGATTCATGATTTCTTTCTATGGGTCTGAGGTTTTACTCCAAATGTTTGTGCAAATGTTCACATGTCTGATTTATTAACAGTTTTGCAGTTCTTTCAGTCTTACTGTATAGACTAATGTGGGAACTTTTTGAACTTATCCTTTAAAAAACAAGAACACAGCAACTTCAAAGCATTCTCGCTGTGTTCTTCAGAGGCTGGAATGTAATTATTATGTGACCACAGAAAGCAGCTAAAAAAGATTTACCAAACAACCGCACAAAATCCTTCACCATAGTAACATTTGGAGATTACCTACTTTTCAACAACAACAACAAACATTCTCCACATTATTCCTCTGAAAAAAAAAAAATCGCAATTTATATCTGTATAGATTTGCCTAAAAAGTATTTGTTAGACAGAATGTGCATTTTCTGTGGTTGCAAGCTCTTTGGTTTCTGTTTTTCTAACTGCTTGAATATGTCAGAGGTTTCTCTGCTATGTAGTCAACTGCGGATGTGTGTGTGCATGTGGTTGGAAATGTCTTTTTTCTCTCATCTGCATCTGGTGTCCATTAGTGCTGGGAGTATAAAACGATTGCACTGAGAGAGGGAGCTCCACACATAAGACAATCTTTTAACACTCTTCCAGCTATGGCTACAGTGCTGTGGATCTGTCTGCTCTTTTTGCAGGGTTGTCTGCTTATAAATTCTCTGGACTGCACAGGTAAAAGTCTGGAATGTGCTGGAACACAAGTTACAGAAGCTAAGGTAAGGTCTAATTTGAGATTTTGCGTTTTTAAGGAAGGCTGTATGCTCTGTTTAGAATGTAAAATCACTGTGGTTTTGCTTGAAGTAAATTATTCACAAGCAACAATTATTAAGTGTACTTTAAAGTTGTTAAGCAAATACATTAAGTGCACATATTGAAGTATAATTTTCATAAGTTAATTAAAGGCAAATTGCTGATCTCACTATAAGAAATTATATAAGAAAGATTCAATTTGTAGTCTGTGGTCTACACCAGACTACAGTAAAAGCCCTGGAATGCTAAACCACAAGTTTCCATTCCAGCTTGGTTTTGCGTCACATTGACAATACAACAGAATAGCACAATTATACTGGCCATGAGACGGTATGGTTATTTTTAGAAATGAAAGACGGTAATAAAGACACATACCAGATGTGTCTAAAGAGTCAGAACCACAGAGACAAATGTCATTCCACTCATTGCTACTGTGTCTGAAAAGCTTTGACTCAGTAGTCTGTCAACCCAAAATACCCTGAAAGGAATAAACATTTCCAACTTTCCATGGCATTTAAATGTGCCGGATGACTTACTGAATTCCAACTATGCTTTCTGCTTCAACTGTCTAATGTCCAAAGTTAACATCTAGGCATGAATATACACACCTGTGTGTGAAACTATTACACAAACACATGTGCTCTAAGATTGAATTTCAGGCTTTGGTTTGAAAGGTTCAGAGAAATCTTCAGAACTAAACAGGACTTGAAGAAAGCAAGAAAAAATATTTTGTAGAGAACTGTTTGCTGATAAATATACCTGGTAAAAAAAAAGTAATAATATGATACTGAACACAAAATATCTGTGTTAGAGCTCAGTCTGTGGTACAACTATATAAAATGTAGATTCTCACTGTAAGAATGGTAAAAACTAACTAAAGAACAGCTTTCCTTAATCAAGTGTTTGCTAAATACTTAATATTAGACAAAAATAAATAAATAATAATAAAAATAAACAAAAAAAAATAAGGAAATTGTCCTAAAAGTAAACTTTCACAAACATTTACACAGACCATCTTCAGGTATTTCCGTCAAAAATTTAATGTTTTTGATAGACCCATCTGTTCTCCAAAAGTGTCCAAACACATTTAACAAAGAGTTTGAAAAGGTGGACTTTGGCCTAAACCTTCACTTCATCATATTTAGACCAAAATTAAAATCTATACTTTCACAGTCACAACCTAAGTTTAGCTCTACTGTTTTGGTATACAGTACAGTACTTCCTACTGGTCAGATGGACATGAGACTATATCTTCCCAATGCTTTATCATATCCGGACCACAATTTGACTTTATTATGACAGTCATAAACAGATTTTGTCCTGCACTGTTTAGGTAAAGTGTCACATCGGATAAAAAATGCTATTTTTTGTTTAGAACATTTGAATGGTCTTAAAACATGTAAACTCTGATAATTGTTGTTTGCTGCTATATTTATTTTATTTTCAGTTTGTTCAAAGAACTTTTGAAGTAATTTTATTTATTTATTTTAATTTTGAAGTTATTAAAATAATTTAATAAAATAAACAGTGGCCTGGTCAACTTTTGTTAATTTTCGAAGCAGATTTAAAGACATAGTTCACCCAAAAATGAAAATTTACCCACCCTCAAGTGGTTTCAATCCTTATAGGTAATATGCACACATGCTGTTAAGGCAGTCTTCAGAGGAAGGAAATGAAACAGGCAACATGTCTGGCTCAAAGATGTTTTAAAAAAAAAAAAGCTTTTTGAAGTCACTGTGGAAGTTAGACACTTCAGTTACAGTTTTAAATAATTTAGAATAATAAGTCTAAAAAATAAAATCCCTAAATTAACCATTTGTATGTCCTTGTGTCCTTTTATAGATTAAAGATGAGCCTTTCCTTACTCTGGTGAGTTTTTGCAAAATTTGCAAATATATGTTTGAAAGTTTAAAGTCAGTAAGAATCAATCAATCAATCAATCAATCAATCAATCAATCAATCAATCAATCAATCAATCAATCAATCATTGATGTCTATTTAGTTCACTAGGGCTACATTTATTTGTTTAGAAATAAAGTATAAATTGTAATGTAAAATAATAAAATTACAATATGTAATAAAAAATGCATTTATTTACAAAAAGTTGTAATTTAACAGAAGAAGTAAATATTTCATGTTAATTAATGTGTTCTATTTTCATTGATTATCATGGGATTGATCATAAGAATTTTTTATTTTTTTTAAATAAACTCTTCTTACTGTTCTCAGGTGAGGGAACGAAGACAAGCTCAACACACTCAGCAGCCCGGATCCTACTCTGTCAAAGGATCTCCTAACACACTCATCCAGGTGTAAAACACATTCATGTAACAGTAGAGAAATAAATTGAGTAACTTGTGTAAATCATGTAACAGTAAAAAAATAAACTGAGTAGAAATTTAGAAAGACTAAGGGCATTATTATACACTATCATATTAATTTTGACATTTTGCAACATGCTGTTTAATTGGCATGCATTTGCGCTCATATGTGCGCCCATAGGCGTTCTGGTCCAAAAAAGGAGGCGCGTTGAGGCGCATTGCTGGCACATTGCTATTTTGAGAAACTATAATAGATTGTTCAATAGACCAGAACAAAGCCAATCTAAAGTCCAGCGCAGAGCACGTTAGTTTTGCGCCTCGCTTACACATTGCTTAATACAGACTGGAAGTTCAGCACTACGCAAATATCTTTACATATGAAAAAGAATTAAAATATTAAGGATATAAATTGGATATAATAAGGATATATGATATAAATATAAAGGATTAAAATATTACAAAACATATTATTTTCTAGCCTACAATATAAAAACCATACATTCAGGCCTTCATCTCGGGAGGCTTTTTCAGTTTATTCATAACAATTTGCTTTTGTATTATAATATTATTATTCGCAGTATTATTTATTATATGCATATTTATATTTGTTTTATTAAAAACAAGCTTCGATTTGCCCACTTGTCAGGTTTTAGACCATATAGGGCAAAGCATGTGTATTTGGATATAACTCCAGTTTTTTAAACACACTTCTTTATAATTGTTCAGTTATTCATTTGCTGGAAATTAGAACTAAATTTAGAAATAGTTTTGAAAATAACCTTTACGCTTAATAAACTAAATTAATTATTTAAAGGCTAATAGATGTCTGTGCGTACAAGAAGTTTGCCTATCCACGAGAGTGAAAGCGAAAGTAAGGAATGAGGGGGCTCATCTCTCATGTAGATGCTCTATTTAACCTTTCTCTCTCTAGTGAAGCGTTCAGTTTTTCCACTTACAAAGTCTGCATTGTAAATAGCAAACACACCTATAACTCATTAAGAAAATAAGCTCAACCCTGTTAGACCATGCGTCATGGTGCAAAGGGGATTTTTCCATCCTTAAAATAGTAAAAGTAGATTCTGAAACGCCCTTATTGCTTTTGCACTTTGCGCATGGATCGTCAAAGCCCTAAATGTTTGTGTACTTTTAATTCTTTGCTTTAGATCGACAGGTCAAGGAGACATTTGAATGCCAGTAAGAAGAAGCCCAGGCCTCGCATTGGCTCTTACTCACTTCTTTCCCACAACTCTGAAACTAATCCACTACAGGTATGTGGTCATCAGCTTCAGTTCCCCTTCAGTTGGGGAACTTCAGTGCTATACAGTGGATTTGATCTTGGAAAATCCACGTATGGGAGGATTCGGTTCAGAAGCCGCTTGTCTGAAAGAGTATTGAACGGGCCAATGAATGCAATGAATTGGCAGCGTAAGCTTGCGCAGGTGTGCTTCATTGCCAATTATTCCAGCATATAAGCACACCTGGAGTGAGCAAACGCCATCCTGTTCGCTTCAGAGACTTTCTGATCGAGTCGATGAGGGTTCCTCCTGCTGTGATCCAGCGAATCCGAGCGAACAAGAGCATTCTCCCGGTCCAGAGTGTGTACACGCAGCTGCAGACGGTCGAGCTGGGTTTCTCCCTTGCCTAGCGTTCTTTGGGTCCGGTCCTCCATAGTGGTGCGTATAAAGTTGCAAACTTTACAAAAAGAGCAACACAGTCGTGCAGCACGTCCTTTTCAGGACGGCGCTCCGACTGTGCGTTGCATGCCTGGGGGGTCCAGCATGTTAATGCGCTGCTCGCGGGCAGTTCATGTCGTCATTGCGATGCCATGGCTGTTGCGCAGTAAAGATCGCGGCTAGCCTTTGCAAAAGGGCGAACCACCCCAGTTGTCCCCTGCTCTGCATCGGGCACTCGGGCAGATCTGAGGGTTTCAGCGAGAGATAATCCGTCGCCCATGGGCCTGCGGACCTCCCGCTCCTCTAAGCGGTCCATCCAAGCTTTGGGCGGGGGAAGCGATCCGTCTAACAGATGGTAGTGCTTACGCTCGATGTGCACGCGTCGCCTCTCTAACAGACATTTGTAGAGCTGCGGGCTGGGCGACATCCAACACATTTGCAAGGTTTTACAATCTGCGTGTGGAGCCGGTTTCCTCAAGAGTATTAGGTAACCCTTTGGTGATTGAGGAAACAACTCGGTAGGGTGTTGAAACACGCTTGCTGCGCCATTCTCCCTAACACGGAGGTACGTGCGCCTTTTTATCTGTCAGTAAAGTTCCCCGTCAGGTGAGCCCTGCAGATTCCTCCGTGCCCCCAAGCACTGACTCAGCGGAGGAGTCACTTGCTGGCCCACTACGTTGTAGGTCTGCCCGCTGGTCAGCCCGCGTTTTGGGTATAGGTGCCTGCTATGCGTGATCCCCACTAGGCGATCCCATATGCTTATTCCGCCACTGTTAAGTCCCCCCCCTGGGTGGAGCCATGTCTTCCCTCTCTGCTAACCACTTTTTTCTATGCGTACTCCCCCTTCTTAGGGCTAGTCCATATGTAAATTCTGCCATCTATTCCCCACTTGGGTAGCGGATGGCCTCCGCAGCGTCCTTCCTATCAGGATTGCACGCTTTCCAACGTACTGTTGTATTTTCCTAGAATTTTCTAGATGCCACGACTTCCCAAAAATATATATATCTAAATCCGTAAGACTTCTGTTGAAGTAGGATAAATTAGGGCCAGGGACACGTTGGAGGACCGCGCCTCCCATGATGTGGGTGCGTCACACTTGCTTGACTATCCCCTCATCGGGGGTGTTGGTAAGGTGCAGTCATTATGGCGTTTTCCATAGTTCTCCCATACGTGGATTTTCAAGATCAAATCCACTGAATAGCATTGAAGTTCCCCAACCGAAGGGGAACGTTTGAAGTTACAGAAGTAACCCTTCGTTCCCCGAGGAGGGGAACGGAAGTGCTATACTCCGTTGACATAATGACTGTCCCTTAGCTGTTTGAAAGTCTCTTTTGCTTAAAAGGATGGTGTTTGCTCGCACCAGGTGTGCTTATATGCTGGGATATTGAACGGGCCAATGAATGCAATGAATTGGCAGCGTAAGCTTGCGCAGGTGTGCTGCATTGCCAATTATCCCAGCATATAAGCACACCTGCGCAAGCTTACGCTGCCAATTCATTGCATTCATTGGCCCGTTCAATACTCTTTCAGACAAGCGGCTTCTGAACCGAATCCTCCCATACATGGATTTTCCAAGATCAAATCCACTGTATAGCACTTCCGTTCCCCTCCTCGGTGAACGAAGGGTTACTTCTGTAACCTCGAATGTTTTTTTAATACTCCTATTGACAAAAAAAAAATATTTTAACGGCAGGAAAAAAAAAAAATCTTTGTTAAGGTTTTTTGTTTTTTTCTAAAATGACACTGACTTTAAAATAAATAATAATTATTTAAATTACATTAAAAATAACAATTTTTAATTTTCTGGCTGTACACATGTACCATGGTTATCTTTAACAATTTATCAATTTTGATACGCTGGCTATAAAACGATTTTTACACCACAAAAACTACTGGCACAGACTGGCATACACACGCCCACTGTAGCAACTCATAATTTAATAACTGCATGTGATGTAACTAAACAATTTTCTCAAAATGCATTTTAAACTTAAGCTCATAATGTAATAATATATTTTTAACAATAAGTCTAACATAATGTAAAAATTTTTAATGTACAAAAAAATCACAAAATGTAATATGTTATTTAAACATATTACTTAAATGCATTGTTTTAATAAACAATGTCTCAAAAACATACACACGCAATAAGAATCTGCTGATTTAACTCTTATGAATATTGTCTTGCTAAAAACCTTCTACACTTATGCATGTAGTTTTTGGTATTACAAAATATAGCCTTTACTTTAGTCAAAAAATGAGTGTTGCCTCTGATTAAATGCTTATGAAATTATTCACACTGATGAGAGAAAAAAATACAACCATTGATGCCTTGTGATGAAGATGTTAGTTTCTTCATGTAAAACAAATTCAGTCATTAAAGTTAGATTTAGCTGCTTTTTTTCAGAGGTTTAGTGAAGGCAGGTCATTTTGACTCTAAGGGCAATTTCTAAGACAGCAAGAGGGTTAAAGCACAAGTGTTGACATATGCAAAGTAGACTAAAATGACTACCAATAATGCAGATTATTAAAAAGATATTAGATATTTTTTGTAAAATGAAATCATGTAGATGTTAAAGAAATGACTACTTTAAAAATCTGAAAGAATATCTTTTTGTGGATCTCTACAACAGGTAGTGAGGCTTTCTAAACATAATGAAGATTTGTCCCATCGGAACATGTCTGGATTAAAGGTGAGTTCTCTCAAACATACACATTTTTTTTTTTTCTTGACAATTCAGTTTCAAAGGGCAAATGTACAGCTTATTTTCCATTTTAGTCATCGAAGAAGAGGTCCAGAAGAAGTGCACCCAAGAGAAAGAAGAATGTGAGGAATAAAACCTGCTCATGAGATGCTCTTTGAAATACCAGACCCACACTTCTGCTGAACTTCCAAACTCATCTTGGGACAATGTACTCAACAAGAACAAACTGCGGATATGTAATTACAGTTAATGGGCAAGTCACATCGAAATTATGAATTAAATAAACAAAAACTACTTAATATAAACATTTATACAGCATATTAAGCTTTAAAACATGCATATTGCTCATTTAAAATGTTTATAATTTAATTATCTTTTGTTAATATGACTCTAAAAATGTATTAACTTCTATACGCCTAAACACACTGCCTGAAAAAAAGTGTATCAGGAACATTTTAAAATGTGTGCAGATCAACTTTCACAATGATGAAGAACTGCAGTGTCACATAAAATACATGGTAAACCAAACTGATGTTCTCTCTGCAGAGTATCTGCAAGTTTTCCTTAATACAGATTATTGCTTACTTTGTCTTCATGATATAAAGTTTATGTAATTCATATAAAACCATTTAATCATTAAATATTTCATGATGTACAATATCTGCCCATCTGATGCATATTACACATGGTGGTAAGTACTTTTGTTAACAGGCAATCTGTAATCTGACTGGCTGGCAAAGAGTCTTCAAAGAGTCAGGGTGCACATGTTATGTTATCAATACATATGGAAACAAATCTGTGGCTTATAGCTTAACATGTTGGCCAAACATCTGTGCATATACTTTTTCCAATTCTGAAAATGGAATCAAGGAAATGATGAGAAGGGCTGGGAATTCTCAGTGGTAACCATGACATAGAGAGATGCACTATTTCACTATATATTGCACTCCTCAAGTCTAATTCATAGTGGATTCCCAGTGACTGAAAAAAAATGTAGATTTGAATTGTGCTTTTATAATATGCTACATTATCCTTTAGCAAACAAACAAAAATTACAAATAAAATGTTGTACTTTATATTTTTGGTCACTTTATTTTGATAGTTTGTTTGTTGAATTTAGGTTACATTACATCTACATTCCAACTAATTCTTATTAGACTATAAGTAGACTGTTAGGTTGGGGTTTTGTTTGGGTTAAGGTAAATTGACATGTACTTGCAAAGTTTCTTATAGTCAGTTACAGTGCAATTATTCATAGCACTTTACTTTTTCCACATTTTTTATGTTAAAGCCTTATTCCAAAATGGATTAAATTCATTTATTTCCTCAAAAATCTACACACAATACCCCAAAAATGTTGCTAGGCCACTCAAGGACATTCACTGAGTTGTTTTGAAGCCACTCCATTAATATTTTGCTTTGGGTTATTGTCTTGCTGAAAGATGAACTGTCGCCCCAGTGTAAGGTTAAGAGCAGTCTGAAGCAGGTTTTCATTCAGGATGTCTCTGAACATTGCTGCATTCATCTTTCCCCCTATCCTGACTAGTCAGTTCCTGCTGCCGAAAAACATCCCCACACAGCATGATGCTGCCACCACCATGCTTCACTGTATTGGATGGTATTAACCTGGTGATGGGCGGTGCCTGGTTTTCTCCAAATGTAACACCTGGCAATTACTCCAAAGAGATCAGTTTCAGTTTTAGTCTCATCAGACCAGAGAGTTTTGTTTTTTATGGTTTGCGAGTCCTTCAGATGCCTTTTAACAAGTTCCTTACTAATGAGTGCCTTCTATCTGGCCACTCTACCATACTGGCCTGATTGGTGGATTGCAGCACAGATGGTTGTTCTTCTGTAAGGTTCTCCTCTCTCCACAGAAGAACGCTGAAGCTCAAAGTGAGTGACCTAACACTCTGGACCGGGAGACCCTGTCAAAGTTGTAGTTGATTCAGAATGCTGCTGCTGTATCATAAACTGGACTATATACAATCATCTATACAATGTTTCCCCTATTCTCTAACAGCTTAATTGGCTTCCAATCAAAATTTTAAATTAAGATTATAAATATATTTATTATATATTTTAAATGATTAAGAAATTTCAGATTCTCCATAACCTCTCAGACCTCATTCAACCCTCCACTCCCTCTTGAACCCATCGCTGCATCTCCTCCTTACATCCACTGCTCATTTAACCACTATGGATCACAGTACCTTTAGCTGTGCTGCTCGTTATCTTTGGAATTCTCTCCTAGCTATTTTTCATGATTTAGATTCTCTATCCCAATTTAAAGCTTAACTAAAAACCCACTTATTTAGATTTGCTTGTTTTACATGATTACTGCCATTTTGTAACTGCTGGTTCTTTTATATATATATATATATATATATATATATATATATATATATATATATATATATATATATATATATATATATATATATATATATATATTCATTTATTTT
Source organism: Danio rerio (assembly GCF_052040795.2). Taxonomy (NCBI): domain Eukaryota; kingdom Metazoa; phylum Chordata; class Actinopteri; order Cypriniformes; family Danionidae; genus Danio; species Danio rerio. The sequence continues at coordinate 12,024,088 of NC_141044.1, forward strand.
AAAGGAGCCTCAAATAAAATAAAATATATTATTCTTATTATTATTTACTCATTCATGTTTCTTTGTGTTAGTCTATAATTTATTATAGGTTACCACAGCTGAATGAACCTCCAACTACCACATATGTTTTATACAGCAGATGCACTTTCAGACATAATCCAGTACTGGAAAACACCCATATACTCTCTAATTCACACACACACAAACTCATACACCAATACAAACAACAATAATAATAATAATCTTAATAGCTGCAAGCAGCATTTAAGGGACCAAGCACTTCAGAACCACAATGAGCAAAGCAGTACAGAGGCCAAAAGTAACAAGGTTAGTAAGTAGCATCAGACAAAGTGAAACAATGAGTTTTTGAAAACATTTGAAGTATGTAATAGCCAGTGGACAAAATGGCTGACCTGCATAGGAAAATTAGACATTATCCGACTCTGCATGCTCCGCCGGATGAATAATAATAATAATAATAAATAGAGACTGTGTATCATTCTTTATGAAGCCAGAATTTATTATTGGATCTATGTATACAAAATTAGAAATTCAGAAGACAAATTATATTATTGGAATGGCACAATTTGCCATTTATGTAGCCAGGAGAGAAAAAGAGAGAAAGGGGATTAATTAAATTAACTGCATTGTGTTGAATGAGAACACAATAAAGTAACAGAAAAAGCAGTAATTTTAGTTTGTAATTAATAGTAACAAATAGTTTGTTTATGGGCAAATTTACTTTCAATTAGAATTTAAATGATATAATTTTCAATAATATTTTACACCACTCAATTTTAAACAAACAAGTTGATTTTCTGTATCATGGAAAGAAGAAATAGCTTGCTTTCTCTCATGCAAAGAGCACTGCTAATATAGAATGAGGAACTGTTTAACAGAAAAAACTTAAGCAATTTAGTTTTGACTGAATAACAAAGTTAGGCAGCGAATTTTAAAAGAAGAGTTAAAGGTGCAGTAAGTGATTTGCATAAATGCTAATCGGTTAGCATATTAGCTTTAGACGGCAGGGGAGGAATTGTGTTTCAAAGCAATGCCTCCTGAAATCGCAAATGCGCGTACCGCGACACGACAGCAGACAACACACTAGTTCATGTCAGTCGCCAGTTAGAAGTGTAGTGGTTGGCCCAGCGGCATGCAGGAATTTCACTTATTACTAAGCCACACTTACATGCTATTTCATAGCGAATGTTCAGAGTAGCAAGGTAAACAATATCCGGATCGTGTCACAGGCTGCCATTGTTCAGAAATGACCCAATGTGAATGTAAAAGCAACTTCAGCTAAGTAAAGCAAGCTAGGCAGGATAGCGCAATTTATAGATGTTTTGTTGGTAAACTAAATAAAAATCTACATTATCGATGCTGTAAAAGGCCCTTATGAAACTGAAAAAAGTCTCATCAATCTTTCACCAGGAGATTTCAGTGGCTGAACAACACGTCTGTCCATATAACCCATTTGTAACAACAACATCTGCATCAGCTCTATGTGAAGCTAAAATACTTTTAAAACAGAACATTACCTGTCTAAAAGAAATACTTCAGCCATGGTGTCGTCCTTCCTCCAGCGTGCAAAAGTAACTCCAAGATCCATTCAGGAGTTTTAAAAAGTTTCAATTCAGCATTTGATTTTGCTGCAACTGTGACTGTCTCGTGTGACTCATCTAGGTGTGCAGTGCACGCACGGTGCTCATGCAGGCGTGCACACGCTAATGGCAGATTCACGTGCGCAGAAATGCGCAAAAGCCCAAATCTGCATTTGTTGACAGAAAGTTTGAGCTACTTATCGGAATTATGGGAGATGTCAGCCCGACAATTATAATTGGATGAACTTTTTTAGTTTTATGCCTTACTCAAAATATAAAAATACATATAAACACATTTAGATCATTTACTGTAATCGTTACTATTGGACTATAAAGTGGCTCTCAACCAGCACAACAAAAAAAAAATTCTTAAGACAATCACCTACTGCACATTTTTGATTATGGATTGACCAACTTTATCCATAAATTTTCTTCAGAGTCTTCAAAAGAGGAAGCTCTGATGGGTCCACATCGAGAGATATCGAGTCAATGCTGGAAAAAATGTAATTCGTTTTATTAACATCATGTAGGACACAAACATTCACTCATATTACACTTAATCTTTTATTCCCCTGACTGAAGGTTTATGTATTGTGTATCTAAAAGATTATTTTGCTGCTGAATTATCTAATCATTTGTTGTTCTTCTCCATAATAAAGTAGTGTGTTCTTAGGTAATTGTACACATTTATGAGTTATCATTAGTTCTGCACATTTAAAGACATTACAATAAATGAAGAGAAAATCTATACAGTTTTACTGCATCACTAATTTGATACAATTGCACATGTCTTACAGTAGTCACATTTCAACTAAAGACACAAATTTTCTAAACATTTTGTATTATGTACTAAAATTGTGTAATTTTATAGTATTTTTCCTAATTGCAGACATTTTCTGTAAATTACTGAGAGGTGTCGGCAGATTTAAGGATCAGAGTTTAGCTTGGGCTCGTTTCTGTTGGTCTCTGAGCTCCTGCAGAGCAATGGAGGACAAGTGAACCTCATCAGGGCCATCAGCTATGCGTAGAGTCCGTGCATAAGCATACCTGCAATAACATAAAAAATAAATAAACATATCATAAATATGATATATTATATTTATATAACACACATATAAATAAAAATGCTTTTAATATGACAAATGTATTATGTTGTTATGAGTATTATGGGTAAAATAAGATCTGTGCTTTGCGATGTAAACTACATACCTACATTACTTACCAGAATCATATCTTTAATAATGTCGATAACAAATTATTTTCTTATATATGTGTGAGTAATTTCTGTTGTAGTTCTGTTTCTTTACAACTTGTTTCATCAAGTTGTGTTTACAACAGAGCTCATTACTAAAACGTATTGCTGCTGTCAGATATATAACAATGTCTTTCAGTTGCACAGTTAAAAACTCACACACATTTACCTAACATAAAATAACTTTGCAATACATACCCAGGAAGTAACAATATAACAATACATTTCTTACATTTCTGCAAGTGGGAAGTCATCAGACACTCCTGCTCCCCCGTAAACCTGAATGGCACAGTCCACCACCTTACATGCCATCCTTCCAGCTGCCACTTTTATCATAGCAATCTGAAGAGGTAAAGAATTAAGAGGGTGAAGATATTAAACATCGGTAGGAAACATATGTCAATGTGTGTGTGTTTGTGTTGGTTGTGGATACATCCTTTATTTATAAGATTTCTAATGAAAAACAGCATTGGAACCTTATAGGCACCCGCATCTCCATAGGAACATATAGTAAAAGATAATGGCATAAACATACAGTAAAATGATTCCATCTGACACGCTCTCAGAGGTAAAAGTACAAAAGCTGTCATTGGGGAAGTAAACTTTCAAAAAGCATATTTATATAATTTTTTAGGTACTAATAAATACTTCTAAAGATCCACTATTGTTTAAATATAACTTTTGTATGTTGTTTGGACATTACATGTTAGCACTGCTTGTACACAACCACCCTTCAATTTTTAAATCCCTAAAAATCATAAAACATTGTCTGCCCATGTGTTGATTTCAGAATGTGTGCAATGTGACATCATATTCACGGTCTGACCCTTCTCATGACTTATGACGTAATTCCTGCACTAACAAAGTGCACCGAGTCCACACAGCTCCTGACATCTCTGCCACTAAAGACAATTGGCCGGTTTCAGTAAGGAGGTTCAACCAACTCGGAGTTTAAACTTGATCTCTGAGTTGACTTAGAGATTAAAAACTCAGAGTTTTCTGTTTCAGAATAGCTGATCTGAGTTAGGTCAATTAACTTTGAGTAGACCAACTCAGAGTTAAGCGCGAATGTTGCAACTATAAAAAGGCAATAGCTATGTTTTCATCCAAAAATGCTAGTTTAATTTATGTGCAAAACTGGAATATCGTATAAAAGATGGGCAAATAAAGACGGGTCTTTTCATCTAACGAATCAAATAGAACAAAATCGTTACTTCTTGATTAACTGGCGCCAAATATCAACAGTAAAAACAGAATTTACCACGGTAGAAGAAGCTGCGTAAATCTTATATCATTTAATTAATGACTTTCACCTCAGAAGACGCTGACACACGATGAACGCGTGGTGGAGTTTAAAGCTACAGGAGGCGGAGAAGAGACGCTCTTGACACGCTTCAGGCCCTCTGGAGGTAATTAATAATATAATAACACTAATACTGAAACAATTAAGGCATTTAGAATGACTAAAACAACGTTTTAGATGTTTTACAATGTGCGCAACCTGCTAGTTTGTCCATTTACACACATTTTCACCATCACATGATCTCTTATACTGTAACAAATCTTTTTTAATACACATTCTGGAATTTGTTTGGCAAAAGTGTTTCCATCGTAGTTTAAGCGCATCTTTTTTATTGATTAAAAGTTTATTCAACTGAGTTATGTGCATATGTTTTTTTTTGCCTATTTTCGAAAGTTATGTCCATACTAGTGTTTCCATCAACCGATTTTTTATGCGCATATCCAAAATGAGCATAAAAATAGTTGGGCAGAAACAAAAGGCTAGGCAACAAATTCCGCTTTATCTTAAAAAAATTATTCCTTACATTCTTTACATTTACTTAGGTCTTTCTGGACACTCAAAGGGCTTTACACATTGGGGGGATTCTACTCATCCACCACCAGTGTGCAGCATCCACCTGGATGACGCGACGACAGCCATATTGTGCGAGACTGCAAACCACACACCACCTGGTTGGTGGTGAGGAGACTGAGGCCCCGTTTACACTAATGCGTTTTAGTTTGAAAACGCATAAGTTTTGCTACGGTTACGCCAACCGTCCACACTACGCCGGAGTTCTCGAGCGCCGAAAACGGAGCGTTTCGAAAACGCTGGAGAGGCCGTTTTCATTTTGAAACGCTGCTGCTCCGTCTCAGTGTGGATGATGGAAAACGGAGACATCTGAAAACGGAGGCGGGGCTGCAGACGTTCGCCTCTCTGATTGGGGCTTTTCCTGAATATTAAGTAGCCTAACACACAGTTCAGTCCTGAATCTTCTCCGTGTAAGTTCAGACTTCGCAAGTTTGATCAAGGCTGCAGTCTCTTCTTCTCAGTTTGATATGGAAAAGCAGACTATACCGAGGACACGGGTAAATCTTCAAAGGGAACAGTGTACTTTATAACTTCATTCACATCACCCTGGCTTCGTTGTTTCACTTTCTCAACAATAAAATGTAAACATGATTTAAGGAACTGCCTATTTTCATTTTAATATTAGCAACTTAGACAGCAGACATGTTGAGGCGTCGTGCTGCATATATGAGCGTCATCTTCACTGTCTGGATATTTATAACAAAACGGAGCCGATAACAACTGCCTCCTTTCAATTTCAGTGAAAATACGAAACATCCCCTCTCTTTTGCTGAGTATCAGTTTTAAGAATCGATAATGGCCATTTTAAAAGTATAACATACAATAAGTTTATACATTATAGGAAATAAAGGCAAGCGATCAGTCAATATACAGAATGTACGTGGTTACATTAATCATTAACTTATCTTTGCGCTCAGCCAAAACACGTTACCTGAGAACAAGTAATAGATTCCAATGCCCAAAGTCAGGGAATATGTCGTTAGATAAAGACAACAAGATGAATGAAATATCCCGTTTAATAAATATAGTGAGATTAGATCCAGCGGGAGATGCTTGATGAGAAGTCCGACTAGCAGAGCTCTCATCTGGGTACATGGGCTGCAGCGCTTGCCCGAGAGCGTCTGTGTGGTCACGTGATGTGCGTTTTCAGCGTTTTGGTGTGGACGGAGAGCAGTTCAGAAACGCTGGGTAAAACGCGAGTGTGGACGCGGATCGTTTTCATTCTAAAACGCCGTTTTAAAACTAAAACGTACTAGTGTAAACGGGGCCTGAGTGATAAAGCCAATTATGATATGGGGATGCTTAGAAGGCCATGATAGACAGAGGCCAGTGGGCAAAGTTGGCCAGGATGTCGGGGTTAAACCACTACTTTTTTCCCCGAAGGACATTTTGGCATTTATAACAAGCACAGAGAGTCAGGACCTTGGTTTAATGTCTCATTTGAAAGAAAGCACTCACTAAGCAGTATAAAGTCCCCATCAATACTGGGGTGTTAGGACCCACACAGTCCGCAGGTTGAGAGCCCCCTCCTGGTTTCACTAACACCACTTTCAGCATTAACCTGGCTTTCCCATGTTGTCTCCCATCCTGGTAGGGTAGGTTACTATAGCAGTCGTCAATAAAATGAGAGTAAAACAATGCATGGTTGAGGCTATTCTGTGTTATTATTGTAAATTTTTTTTTTTGCTTTAACAGTTTATTCCACACAGCCTTATATCTAGGCATCCCACAGTAATCACACATCTTCATGTAGTAATGCAATCCCATTCTTCACAATTTCAGTGAAGGAGGGGGGTTCAAGTTTATTTTTTTTAAATGGGCCAAGAAAAGTTTCTTCAGACATCATAACAAAACAACTGAGTCAACTCCTTTTTGGAAGCGAGGCAATAGATTTTATACACTACACTTTCATTTTTGAACCTAGAAATGTGTTTTCATTCATTTGGAACTGTTACACACTGCATGGAAGATAATTTTCAAAAGGGGCTCTTTTAGTTTTAAACTGTAAATTTCAGTTAAAAATTTGTCCAAAGCAAATAAAAAAAAATATATTGAGAACGCATTTGGAATACATTCGAGAGCATTCATTACCAAAATGACTGCGAAAAATAAAACTGTTGCTGACTGGGCTGTATCAGCACAGAATGGAACAGTTAAACAAACATTTATATATTTCAGTTTCACTGCCTTTCAGTTTAAAGGTGTAGTGAACATCTGTGGTTCACCATCTGCATTCACCATATTAAACATATGTGACATTAGCAGAGAAGACTATTAATTAAAAGATCCATGTTTTTGTTACAAAAAAAGATTTGATACTTAATTGAATATACATATATAAATATATAAAAATATACATATATATATATATATATATATATATATATATATATATATATATATATATATATATATATATATATATATATATATATATATATATTTTTTTTTTTTTTTTTTTTTGCCCAGTGTTTTTTATTCTGCTGTTTTTTTCCGAAATGATGTTTAACAGAGCAAGGGCATTTTCACAGTAAATCTGATAATATTTTTTTCTTCTGGAGAAAGTGGTATTTGTTTTATTTTGGCAAGAAGAAAAGTAGTTTTATTTTTTTTAAAAAAACCATTTTAAGATACAAAATTATTAGCCCCTTTAAGCAAAATTTTTTCTCGATAGTCTACAAAACAAACCATCATTATACAATAACTTGCCTAATAACCCAAACTTGCCTAGTTAACCTAATTAACCTAGTTAAGCCTTTAAATGTCACTTTAAGCTGTATAGAAGTGTCTTGAAAAATATCTAGTCAAATATTATTTAGTCATCATGGCAAAGATTAAATAAATCAGTTATTAGAAATGAGTTATTAAAACTATTATGTTTAGAAATGACTAATGGCTAATAATTTAGGGGGGCTAATAATTCTGACTTCAACTATATATTAATTTATGTCTCACTTTTAGTCTTGTTTGTTGGTATGACAAACTAATGCTGTCTGAGAATTGCAAGCATCTGGCTGCCCTATTCAAGTTTTAAAGGTCTGACAAGCAAACAGGAGCTATAAAATTTAAAGACTTAAAAATCAACAACAACATGTTTAATTCCAACCTATAGCACACTGGCAACCAATTTCGAGACACTAACATTGGAGTAATGTGTGCTCGCTAACAAACCCTACAGTTAAAATCTGTCAGTGGCATATTGAACCATTTAAAGCCATGACATGAAAGATTGGGATAGACCAATATATAGTTACAGTACAGTAGTCAAAGCGTGTTAAAGACAAGGCATGTAAAACTCTTTCAAGATCTGTTTAAAAGATATAAAGAATTTAACCTATGAAGTTAAAGAAAAAAAATAAACTTAACTATAGTGAATTTGTATGTTAGTCAATTTTAAGAGTGGAATGAAAAATAACTCCCAAATGATTTACTGAGATTAAAGGACCACATATAAAATTGGATTTTGTGTTTTTCCCACAGAGTGTCCAAAGATAATAGCTTCCATCTTTCCCTCTTCAAAATGCAAATAATAATAATAATAATAATAATAATAAATCATCAGGAGCTCACATCCACCAAGCATACGAGCAGTGTTTATAAAATATTTTTGTTTTTGTTGATTCTAAGTGACAATGAGTGTTCAATTCTAAGATAAATTATGTAAGGGTATATCCTGTGTGTGTGAGTTTCGAGATCAATATGTCAGTGTTGATTTCTGCTCTTTCATCATCTTATGGATTGTCAATTAATAAACTAGACAATAATGACTGTATATTAACAGTGTAAGAGAACAGTGATGAGTTTGACCACTTTAAACTTAAATCACAGAATATCAAACCATTTTAAAGCAAAATATTGAGACTGCCAATATGTTACCTGTTTCCTTGCAGCCTTGTTGCCCTTTGTGTCAAGTGTGTGAGCAGCATGTAGTGTTAAAAGACGCGTCTGTGCAATTGTGATTCGACACTCGGCTATCCAATGAGCAACCACCTCCTAGAGCCAGAAACAAACTTCATTAATAAAGCGTGACACAAAATGACACAATGACACAAAACCAAATCAACACTACATGATTAATGTGAAGTATGAGTAAAAATAGCACCAGCTGCACTACAACTTTCATCCACAGGATGTCAGCAAAAAGCTATGAGGTTAGGGCAGTCAGTGGGCAATACAAAATATTACTCTGGCAAGTTTTGTTGCATTAAGGAGAACATGCTCTATATAAAACAATAATTAAACAGTCATTCAACTGTTCCTATAGTCTATTATAATCTCCTAATAAACATACAATGTTTTATCCACAACCCAACATCAGAATACCCTTGTGAAAATAATTAAGCATCATTAAAAAGGAGCTCTTGTTGCAGAAATAGTACACTCCCAGTGATTATACTTAGTTAATTGAATTTAATGTTTTGTATAATTAACTGTAATTAAATGTAAACTGCATGACACAACAATGATGATGATTAAGTCTTTCAATGAGACTGAAAAAAGAGAGAAACTTAAAGGGGAGGAAGGATTTAAATGCATAAGGGCAAATAAATTAAGTAGGATAAAAAAAAAATGTCAGTGGAAACTAATATGTGGTGGGACACCAAACAAATGGATCACAAAAAAACAGGAAAGAGCAGGGCATTTTCAAAAAAATCTAAATAAGCAGCATGTTTTATATATTTACACAATTCTTTCTATTGTTTTTGAAATGAAGTTATTGAGTACTGCAACATAAATGGCAAGCTAAAATATATCTTAAGCTGAGTAACTGTAATATATAGATTCAAGAATCTAAATGAATGATTATTATTTGTCACATGCACAGTTAAACAGAACATATTTAAAAAGCAGTGAAATTTAAATTATAAACTACATTCAAAAACATCACATACGTACATGTTGGTACAGTCTTTTTCCAAAGGTTTGTCTTTGGGCTGATCGATGGCAGAGCAGCTCCAGTGCACATTCTGCCAGCCCTACTGCCCTCATGCAGTGGTGAAGTCTACCAGGCCCCAGCCGTTTCTGAGCTATCTCAAAACCCCGCCCCTCACCTTCAAACAGCCAATCAAAGAAGAAACAATACTGTAAATCAAATATACAGTTGCAATCAGAATTATTAAACCCCCTTTGATTTCTTTTTTAAATACTTCCCAAATGATGTTTAACAGAGCAAGGACATATTCCCAGTATGTCTGATAATATTTTTTCTTCTGGAGAAAGTCTTATGCGTTTTATTTTGGCTAAAATAAAAGCAGTTTAAAATAAAAATAAAAACGTTTTAAGGTAAAAATTATCAGCCCCTTTAAGGTATATTTTTTTCGATAGTCTACAGAGCAAAGCATCATTATACAATAACATGCCTAATTACCCTAACCAGCCTTTAAATGTCACTTTAAGCTGTATAGAAGTGTCTGTATCTAGTAAAACATTATTTACTGTCATCATGGCAAAGATAAAAAAAATCTGTTATTAGAAATGACTTATTAAAACAAATATGTTTAGAAATGTGTTGAAAAAATTCTCTCTCCGTAAAACAGAAATTTGGGGAAAAATAAACAGCGGGGCTAATAATTCAGGGGGTTTAATAACTCTGATTGCAACTGTACATAGATAGCTTTGTCTTACTTTTCTTTTTTTAGTATTTTCTAGTATTCCTAAAAGATTTGTTTAATTTCTGTAAGTGTTTGGAAGATACTGTATCGAATGCATGCACATACATTTGATGGAAATCCAGAACTAAACACACATTCTCATGAATGTATCTCACCAAGGATAATGTTGGAAGCAGGAACTCTCACATTGTCGAAGTGGATCTCAAAATGGCCACCATGGATCGCATCTACAGAGATAAACATCATTTCACTGTATAGTAGGAAAATTCTCAGAAGGCCCTACACACGGTATCTTTGATCTGTGTCACTGCAGAGTGCTTACTGGAAAGATGTAGTGAACAGACAAAACAATGCTGGAGAAAATCAAACAGAGGATTATGAGAGGGTGAGCCTTGTGATGCAAATGTAGATGGAGAAATAGGCTGGTAAGGCCCGTTTTCACTAAGTGGAACAGTATGGGTCACCTTAGACTTGTCTCTCCACTGCTAAAGGGTACCAATGGTACCCTTTTGGTGGACGTGATGTTCGACAGTAATGTGCAGTTGACATCATTCTCGCTTGAAGTTCACAAATCGTATGAGAAGCACTTCTTACTGAACAAATGCTCTATAAACATAGACAGCGACATATATAATTATATATATATATATATATATATATATATATATATATATATATATATATATATATATATATATATATACATATATAAATAATTGTTTATTGCAAACCTTTCTATGAACACGATTTATTATAGCTGCAGATCAATGATAATGTTAAAGTGTCTACTATTATACCTGTCATTAAATTTATATAAAACCTACAATCTTTAAAATGTTACCAATTACAAATAAAAATACCCAAAACCTTTTGGCCTTCATAAATTATACAAAACATATACAGTCAGTACAAACATCTCATCTTTATTTTTCACCAGCACATGTAACTTTAACATCTTGTAAAAATGTAATTCCATCATTCCGAGTTCATATTAGTCCAAAAGACAATGATAATAATTAAAGGGTCACAAAACACCAAAACACATCTTTTGAGCTGTTGACAGTCATATATGTGTCCCACACTGTTAAAAACAATATTAGGACACATACATCTCACTTAAAAGTAAAAATTGGTTGTTTTTGCGTTAATTCGAGCAAATTCGTACTTCCGGTGTGAAACGAATTTTTGAAGCTGCGTCAAGGCCATGAGATCATAGCGTGTATTCCAGCGTGTAGACTGGGTGACTGTACCTGGATGTACTGTATTACGTCTCCGAGTGTGCTGCATTAATGCATGAGTTAGACTTGGTTCAAACCAATCAGCGCGCTCTATTGCGCAACTTCATTAATATTCATTAATGTTACAGAGTAGACGGCGTCACGGCAGAGACGACATATTGTGTTGGCAAAACAAGCGTGCAATGTTGCTTTCCTAATTTGCTGAAGTGAAGTTTTGTTTTTATTTTCTCTCTGTGAGAGCGCAGCTGGAATCACGCGTGGATTACAGTGTATGTGACGCAACGCGCGACAACAAAAACTTGCTCGTCTAAAGGAACATTGTTTACCCGATATCTTTTCTCTTCTGCAAATGGAGATCCGGATTCGCTTCTCTACTCCTCTTAATAAAGACGCGGTTCTAGTTGCTGGTGATTGTCCTGTCTCTACAGATTTGGTAAGTGAGCGACCAGTGCTTTGTTTATTCAGTTGGTTCGTATCTAACTAACTATTGCACCGAGTGTAAACATGTTAGCACCACAACCAAACTATTACCTTTGTGTAGGATTTTAACCACATTTTGTGACCGGAATAACACACGCGGCTTACCTGCTGAGTGCATCTAAGTTACAGAGAAATGCAGAGTTTATTTTTTTCTCTTATTCACCATACGGTATCAAACATTGCATGAAAAATACAAGCTTAGAGCAGTTCCTCGAATCAAATATCTCATTTGTCACGAGGGGCCCGAATGAATTCCCTGAATAAAAGTGCCAAACTGCAGTTAAAGTCCACCATTTAATAATTTGGCAAATAATTTGATTAAAGATGCCCATGTAAACACAGTCACTTTCTCCCCTGTGTGTGTTTGTGTGTGTGTGTGTTTTGACTCTGAAACTCAGCGCGTGGTCAAATAGACACTCCCACACCATACCTCTTTTGCTCCTCCGACACTCCCCCCTAAACAGAGCTGGACACGCCCACTTTTCTGGCTTTTTCCAAAGTAGAGATGCCAGTTTGTTCATCTTTTAGGTTGCTGAAAGTATCATTTGCTCCTTTGTTTTTTAGGGTTCCTCTTTTGTGTTTTCGTGCTTCACTCTTGCGTTTGTCCATTTCAAAAGGAACAGATGTCAGAAGCACTTTAATAATCATGCGATTATTTTTATGATGAACTCAAGAAGTTTGTAATATCAAATATAGATGCGCACGCAAGCTCTCTGGAGAAAGTGAAACCACTCGTGCTTTTTGACGGCCTTGTAAACAAGAAGAGGACATAGGGCAGATTCAGCTCTTCTTCTTGGCTTTGTGGCTGTTCATCAAGACGACAACAAGGTTTGTTTGTATATTTGTATATGTATTTATTATAATGGTGTTATGTCTCGGACACGACATAAAATCGTACCAACCCGTACAATACCGAACCACTCGGTGGAAACAGGCCATAAACCACACAGATGATAAGAAACCGCCAACAGTGAACTTGAGGTGAGGATCCGATAAATTTGATGTGGCATGACAAATGTTTACTCAGAACTCACCGTCCTGTCCAAAAACAGTAAGTGGCCGTATCTTCTTTACTCCTGGTGTGCTCATAGGGACCAGAATCATGGTGTGCACCCCATGCCTGAAAACATTTGCACATTTACACACATATTCACCATTAATAACACACGAGTAACACTTTACAATGACCAAGGTACACATAACAACTATAAACATAACAACAGGGCCAAGAGCAATTGCCGCTGCCGCCATCACCTTAGTAGTACTTGTGGTAGAAAGTAGAATGCCGCGAGTTTGACAAAAACTTTAAAAACGTGTATTTTACTATATATATTTACAGTTAAAGTCAGAATTATTAGCCCCCCTGAATTTTTAGCCCCCGTTTATAATTTTCTCCAATTTCTGTTTAATGGAGAGAAGATTTTTCCAACACATTTCTAAACATGACAAAGATTTAATTACTCATCTCTAATAACTGATTTTTTTTTAATGTTTGCCATGATGACAGTAAATAATGTTTTAATAGATATTTTTCAAGACACTTTTATACAGCTTAAAGTAACATTTAAAGGCTTAACTAGGTTAATTAGGCTAACTAAGCAGGTAGGGTAATTAGGCAAGTTATTGTATAATGATGGTTTGTTCTGTAGACTATCGAAAAAAATATAGCTTAAAGGGGCTAATAATTTTGACCTTAAAATGATGTTAAAAAAAATTAAAAAGCCAAAATAAAACAAATAAGACTTTCTCTAGAAGAAAAAAATATTATCAGACATACTGTGAAAATTTCCTTGCTTTGTTAAACATGATTTGGGAAAAAGAAAGCAAAATTCAAAGGGGGGCTAATAGTATAATAAATGTACAATACATCACGTCTCCAAAATTAACTGCCCTCATTTTCATAAATCACTTGATAACTCGATATATTGATCTTGACAGACCTACGTTAGACCAACTACTGTCATCAGAAAATGTGTAGTTGCTGCATTTAATGCCTGTTTCATTTAGGGTTCTTTAAGAGGGTAGTGGTGGGAGCAACTGCTAGAGCCTCTGTTTGTACTGAAAAAGTTCTGTTGGTGACATTACTAATATCTGTCTTTGGTATCTGTGTGTTTTATCAAGTTTGAAAACAAATACATGGCCCGATACCGATGCCAGTATCGGTGCATCCCAAGTTAAAACTGTTTATTTTGCAAATATCTGCCTCATTTTGGCTTATTTTGGACAAGTGGTAAATGCTCACTTTATTTGAAGAAGGGTTGAGGAGGAGGGAGTGTGGATTGGTGGTTTGAGTTGTGTTTGGTGTTTGCCCTTCCTATTTTGAACTTGAATCCAATATTGCTTTTATAGCTTATTGCTCTGAAATGTCATATTACGTAAACAAATATGGGATAAAGTGGATCTAAAGGTGCTGAAGGCACCACCTGTCTGTCTGCTCTATGTGTCCTCTCCTTTGAGCTTTTGCAGAATGACACTTAATGTGAAAATGGTATTTGGAATTTGAAAAAGTACATTAGAACAAGACATTGATGAAAGTCGATTGGAGTGACAGCAACAGGTCAAGCATCAATGCCTAGACTTAATAGAAATAAAAGCAACTTATGAATAAAAGGCCTACATGTATTTTGTCCCAAAGTAAACATTGCTAATAATTTGCATTTGATTTAGCCATTAAACAAGTACGACCACGTTGCTGGCTGATGATTGTCAACACAATCATTCACATGTCTCAGTTGTTTGTAGTTTGTGCAGTAACCCAATCTGCTAGCCAAGGCAGGACTGAAGTAAACCCTACAAAGTGAGAACGTCTCTAACTGATTACCTGGTAGCTGTTTCTTGAGATGAGCAGTCACAAGAACTAACTCTAGAGGTAATTTGCAACGTTGCATTTTGATGAGTTATTATATTAAAAACTGTGTTCTACTCAGAAAATGTTCCCTTCATGCTGGTAATTGTATTGGTGATCTTATAGTCCAGGTTAAAGTGTCCATTAAGTTTTGACCAGTTATTTCAAAAACTGTCTTGCTGGTCATGCCAGTGTAAAGAAGTATGACAGAATTCTATGTAATGATGTTTTCAGTTTTGCTAAAACTTGCCACACATGTCAGCTCACTGGTAAAACTGTCCACTCTGCGTCTAATTCCAGCTGTGTGTCAACAATTCAAGAGTCTCATCACTGACTGTGTCAGCCCACATCCTCTTCCTAGCTTTAAAGCTGGAAGTGAGTATTTGCTTATGGTAATGTGCCTGGTTACTCATTGTCTGACCACTTTTCCATTGCTTTCCATTAATATGAAATCTATCATAAATCACAGTTCATTTAAAATTTTCGCCTAAAATTAACCATTCCAGATAGAGAACTAAATTCATAGTTCAGGGATTAAACTCTTATAATCACCAACTGTTTCATTAAGACGCAGAAGTACTGGCCATACTACTGGCCATACCACCATCCTTCAATCTGCACCATACGCTCAATCTGCCCAGTTGGTGGAATGAACTCCCTAACTGCATCAGAACAGCAGAGTCACTCGCCATTTTCAAGAAACGACTAAAAACTCAACTATTTAGTCTCCACTTCACTTCCTAATCTGCAATTGCCTATTTGAATATCACACTAACTGTACAAAAAAAAAAAAAAAAAAAAAAAAAAAAAAAAAAAAAAAAAATTACTAACACATTCTAAGACTTTACAGACCTGAAACTTGCCTTTAGTACTTATTCATTGTTGCTCTTAGTGGTGTAAATTGCTTCCTTGTCCTCATTTGTAAGTCGCTTTGGATAAAAGCGTCTGCTAAATGACTAAATGTAAATGTAAATGTCCTTCTTTCCAGCGCCACCTGTAGAGATCTGCTAGGAGTTTTTACTTATTTAAAGCAACTATTTTTCATCTTGACCAAGCAGAAATAACAATAGCATTCTTGCTCTAAAGCAGAAGTAGGTTAGCAGAGCTTGTCTGCCAAAATGAAGCTTATGTACAGTTGAAACCGGAAGTTTACATACACTCTATAAAAAGGCACATAACCCTTTAAAAAAGTCAGATGTTAATGTGACTAAACCCTTTCTCTTTTAGGTAAGTTAGGATTATCAAACTTGTTTCTGTTATGCTTAATAGCAGAATAATAAGAGATATATTTTTTGAGAAATTGTTATAACTTTTCTTGAAAGTCAAAAGTTTACATACAATAAAATGATTATGCCACAGAAAAAGGTCAGATGATGGTGTCAAGGTTTAGGAAGTTTACGATTGGCTAATTGACAGCATTTGAGTTAATTGGAGGCGCAACTGTAGAATAGTATTTAAGGATAACCTCAAACACACTGCTTCCTTTTGTGACAACATGGGAAAATCACCAAGCCATTATCAACAAAAAAGCCAGATTACAATTTGCTAAATTACACTGGGAAAAGGAATAATGACATATCTTGTGGTCTGATGGAACTAAGATTGAACTGTTTGGCCATAATGACCAGTGTTACATTTGGAGAACAATGGGAAAAGCTTACAAGCTTAGGAACACCATCCTAACTGTGAAGTATTGGGGCGGCAGCATCATGTAGTGGGGCTGTTTTGCTTCAGGAGGGACTGGTCCACTTCACAGCATAGATGGCATCATGAAGAAAGAACATTATGTAGACATACTGAACCAACATCTCAAGAAATCAGCCAGGAAACTAAAACTTGGCCACAAATGGGTCTTCCAAACAGACCATGACCCTAAGCATACTGCCAAATTAGTTAAAATGTGGTTTAAGGACAATATAGGAAATGTTTTGGAATGGCCATCACAAAGCCCTGATCTCAATTCTATAGAAAAGTTGTGAGCAGAGTTGAAAAACGAGCAAGACAGCCAACAAATCTGACTCAGTTACATCAATTTTGTCCGGAGGAATGGGCCAAACTATTTGAGATGGTTGTGGAAGGATACCCAAAACATTTGACCAAAGTATTACAGTTTAAAAGCAAAGCTAAAAAATACAAAGGAAGTGTATGTAAACTTTTGACTGTCTAAAAATTAAAAAAAAATTTTTCTCATTATTCTGGCATTTAGCAAATGTAAATCATTCAGGTAATCCTAACGAACCTAAAATAGTAAACATTTAGTAAGATTTACCATTAGACATTTTTTAAAAAATGTTTATGTTCCTTTTTTAGAGTGTATGTAAATGTCTGGTTTCAACTGTATATTTCATACACAAGCCAAAAAAAATATGATTATTCTGACAGTTGTCATGACTAAACTTTACTTCAATTTGGTAAGTGTGTGATCAATGTTCGTCATCAGCAGTACTCTTCCAGTTTTTAAATAAATACCTTAGTCAAAATGATTTACTTTAAATTATAGTTTAAAGTATAACAAACTATACCGTTGTGTAGAAATTTTATAGTGTGTATGATTTTTGCTGCAATTTGTGACAGCATAGTCTATAAACACACTCAGCTTTTTGACACTATTCTCTGCAACTACGGAGAATTGCAGGGGTTGTTGTTTTTTTCCATTTGGCGTGCGGTATCAAATTCCATTAAAACTGCATTCTTTCAGCAGTTCCTCGCATTCAATAATCAGTTTGTCATGGGGGCATGCATGAAATAATCCTAAATGAAAACGATAGAGCTAAACCGCAGTTGAATTCGACAAATTAAAAATGAAACATCCTAAATTACATGAAACTCCAGAGGAAATGTGGATAGCGTGGTGACAATGACATCAATCGTTCTGTGTGCTATAACATGTAAAATGTGATCATGAAAGGAACATTAAAAAGGAACTCATGTGAATACCTTAATCATACTATTGTCTTTTTCAGATTAAGGCAAATAATTTGATTACTGATGTCCATGTAAACGTTGTCACTGTCTATCTCCCCTTCGTCTGCGTTTGTGTTGTCACTGTGAAAATTGGCATGTGAATGTAATGGAACTCCCCTTTTCATGCAAACTCTTCCCTCATTTAACACTCCATGGTTTCCGTTACATTCATTCTTTGAACAGAACTCTTTTTCTGTAACCGTAGTAGTGCTATGCGTTATTTGTTTAACCCTTTAAGGTGACGTGCTGACAGACTGACTGACAGATGCGGGAGGCCAGCAAACACACTGTACCTTTAAGTTAAGATGAACATAGTTTCCATTATTATACTTTATTTATAGATAAAGGTCTGTGGTTCTGCATACAATGACTTTAACTTGCTGGAGTTTATTGCAATTTCATTTTACTTCAGGAGACATTAATGCCGCTCTGTAGGTCTATTGGAGAAATTCATAAATATTCCTAGCAAATCTAATAAATGTCAGAGACATACTTGTTACATAAACGCACTAAATCGCACTTCAGAAGTGTTTATTTGAGAGCTCACAAGAAGATCTGTGCTTGAGCAGCGTATATTTGAGGACGTGCAAGAAGCTTTGTGCACGGACAGAGGAAATCATTGCGCAAGCAAAGAGATTTGCATACTAGTATTACATAAATGCGATCAAGACTTATTATACTGCCCTCATGAAATTTCTCCATTTGTCATTGAAATAACACCATAGGTAGTTGGTAGATTTGTACCTGCCACCACAGCTGGAAAAAATCCTAATGGGGAACACTGCACTCCCACCTAAACATAGCTGAACTCACCCACTTTCCTGTCTTTTTTTTAAACTAGAGGTGTAAAAACACCCTGCTAAGACATTGGGGGTTTCATGGCCCTTTAAACTAAATTTAAGCCTGGTTTATACTCGACATGTCAGCTAGTTCGCTGGAGTGTGCGCGGCGAATGTAACATCATCACCGTGTTTGCGGATGTTCGCTTTCGGCTGGCGGAGCACATGGTTTTTTTGAGACTCGAGCAAATAGTTCAGAGGCGCCGCATTTGATTTGAGCTGAATATGAATCACTTTGAAGAGATTTTGTCTGAAACAGGTACAACTGTACAGACATCTTTATAATCTGTCAATGTGTGATCATAGGGAGAACCAGATGGACAATAATTGTTAGTTAGAAATGTAACAGCCGAGTTTTTATTTAAAAGGTTGAGAAAATCGAAGGGATAAGTTTGGTAAAGCCAAAAGAGGACATGGCAAAAGTAGAGACTCAAGTACACATTTAGAGAAATATGTTTTTCCACCAGTCATAGATTTTACATTGATGTATATGTTACAATTTTGAATTTAAAACAGCTTTATAGTAGCAAATCTATAATTAACGAACAAATAATTTCTCTAATAATTGGAAAGAAATATTTGATCCTATAGGTTTACAATGTACTGATGCCCTGTTTTTCTAGGCTTTATTGGTGATAATGGTCAGGAATGTTGGACCATTATTGCCTTTTTAGCAGAAGACAGACAGTAATGTGTGAATTGTTGAACGGGCTAAATAATAAAAAAAAAACATCTGTATTTTTCAGTAAGTGTACTTTTTTTTGTTGCTTTTATTCCTGCCATAAGAAAAAATATATTTGTAGAGCAACCCATGTTATCTTGTCATTAAAACTTTAATAAACTTTAATAGGTAAAACTGTCCGAGATATGAACAAAAGCAAGTGATGCATCAATTTTTTTTTTTTAAATCCCGAATGGTTATACGAATACTTATGATCATTAAAATAATTGATATAAATAATTAACTAAGTCTTACTAAGTCTAACTAAAGCCCCTTTCACACATACAGACCTTTCCGGAAAATTACCGGCAATTTTCCGGAAAGGTTGTATGTGTGAACGGGCCCTTTTTGAAAATACCGGTAAATTCGTTCTGGCTATTTTCCGGAAAGAGAAGTTGTAACATTACCGGTAATTTGCCGGAATGCTGCGCTGTGTGAATGCAGAAGGAAGATTCCCGTAATAAGCGCGTCCACGTCTAGAACGTGCTGACGTGAGACGTCTGCTTTAGCCAATCACAACAGTCAGTCGCATTTACGTCCGCGCGGTTTGTGAGAAAAAAGGCCTTTGAATATTTTTCCAGAGGCATTTAGCTGCTAGAAGTTAGTCAGATCACGTTTATATGTTCTTCTTAATGCCAACTGTGTAAATAATCATCGATGAGATGCTTATAAGCCGTTGTTTGTTTACCTTCAAGCTTTGCGTGTGCCTGTGAAACAGCCTGTGAGCGCCTGCACACGCACATATTATGAACATCTCGAGATGAGAAAGTGATCCTGCGAAAGATGTTCACAATATTGATCATCCACAGAGTTTAGTCAAATGTTTACAAATACAAGCGCAGCCGTTTAAAGCTCATTTGTGGTGAATGATGTCAGAATTTACCGGTATTTTGGAATGGATGTGTGAATGCTCTTTTCCGGAAAATTTCCGTAACGTCCTCGCCTGTGTGAACAGCGCTTTTTTGAATATACCGGTAAAGTCGTTCCGGAAATTTTCCAGATATTTACCGGTATCACTGTGTGAAAGGGGCTTAAGTCTAATTAAGTCTTGAACGATATTAATGATAAAATGTAGTTCCGGAAAGTTCCTACTTCTCTGTTAATCCTTACAGTTTTTTTTGACCGCCCCCTCCTATTTTAAAGAATATTACAATGGCAAATGGGGCCAGTATACAAGCCTTGTCCGTTTGCGGCGCCAGGCGAAAGTATAAATCCAGCTTTAGCCACCACATATCATGTGCAGATGCAAGGAGCACATGAGTGCTATAATTTCACATTAAAATTTTTGGATCAGGGCTTTCTGCATCAGGTTGGATAGAGACTAGAAAGAGGCCTGCCATGGCTGATGTTGGCAGCCAGAGAGGTTACTCAGAGTACTGGTTAAAGCACAGACAAGCGTGTCTTTGTGTTCATGAGTTCCTGGCTGTCTTGCATGACAAGTGGAGTAATTCAGAACTATCTGGAAGTTTGTCAGACTACCTATTTTGTTTCCGATGAAGAGCACCCCTAAAACTGACAGTAAGAGGTTGTTTAGCTTTGAAAATTAAGCATAGATGATCAGGTCACTGTGCTTCTTCCAATAGTAAATGTTAATCTTAAGTAAACTTTAACATTCTTAAGCTGTACTACAATCAAAACAGACTAGTCTCAGTCAGGGCCGGAGTGGGACTACTTCTTAGCCCTGGAGTTTCAAACCTTAGACCCGCCCACTTCAGTTCACAACTGACTATGTTACAATAACGTCATTTCCAATTCAGTAGTTTAGTGAAGATTTATTTGAACAGTTAGTGCAATGTAATGTTTAACAGTATAAGAATCTATTTTCTGTAAGATTTAGTGCTCATTATTATCCAAACCATCAAACCAAAAAATATCAAATAAATACAATTATCTATTTAGCTATATGCATAAAATCATCACAATGTCCTTTTCTGCAATATCTGAATATATTCTGTGCTAAATTGTTCACAGGTACTCAGTCATTAAACACAAATAAAGAATAAAACAAGCATTGGACAGACATTTTATCTATTACACAGAAACAAGTATTGCACAGACAACTTATCTGCTTACATTTTAAACCACAGTATTACTTTCTAATAATGGCCTCATCTTTTTTTTCCATTTTTAGCTTCCTAATGAAGTTAAGTCAGATGTATTAGTGTAGTGAATCATCTGATTTCATTAATTGTCTCAGGGCTTTTTTTTATTGAACAGGTGTAATATTCTTTAATATTAATTGTTTGAATTCTTATACTCACTCAATGACAATCCTACCTGCCCAATCTAGTAAGTTGCGCTCATGACTGGTGCTTGGTAACGTTACGAGGCCTGGCTCTTCACTGTAAGCTTCAAACTGGACAAGAGGCTGCTGCTGAAGAGCTACAGTAGAAGAAAAAGTTCACACTGCTCCTAACTAGCTTAACATTAAATCATAAGCCCTTTCATCGTCTTCATGTGTTGTTGTACTCTTGCTGCCGCTGGTTTTAATGAAAAATGTACTCAGCTTTTTTAAATTCTGGCCTTTTCAGTGCCACCTTTGCACTTTTTATCAATTTTTCATCTCTCGCGTATCTCTTAACAAATGATTTTATTGATCAGCAAGGTGCCACTATTGGGGAGTTTAATGATCATCTTTAACCTGCAGGCTGCATTCTACTCATGGAGCTGCGAGAAAATAAATAAAAAGAGTGGAGCTGCAGTAAAGCATTGAATAAAATTAGTGAGGCTATGCTCAAATAAATAAATAGATTAATTAATGGAAAAAGTGCAACTGCTGAGAACGCAGGCAGCTAGGGACCCCAGCCCTTGAGGCCAAAAAAACAGGACCACCCCACCCGAAATACTCCCGGTCCTCTCAATTAGCCAATCCAGGCATGGTCCCAGTGCTAGCTAGTCTTGTGATAATTGTGGACAGCTCCCCTCATTCCCATTCTTCACATTTTGTGACTGCCCCACAAGTGGAGTTAAAGTCACCTGATGATTGCCAGTTGCAGGTGTAATAAAAAATTCTGACATTATTTTAAAATATGCTGTTTGATCAGAATATGGTTGTTGCTCAACAACAAGAATTAATTAATTTGCCTCCATCATTTCTCTGATATGCCAATGCTTTGAGGCATGAAACAGTAGATGTTCTTCACCTATCGGTCAGCAGTTTTATCAAATTCCATTGAACAACCTTGAGATTTTGGAAAAAGGAAGTCCAGTATCTGCTGAATAATAAATTGGCCAAATACTACTCCTCTAGCTAGTTCTGACATTGAATAACGATTAAGACGTCTTATCCACATATTGATGGATACAGATTTCTGTCTTCAAATCCGTCCAGTCAAAGATTAACGTTAATCCTTTTCTTAGTATCCTTTTTCTCATTATTTTATTAATATGATTATTTAAACCAGTATTTAACTTTGCAATTATTCGGACTAATGAATAAAATTAACACACAGCTATGTAAGAATGTTTAGTGTCCTTATTCCTCTCTTTGTCTGTCTACTTTAACTTTATTTTCAGGAGCCACGAAACCAGGTCATAGGTGTTGGAGACTTTTTGAGTGGAACTACTGAGTTTGACGACTGGGAAGCACTGTTTTTATCATTAATTCTATGAGTTAATACTTTCTAAAGTGTCA
The DNA here is from genome assembly GCF_052040795.2 of Danio rerio. NCBI lineage: Eukaryota > Metazoa > Chordata > Actinopteri > Cypriniformes > Danionidae > Danio > Danio rerio. The sequence goes on from NC_141044.1 coordinate 12,047,147, forward strand.
AAACTGATTTAGCTATTTTTATGGTTATTCTTTTTAAAGTAATTCAGAGTAATAAGAAGGTCTTAAAGTAATAATAAGTTTTTAAAGTAATAATAGTTCTACAGGTCTAAGACCAGCTCTTAATTGCCTACGGGTGACCTGACCCAAGCCTCTTGTTGACGTCCCTATCTGCATTTAGATACAACCTCGCATTGGTATACATACTTAGAATTGTCTTTCTTTGTTTTAAGCAATCTGAACCTAAATAATATTACATTTGTATATAAAAAGAAATGCTTATCCGGTATTAAGACTGCACAAAATAGATGTTCAGCAATGATACAGTATGCATGTTCAGCAATGTACAGTATGCATCACACAAGCAGCAAATTTGTAACTGCCTGTCACTCTGGGTGGTGACCTGTTGCAAACGCAGGTCTGTGTAGGTCTACATCACGGAGAATACAACTAGCCTCTAAAAGAGCTGAGAGAGGATCACGTGAGCTGATGCTCCTATTAGCTCCTATTGGCTGTTGCTCAAGAAAGCTGCTCTTCATTTTGCATAAAGTTGAAGGATTCTCGATTTTGTTGTTGTTCTCTCTGAACACAGTCAGCGATGTCAGGCGTTTGCTCTTGTTGCTAGGAAATGCACTCACGCACACATACACACACATACACACACACACACACAACGCGCGCAGTCCAGCGCAACTGGTGAGCAACTCTTCATCCTCCTCAGCGATTCATCAACACGCACGATAGCATTTATAAAATTTGCTTATACTAAACGTTCTAAAGTATGGCTGTATTTTACAAGATTTTGACAAAGCAAGGTATAGCAGTTGCTTTACAAAAGTTGCGTGTAGGGGGAAACACGTCAAACTTAATGAAACATTTGAGGGTGCATGGAATCAACTTAAAGGCAGAGGAATGGGCTGTTATTGAAGCTTGCGACATACTCTGGCACTTTCACTGAGTACATTTACATGGACACCTAATTTTATGATTAAGATAATAAAATTTTAGTCTAAAGATTAAAATTAAACAACCGAAATTGCATGATACTCTGGAGGAAACGCTGGATAGCCTGGGGGTGCGACATTAATTGTTTTATACTGAAACTTTCCATGTAAAAGCACTTACTTGGTCTTATCCATATTTCTTTGCATGTTAAACACACGTCGACCACAACAGGAAATAAAAAAAAAAACTGCAACTGGGTTATTTTGTGTTATTTTGTTTAACGCGTTAAATATTTCAAATTAATAGCGTGCGTTAATGCTAATTTTGACAACCTTAATTTTGTTGCCTTTTTAAATGAACGTGAATTATGAATAAATATTCATAAATTAATTTAGTGAGTCAGTGATTCAACTACCCATTTGTAAAGACAGTTACTTGTTTCACTTTTAAATGAATTAGCCATACAAAATGAAGCAATTGAATTAATGATTCGGTGATAAAAATCTGTAATTTGGCATCACCTAGTGGCAGTTTATTTAGTTTAATATTTTAAGTATAATTGTTATTGAAAACATTTTACTCAATCAGCATTGTTGTATTTAAATTCTGTATTATAATTAAAGTAATAATCTCACAACAGGTCCAAAGCAATCTGTATAAATTAATATTAAAAATATTAATAATAATTTATAACTTTTTTTTATAATAAAGCCTAATAAAACCTTTAACATTTTCCAATTTATTGTTTTGATTATTGGTTGGTTACTTGGCTTTATATTATATAAACTGTATTTAGATTCTAATCAGCCATATAACAAAATTCCTAATGAACTAATACATACTGTACAGATGCACATAGTCCAATTCTTTGTCTGTGCATGTATATTTATATGTGTGCCTGTTTTTATTCCGGCGGGGCCTAAAACATGAATGAACACCAATTATTTCACTGTGGGGACCTAGAGATCCTCGTGAGTAAACAGGTGTGTAAATCATACAGAATGATTTTTTCATAGAATGTAAAGAAACCAGTAGTTTTCTGTGAGGGGTAGGTTTAAGTTATCAGTTAGGTCTAAGTTAGTGTGATATAAAATGCAGTTTGTACAATATAACATCCATTACGCCGATGGAGAGTGCATCTCCAAAAAATAGCAAATTAGACATGCGATTGCATGGTGGGCTGCTCTAGATGATGTTCAGGGCTTTTTTTTGTCCAAGTCCAGCCCTGTTCCTAGAGCAAAATCAGTCTGTGTTATTGCTGCTGATCTCCTGATAACTTGGCAGCTCATCGCATCCAGATGACGTGAAAAAGTGACCTAAAGTACATATAAATCTTGAGGATGAGTCATGCAACAGTCTGTTTTGTTTTCCGATAGGCCCATTTTCACGTAGGTTTTACACTCGTGGAACTTACATGGAAACACGGAAAAAAAAGTGTCTGAGGCTCACAGTATGCCATTTCCATGAAATGAACTCTTATTATTTGACTATGTCTAGGTATCCCCTGAATGTTTATTCAAGAGTGATATGTTTCAATCTTAAGTATCTTAATTAAAGTGGGATGGTGAGAGACTGACATATCTATATATCAGTTGGTTTAGCCAAGGGGCTCTGGTCATTAATCAAACTATTTTCAATATAATGTTAAATGCATAAATATTTTTAAATAAATAAAATTTTAATTTATAAATAAATATTTCAAATAAATATGTATACATAAAAATGTTTAATAATAATAATAATAATAATAATAATAATAATAATAAACAGATTTAGCTGTTTGACTAAGTACACAATAATTTGGGATAATGTAATTAAACAATTAAACAATAAATAACAGTTCTTGTGTTTGGAAAAAAAATCAAATGTATTTTGCTTTTAAGTTTTACTTCTGTAGTTATTGTAGTGAAAGTAACTCAAAGGCAATATGAAACAGTATTGTTTTTAAATAACAGAATCAAGTAATCCGTAAACTATTGGTTGTTTTCAATCACGTGGTTCTGCTGATGCGCAGAAAGTAAAAAACTGAATGGGAGACATGGAGGAATTTATAGGAGATATAAATAGAAAATAACCACATAAGTTGGGTATGATCCTTATATAATGAAGAGGGTCGAGTTTTCTACTGAACTAAAATATATTGGCCTGTCATTGAGACGGTATAATGTTTAAGCTGTTACGTTACATGAAAAATACTAAATATAGTAACTACTACAGTGTTTGAAAGCATACTATAGATTATTACTTGAATTAAACTGTCGTAGTAATTATATAGTAGTATATAATAGTAAAAAAACTAGTAAAAGTATCCAATAATCTATGCTATAATTATACATCATCACAATGCACCACAGTTTACACTAAAGTTACAGTATTTATTGCAGTTGTGGTGGTGTTTGCATCAAATTTTTATACAACACAAACATATTTATACACATAGCTAGGCATGTATATAATCTCTATTGGTGCTGTCAAAAGAGCTGTTATAATGGTCTAAAACAATTGTACATATAGATGTATTGAACATGAATGTTTATTACACGCCGCCTTTGTTTCTATTTTTCAGCCAGTTTCTTGAACTTTGCCCCGTTAATGAGGAAAAACTTTTGGAAGTCTATAAAAGCTGTTCTGCATATCTATTAGCGATTCCTCTGTAGAAGAATCCCTTCCTGTCATCAACGATGTCATGTGAAAACAACATATTACATGTTTGGAAGTAACTTGCATATTACTGGAAATAAAGAGAGAAGTTTGTTTACAGTATGTAAAACAAAAGAATGATCATGTCTAATTATTTTTTTTAAAAGTATTTAGGTATAAAGTTTGAAATATTCTGAAATAAATAAATACGTAGAATAAAGTTTTTGTTGCATTTATTGTATAATTATATTATTGCTATTATTATAGCATATTAGCACAAACTAAAATGGATCAGGGATGAGCAATATCTGTTAAATGCATATTAAAAGAGAGAAAACAGTTATTTATCTTGATGTTACTGCATTTCATTCATTTATTTTCCTTCAGCTTAGTCCCTGGTTTATCAAGGTCATTGCTAGATCGGATATGGTTGCGGTCGAAAGTTAATGAGAACTTATTTATATTATTTATTAAATTCATCATTTATTGTATTTTATTAAATACCCCCACTCGAACCCAAAACCCAACCGTCACAGTACTGTAAAAATATTAATTATTGTTATACGGTGTCATAAAAAATGCTACTATAATTGATTTACATATTGCACTTCCGGTCGGCTGCGTATCCGATCTAGACTTTACTGTTTATCGGGGGTCACCATAGTGGAATGAACCGCCAATTACTCTAGCATATGTTTTACGCAGATGTCCTTCCAGCTGCAACTCAGTGATGGGAAAATTACTGCGTTTGTGATCACAGCCTGTCTGCAGTACAGTGGAGTGCCAAAACTGAACTGACTGTGCTGTTTAAAGTCAGCTCAGTGAAAAAATGCAGTCAAAGCAGATCTCAACAATGACCACAGATCACATACCAAATCTGCCAATACCAGTAATAAATAAATTCTGAAAAACTGCTCTAATCAAAGCTTTGTTGGAATTTAAGTCTACCTAACCTAGATACAGGACTTGAATAATTAAAAAAAAAAAAGTGGCTAAAGTTACCTAAGCTGAGTTAGCTAAGACGAATTTGCATGCTCATTTTAACCTGATAAAGTGCTGCTGATAAAAATGACAAGAGATACAATACCTTTTATTATTTGAGTCCATTGCCTTGCTCCTGCACATAACTATGGCAATCTCACACTTAGGGTTACCAGCACCTGGGGTGGGGTGGAAATAGAGAGAAAATGTTAACCCCATGTATTAAAGATAAAACAGCATTTACCAAAAAAAATGTATGTGTGTGTGTGTGTGTGTGTGTGTGTGTGTGTGTGTGTGTGTGTGTGTGTGTGTGTGTGTGTGTGTGTGTGTGTATATGTGTGTGTGTGTGTGTGTTTGTTTTTCATTTCAAACTGTTTGCCAGGCAAATGGAATTTTCCACAGAACTGAGCTAGACTGTCTGATAGCTAAAATTGCATGGAATTTTAGAAGATAACACAGGGAACTGAATTGCTAGAAAAGGAATTAAAATTCTGTAAAGTTGACAGCTTGAATGAATCACTGTTTATGGAATGATTTTCCTGCAACAAATAAATTAAACGTTTATGTTAATTTACTTTTTTTAAATATTTGAAGTGGTGCTGCCACAAACTCATGGGTATTGTTAAGGCGTTATGCAGATGTCAAAAGTAGGGGTCTAACAGATTACAACCCACAGTTCGGAGGTACGTATTTATGCAGTTTTTGTTTTTGCGAATCCGCAATAGGCCGCTGTGTGGGCTTTTTTGCATCTCAAATGTCTCTCGCGAGTGCCGTTTGTGCCCACACTGTTCTCGCATAAACCCACCAGAAGCCGCTGTCGTCTGTCGGACTGGCTGAATGATTGACTGGGCGACTGGCCATTTGGCTGACCCATCCCCTTCCCTGAACCCAACTAAATTTACAGATTGACCCGCCCACCCGCTTACTTCCCTAAACCCAACCAACAATTTACAAAAGCAGTCCAGAAAAAGAAAAGCCCATGTCTGATTTTTACCATGTTTTTGGATTTTACCACATTCTCACCCTGGTAAGAACTTATTCACTTCAATTTTTGGATTCTACATAATCCGCTACATAATTCGCAATTTACAGAAATGTACGCAAAACTACATTTTCAGAATGAGCCTGGGTCGTCACTAAAGGTGTTTCCTGTCACTGTTTGTTTAGCCTATATTATTATTGTATATATATACTATATTATTGAAATCAGTCTAAAGCTTCACAATTAAACATTAAAAAATCTTGATCTCATTTCAAACCCGCACAACATGAATGATAAATGAAAAGGATTTGCATATGTTTATAAATGCTTTGAAGCACTGCATTCAAATCTGCATTTGTTTAAAGTTCAGATATACACACTGATGTTTATGGTACGATTAAAGCCCAATCCAGATTTTACCCCTTAGCACTTCCCCTTACCTTGTTTTGCGTGTTCACGTAAAGGGGTGTTCACAGTTACGACAGCAGTCTCCATCGTCAATCTCAAATGAAGTAAGAAATCGCAATGACATATGATGACGTGTGCAGTTGCTGTAGTGGTGTAACATTTCTTAGGGGTACATTTTGTAGCCCTTCCTCTTCACACTCTGTTTCAAGGATCAAGAGGAAGGGTAGAGGTACAAAAATAGAATTGGGATTGGGCCTAAATTCACTGTTTATTGGAACTTCATGGTAATTGTTCGAGCAATTACATTGTGTACCAAAGGGTGGTGACAAAAAAAAAAAAACATCAAAATTATGTCACTAAACAGGTTTTCAAAAATGATATGAAGTTTTAGGTGTGAATTGTTGAATCATTAATTGAAAATAAATATGATATGTTGTACAAGGTGTTATTTTTCTATATTTAGCATTATCAGTAACAGTAGCAAAGATAACTTTTCGTATAGAATATTTTCCTTATTTTCAGCTGGTTATTTCTTGATTTTTACTTTTAATACAATTACAGGTTCTAAGTTCTGTTTGTTAAACCACTGTTTTTTGCAGTAATATTTTTGTATAAATGGAAAGCAAATAACGTTCGTCTCCTCCCTTTTTTGCTGATCCAAAAAATGATCTGATCCGTGTCTTAAAAACCATAGTGTGATCCGAACTGTAAGATTTGTGATCAGTTACACCACTATGTCACTATGTACAAGTATTCAGTTATTTAGCCAGTTAGTTATTTTTGTCAATGTGGTCTCCTCATGAGGGAGCTCTCGAGTGCATGTGTAAAGTGAATGGATTGTAGTCGCTAGCATGTGCATACACTTACACACAAACACATGAAATGCTTAAAGCCATTAAAACTAAAATTATTCACAGACCGCCGTAACATACATAATGACTCAAAGCTGCAATAATTCACGGCAAAGTGAAGCACATACAAGTCTGGGGCCAATCTGTGATCTGTGGGACAGATGGGTGTGTCCCACAATCAATCTTTTTGTTTATTGTCCAGAATTATAACCAAGCGCATAAGGATACCAGATTAGTATGAAACTGCCCAGATAAATCAAGTAACAGCTCAGTGAAGTGTGTATATGTAGGTGTTGTCCCTGATAGGAGGCTGCAGGCAAAATAGTGCAACATTGTGCATTATTTGTTGTATACACATTGAGTTCAAATACAAAAAAATCTCTCTCTCTCTCTCTCTCTCTCTCTCTCTCTCTATATATATATATATATATATATATATATATATATATATATATATTGTGCTTTGAAAAACATAAACAAGCGACATTCTGCAAAACCATACACAGACAGGGGTCAACCAAAGCTGTGCACATATGTTATATGAATCATGAAAAGAATGAGGAGAATGCACCTAAGCACATACACATTTAACTGCTATTTAAATGTGCTTTAAAATGGTTCTAATCATACACATATGCACATACACAGGTAAATATTTTTACACAGTTTAACACACAAATATTAGGGAAGATTTTTTAAACATTTTTAGACAATTGTTTTAATAACTAATATCTAATAACTAATATATTTTCTTTTGTCTGCCATGATGACAGTATATGATTGATTACTTGTTATTTCCTGTGATCCTCCGGTGAATTTCTTTATTTTCTTTGTCTTTTTAAAAATATTTATATTAAATAAATAAATAAATAATAAAAAAGAAAAGAGCAAAAAAAAATCATAATATTTTTTTCTTTAGGAGAAAATCTTATTTGTTTTATCGGGGTTTCTGCAAAGCAAATATAAGACTTTTTTAAGTGCTAAACACTAAGATTATTTTTCTAATGGCCCAGTTACATTAGTAAATAGCTTTTGCATTAGTGGAAGATTATGTACAGCAGTGGTCTCAAACTACATTTCTGGAGGGCTGCAGCTCTGCACAGTTTTGCTTCAATCACCGACTCACATCTGCTTAATAGTCTCTAGTAGTCTTGATCACCTTGATTAGTTGGATCAGCTGTGTTTAATTAGGGTTGGCGCAAAACTGTGTAGAGCTGCGGCCCAGCAGGAATTCAGATTAAGACCTATGATGTATAGGGATGTGTTGCTTTAGTTTTCTTTCTTTGATTAGGGAATTTAATTGGGCAAATATGCTGTAAAATGTCTAAGAGCTGTTGTGAATTGTATCTCTTTGCAATAAAGAAGTTATATTAAAAATAATATAATAATTTGAGATGGATTACAGGTGATTGGGTGTCAGACAGATTGGGTAGCTTTATATGGACATAGGACCCTGTTTATTTTGGCCAGAATAAAAGACTAAGTATAATATTAGTCATCTTAGGATGCTTTAACACCTAGGGCCCTATCTTACACCCGGCGCAATGTGGCGCAATGCGCAACTCAATTGTTATTTGCTACTTTCAGCTCGCCGCAAGGGTCATTTTAAGGCATTGTGCCACGCTGTTTAAATAGCAAATGCATTTGCGCTTATTATATATATATATATATATTTATATATATATATATATATATATATATATATATATATATATATATATATATATATATATATATATATATATATATAATAAGGATATATATATATAGGATATAAATATAAATGATTAAAATATTAACATATTAATTTCTAGACTACATGAATTTAAAAACCCCTGCCTTCATACTTTCTTCATTTCGAGAGGCTTTTTCAGTTAATTCAATTTGCTTTTGTATAATGTTATTATTATTAGCAGTATTATTTATTATATCCATATTTATATTTGTTTTATTAAAAACAAGCTTAGATTTGTCCACCTGTCAGGTTTTAGACCATATTGGTCATGGCAGGTGTATTTGGAAATAACTCAGTATTTTGACCTCACTTCTTTATTATTGTTCATTTATTCGTTTGCTGGAAATTAGAACTGAATTTAAAAATAATTTTGAAACAAATCTTTAAGCTTAACAAAGGAAATTTATTATTTATAGGCTAATTGTTGTCAGTGCGTTAAGGTTTCCCTATCCCCGAGAGCAAAAGCGAAACTTACTTTACGTCCTGTAAATAGCAAATGCACTTATGGCACGACGCAGCTTGCTCTTAAAGGTAATGGGAGATGAGACTCTGATTGGTTTATTCTCAAAACACACCTATAACTCATTAAGAAAATAAACTCAACCCTTTTAGACCATGTGCCACAGCGAAAAGCAGATTTTCCTGTCCTTATGATAGAAAGTATGGATTATGACACGCCCTGAATGCGTTTGCGCCCTGCGCTTCGGATTTTGCACATGGACCGTCAAAATAAAGCCCCTAGGCTTTTTTTCAGAACCTAGCGCATTTCCCTAGTTAGCGCGATTGGTTTGGCAAATATGTGCAACCCGCAATCATGCTTGGATCTGCATAAAAACAATTGGTCCAAAATCGCCTAAATGAGGTGGTCTTGGCTCGATTTAAAATGAGCTCTGGAACGGATGGATTATAGTGAAAAATGTGTAGTATGAATTTGCAATAAGCATATATGGCTATATGAAGAGAGAATTATGAGTAAGGCGGGATGTCATTCCTACGGGTAAATGTGCGTTTTATGTCAAATACGAAAGTGAATTTATTAATGATTAATGAGAGCTGTTTATTCATTAGGAAAATTGACTAAACAGCAGTCTTGGTTTATCTGTTATTTCGTTATACAGTACAATGCAAAGTCTATAATGCATTATAGCCAATGGCTATGTATGACAAAGTTTTACCTCTGATTTATTTTTAGTTATGTAGTGGGTGTCACATCTGTGGGTGTCACCATTTAAAATTAAAGTGCACCTTTTCGCTTATAATGTCTTATTGCTCATCGTCATAAATTAAAAAAAGGATGCAAAATAAACCATGAAACTATGACCAATGTGCAGAGAGTTTCCTCGCACATGATTTGCTTTTGCTATTTTGGTCTGTTTAGAAACTTTGCCTTGTGAAGGCAAACCCCACCAAGAACAAAGTGCAACATTGCAACAATTTTAATTCCTGTTTAGGCACAAAAGAATCAATCCACAGGTGTGAAAGCACCCTAAATTACAATTTAAACAGAATACTGGTATCTTGAAAATGATCTAGTAAAATATTATGCACTTTTAGTAAATCATGTTATTAGAAATCACTTATTAAAACCATGTTGAGAAATGCGCTGGAAAAAAACGGGGACAGATATACGTAAATATAAACAAAAAATATATTTTTATTCAAATTTGAGAGACTTCTGCCTCTCCACTGACAGCTCCAGAAAGGTAATGAAAAAATGTATGAAGTGATGGGAATGCTTTCATCTGTGCCAAAAGAAGTAAAAAAAAAAAAAAAACCTTCCAATAGTTTTTCTTCAAGATGTCTCTAACTGGGAGTTCTTTAGATTTCCTGTGGCTCCACAGATTTTAGTGGAGTCTGGTTTTGCTTTCCTGGCAACGAAAACATCTTCAACAGGTTGTCCTCATTATTGCTTTTAGGCATTTAACTGTAATGACAATCCCTGTGTCTTTTCAGTTGCAAGTATCTATATTAACAAAATATTCATTTTAAACCTGGTTTTAATCAAATATTTAGATTCTGGAAATGTATATATTTCCATAATGCATAATTTACAAATAAACAAACAAATAAATAATTGTTGCTTGCTTATAAAGTAAAAGAAATGCACAACTAGTTTAACACCAGAATGATGTAAACATGCAGAATTAGGCAATCTCCCATCTGCACACACTGTGATACGTACTTCTGTGCCAATTGACAAGACAAAGAATCCACAATTCCTTACAGAACTGACATGCACACATGATTCTCACAAACACACACACACACACACCCATACAATTTCTGGAAAGAATATTGTTTTTCCTAAGGAAGAGTTACTCACTAGTCTGTACAGTTTGTGTTTTTGTGCGTGGGTGTGTATGTTTGTGCTACCAACTGCCCTTACTTTAGTAATTACAGTATTGTAATGAAAACACAGCTTGTGTTTCTAAGGGTGTGATATAAAGGGCTTGTTCTTTCATGTCTGCAAGTTGTCCCTGTGCATGCAGCCAAACGTGCGACAGTAAGTTCCATGGTGCATTCCATAAAGACCAGTCTTTATCAAACAAACAAACTTGCGGTGCCGTTGGAATGCTGTGCTCTATCAAATAACAGGATTTGTACATAGTATCTACTAGAAAGAATTTCACCAATCAGACAAGAACCTGTTTATTTCTCCTTCACGGTAAAATGAAAAAAAAAAGTTATTTAAAAAAATCCCAGACAAACAAATTAAATGGTTGCACTAAAGAGCAGTTACAAGACCAATGTTAATGACTCATGATGCTTGATTGCATCAACTAGGTTTAGAAAATGGTTCAGCTTAAGCTCCAGAACTTGGCTTTTATTCTTTTTCTTAGAAGTGAGGGCTAATTACAACCTACATAAATATAAAACAGCTGTAGTTTACTTGATCCATTTATGATTTGTCTGCATAAATCCTTTTTATTGCATCAACATCCTTTTTTCTAAATCACATTGAAGTGTGAAATCCGAGTAAATGGAACTCGCTGTTAATGATTATTTTTAGTAATGTTTTCCATTTTACAAGAGCTTATTCCATGTTCTTATCCTTGTGCTTAATTTTTTGTAATGACATTCCCATAATAAAAATTCAAGTCATCCGGTTTACTTAAAAAAAAAATACAATTATTACATTCCATTTATTATTTTTGTTTCTAAACCTAATAGTTTTAATAACTCATTTTTTAATAATTTATTAATTTTATCTTTGCCATGATGACAGTAAATAATATTTTTAATAAATATTTTTTCAAGATACTTCTATACAGCTTAAAGTAACATTTGAAGGATGAACTAGGTTAATTAGGTTAACTAAGCAGGTTAGGGTAATTAGGCACATTATAGTATAATGATGGTTTGTTCTATAGACTATTAAAATAAAAAAACTTTAAAGGGGCTAATAATTTTTACCTTAAAATGTTTATTGTTATTATTATTATTATTATTATTATTATTATTATTATTAGTATTATCATCATTACTATTATTATTATTAAAACTGCTTTTCTTCTCGCCAAAATAAAACAAATAAGACTTTCTCCAGAAGAAAAAAATATTATCAGACATACTGTGAAAAGTTCCTTGCTCTGTTAAACATCATTTAAGAAATATTCAAAAAAAAATAAAAAATCAAAGGTAATAATTCTGACTTAGACTGTATATATTAAATATTATTTAAGTCACCAAATATATTTAGAAATTAATAGATAATACAATTAAAATACAACAAAAATTCAAAATATTACAAATTACAACCAACAAAATTTCAACAATTCTTTTTTTCTTTTGCTTCTCTTGATTTTTCCTCCTTTTTAAATTTGCATTTAATATTTTTCTATAACATACACATTTGTGTGTACTCATTTTTGGATCGTTATTGTAAGCTATTTTGTTAGATAAGCTCCAGATTTGGCTTTAGTACTGACTAATCTAATGTATATGCACAAATATAATGTATAGCTTCTTATAAAAATGTGAATTAAAAAAATATGTGAGGGATGTACTTGTATATATTTCTAATTAATCAAAGGTTTTTGATTAAAAAGTTTTTTAAAAAAATATATACTTTTAATAAACAAGGACCATATGTAGGCTAAAAACAGGATTCTTACACCAAATCAAATTCAAGCTCTTTTCAAGCACTTTGCAGGTGCATTTTCAAACTTTCCCAGCAAATTACATATTTTACATAACTATCTTTACTTAAGTCACACTATATCATGTATATTATTCTAACATATTCTAATATATAATATATTAATCTAAGAATGATTGTGCCATGCACGAAATTGTATTGCTGTTATTAACTCTCTTTGTAATCTTAAATTTTTCATCTTAAATTTATATATGTTTTAATTTCATACATTGTACACTTAAATGTTGTATTCTCTTTTAAAAGTTATTAACACAATTAGTACGAAAGTTGTACAAGTAGTACGAAAAATACAATTACCTTTTTACATTTTCAATCAGTTTCAAGCACTTTGTCCAAAATCACTTTCCAAAACTTAAAATCAAGCATTTTCAAGGATTTCCAGCACCTGAACAAACTCTGCTAAAAGTAGTAAAAAAAGCGATCTTTTTAAATATAAGAGCTCTCATCCATTATTATATCGCACAATTAACACAATATACTGGAATTTCAAAAATTCAGTTTCTGCTGGAGGTGAACATTCTTTCTTTTGCCTAATGCTCTCCTTCTAAATCTCTTCCTCTGACGCACGCACGCACACACAAACACACACCCCTGAATGTCCTCTTGCCCCAGCGGCAATAACCAACACAGTGCTTCACTTCTCTGGACTGCAGACAGCTCTTTCCTGAACGGAGTGTCACATCACAAACAGGTAAGAAACACAGCTGAATTTCACAGTTAAATTCCAATTAAACCTGCTGGCTGCTCAAAATGAAAGGTTTTAATATGACTGCTTAAATGTAACAACAACAGAGGCGACAATCGTGAGAGTGATTGTAGAGAACAGCCATTAGTAAACAGGATTAAGAATACTTAACAAAAACACTCAACAAAAGGTACAACAGATGTTGAGTTATGGTAACTGAAATTTAGTGTGATTTAGATGTCAGTTTTTAGACTTTTTAAACATGTGATGTATTCAACTTGAAGTTTGCTGTCATGTAAATCAAGACAAGGTCCTGGTCACTCAAAATGGTTTATGACTAGGAAGGTAAAGTTCAAAATAAACAGTGACAGACCATTTTAGATTTTGGCAACACATTATAAAACCCGGCTATGAAAGATGTGTTTGCAACTTGTTTCTCTATGCAAGTGAGTAAGCACAATGGAATGAGAGTTTACCTGTGTTTAGATAAACTGACAGGATAAACAAAAGAGTAACATACACCAAGCTCCAAAATAGATAATACAACACAACAACAGAAACGCTGTTGTGGATTAAAGAATAAGAACAATAGATCACCTATTTCACGTGATTAATAATACTGAATTAACGCTAAATATGTCATGTGTTCAACTGCAACATTTGCAAACTACATGCCAACATTTGATATTTTCTCAAATTCTCAAATATGTGCTAATGCAAATGAATGCTTGTAACTAGTTATAAAAATGCTTTTGTGGTCAACTTGTAAATGGTTACCATAAGAAGTTTATATGTTTAGTACAGTTTTGCATCTCCAATAAAAGGTACATTAGAGCAGAAAATAAATCCACAAGATGATATTTAACATACCAAACACAGACTGTGCACAGTTTAGGGTGCTGTACTAATTTTCTCTGCACTGTAAAACCCAAAAGGTTAAGGTAACTCAAAATATTTGAGGAAACCGATTGCAACAAACCATTTAAGTTCAAAAACTAATCTGTTTGAGTAAATAAAGCAATTTAAGCAATTTAAGAACTCAAACCAACTGAGTTCTGTAAAACCCAATTAGTTAAGGCAACTTAAACTTTTTGAGAAAACTGATTGCTACAAGCCATTTGAGCTAAAAAAACTAATCTATATGAGTACTGTGAACTTACTCCATTTAAGTTGAAGTAATGAGGTATTTAAATAACCTATTACCTTTAACACTGAGTTCAAAACCCTTTTCAAATGAGTAGAATTAACTTCCAGTACAAGTTGGCTACACTCATTTCATTTGATAAAGTTGACTGCTGGGTTTTACAGTGTGGTGAATTTAAGAGATTAGCCTGACATATAAATGCAACGATGATGCAAACATCCTGATTTCAAATCCTGACTGTCATACCATTTCAATCCCCCACTTCCCCTGCCACTTCATGTGAATAGCTACGGTCATCTTAAAACAATGAATATATAATTAAAAATTTAATAGAATTAATAAATAACACCTGCAAAAAGCATGGGATAAGATGAAACTATTCATTTGACAACATGTGATTTCCTTATCACCAAGATACACATGATGTACTCCACCCAGCACTGCTATTTAAATGGCATGTGTCTAACACATTGGCAGGTATATTCAGTGTTTTGTGCAACCCCAGACGAGCAGCTGGTAAAAGTCATGCATTTGTAGTTCTGGCATAATCAGCCAAACCGAGAGCGTTTCTAAGACCTGAAAGAGCTCAAGGTTAAATAAACTCTCCACCAGTTCATACAAGCTAATTTATTTACAAGATGTTCAAAGCTCAAGTGCAACAAAGCTCCACATACACCGTTATTTATATGCTTTCATGAGCTACTGTATACTGTATGTTGAAATGAATAACAGAATAGCAAACTGCTTGGATATTGCTAGCCAGACACACAGACGTGCAAGGAGTTTTAGTCAAATGTCGATTCCTCCTGTGCTGTGTATGACCTCAAGCTCTGAGAAGGAATGACGGTATGGAAGAAATTAGAAGGGTGATTTTTGCTGCAGAAAAATGGATGAGAAAGTCAAAACAAAGCTAACCTGACAAATTGAGATGAAGATCAAATTAAATAGTGCTTTAGAATATAAAGCCAGCACATACATATAATATGTAATCAGTTTAACATCATTATGATGTTCATTATAGACTTTTATTGATCTGACAATAAAATTATATGTCCCTAAACAACATTTTACAATATATAGAAGATACATTTAACAAACAATATTACATTTTTTAAGGTTTTAAAATAAAACATTTTGAAAAATGTATTTAGAAAAGAATGAAAGAGCCCATTTGAAGTTGAAGTAGTTACATTTTAAAGGATGTTTAAAGTGATTCTATTTGAAAACATACATGAATAGTTTGATCTCTATTTATTCATTTTATTATTTTACTTACACTGAGAAAACTTTTCAGCAGTAGCACTAATTAATGAAGTGCTTGCTATTTTTATTAGGTGCATTGATCCCTGGACATAAAAAAAATACACTACCGACCAAAAGTTTGGGGTCAGTTTTTTTTTCTTTTTCTATTCATTCTGGTCATAAAGGTGGAATTTATTAAATATTAAAAAAAAAATGTTAAATTGTTAAATATCTATTACAATTTAAAAAACTGCTTTCTTATTGTATGTAGTTTCAAATGAAATTATTAGTTAGGTCATTATTGCTTTTATTACTATTACCATTAATAATAATATAATAATAATAGTAATAGGAATAATTATTATTGATATTAAAGTGATTTTTGAAGGATCAAATGACTCTGAAGACTGGAGCATTGAAGTTGAAATATAATCTTTAAAATCACTGGAATAAATTATTAAATTAAACTGTAAACTACTTTTGAACAGTATTAGTCACACATTTAGAATTTGTACAGTATTTTTGATTAAATAAATGCAGCCTTGGTGAGCAGGATAAGCTTATTTTAAAACATCCCTCAAACTTTTGACCGGTAGTGTACATTGATCATCAAACCAGGCATATACAATTACATGAGCACTTGTCTTAAAAAAAAAAAAAGAATTGCACTTGTCTATATATATATATATATATATATATATATATGTTGTAAGTCAGGGGTCTCAAACTGCCGGCCTATGTGCCATTTCCTGCTTGTTCTTTATAGCTAACACATAATTCATTCATTCATTTATTCATTCATTCATTCATTTAATTTTCAGCTTAGTCCCTTTATATGAACCGCCAACTTAGCTAGCACGTTTACCCTTCCAGGTGCAACCCACCTCTGGGAAAGCTGACACATAATGCTAACAAAAATGATCATTTTGCTAATATTCGATGCATATAGTGTCTCAACAGATTTTTATTGTGTGTTTTAGGATTTGTATAACCACAACTATATGCATTTGTAAAACTCATTTAAGCTGGTTGAATTAAACATTAATGTTAATTGAATTTGAATATAACATCATTTTTGTTCTTAAAAAAAATATTGTGCATTTCTAGCGCAGAGCACCTGTCAAATTTATGTCAAGCTATAGGCTTGCTAAAACTTTTTGGCCTTTTTTTCATTAAAAAAGACAGAATTTATGATCAGCTACATGAAAAACTAGTTTATCCTCCATACTTTGTGGAAAATTGCAGAGTATGTGTCAAATATATGGCCATATAATAGCAAATATATATTTCAGCAGCTGTGTGATGTGACTGAACACGCTAATTTGCATTACCACTAATCTGTCTCTGACTGGTAATGCTAAAAACAATAAACATCACCTCTGTTTCTTAACATGTAGCATTTACATAAAGTTTGCACTTTCATCTTGTGCTTAAATGTGAAAATGGTCCTCTTACAAGTTGCCAGTGAGTGAAATTGCCAGACAATGAGTTTAAGACTCATGTAAGTGAAGCACAGAATGTTTCAGAGTCAGCCTAACAAAAGTACTTATCATTTAATTTAGCCAAATTGCAGAAAAAAAAAAAAAAATTACATGAAAATGTTTCACTCCTTCTGCTTTTAGATTCCTCGTCTGTTTCTAACAATTATCAAAAATTCTAAACCCTCATATACAGTTGAGGTCAGAATTATTAGCCCCCCTGATTCAATAAGCCGCTTGTTTATTTTTTCCCCAATTTCTGTTTAACGGAGAGAAGATTTTTTGAACTCATTTTTAAACATAATAATTTTAATAACTCATTTCTAATAATGGATTTATTTTATCTTTGCCATGATGACAGTAAATGATATTTTACTACATATTTTTCAAGCCACTTTTATACAGCTTAAAGTGACAATTAAAGGCTTAACTAGGTTAATTAGGTTAACTAGGCAGGTTAGGGTAATTAGGCAAGTTATTGTACAATGATGGTTGGTTCTGTAGACTATTAAAAATATAGCTAAAAGGGGCTAATAATTTTGTCCCTAAAATGGTGTTTAAAAATTAAAAACTGCTTTTATTCTAGCTGAAAATAAAACAAATAAGACTTTTTTTCCCAGAGGAAAAAAATACTATCAGACATACTGTGAAAATTACCTTGCTCGGTTAAACATCATTTGGAAAATATTTTTAAAAAGAAGAAAAAAAATCAAAGAGGGCTAATAATTCTGACTTAAACTGTATATACAGGGTGGGCCATTTATATCAATACACCTTAATAAAATGGCAATGGTTGGTAATATTAACGTCCTGTTTGTGGCACATTAGTATACGTGAGGGAGCAAACTTTTCGATGGGAGATGGGTGGTGACCATGGTGGCCATTTTGAAAGAGGAAGAGGGTCATTTGACCCATCAAACATATTGAGAATTTCACAAGAAAAATAATAGTGTGCTAGGTTTTAACGTGACCACTTATAAAATGTGTTCAATGTCCTGCCCAATGTGTTGGATTGTCAATACAACCCACTCATCACACACTGATAGCAACACCACAGGAGAAATGCCAGCACAGGCTTCCAGTATTCGTAGTTTCACACCATAGACATTTGCCTTTAGATGACCCCAAAGATAAAAGTCTAAGTGGGTCAGATCGGGAGACCTTGGGGCCATTCAACTGGCCCACGATGACCAATCCACTTTTCAGGAAACTGTTGATCTTGGAATACTCGGACCTGACACCCATAATGTGGTGGTTCACCATCTTGCTGAGAAAACTTAGGGAATGTGCTAGCTTCAGTGCATAAAGAGGGAAACACATCATCATGGAGCAATTTCAAATATCCAGTGGCCCTGAGGTTTCCACTGATGAAGAATGTCTATGGTGTGAAGATACAAGATGTGCAGCACCTGAAACTACAGATACTGGAAGCCTGTGCTGGCATTTCTCCTGCGGTGTTGCTATCAGTGTGTGAAGAGTGGAAGAAGAGGGTTGCATTGACAATCCAACACAATGGGCAGCACATTGAACACATTTTATAAGTGGTCAAAAACTTGTAAATAACTCATGTAAGAATAAAGTTATGTTAATACCAAGCACAACATTGTTTATCTTGTGAAATTCCCAATAAGTTTGTTGTGTCAAATGACCCTCTTCTTATTGAAAAATCAAAAGTTGGATCCAAGGTGGCCGACTTCAAAATGGTCGCCATAGTCATCACCCATCTTGAAAAGTTTGACCCCTCACATATACTAATGTGCCACAAACGAGACGTTAATTTCACCAACCATTTCTATTTTATACACTTTGTGTACTCTCTCCCTTTCTCTTTAGATCACGATGGGCGTCCTCTTGGATTATGAACATGACTACCAATACCACGATCATGACAATGGTTCCAACCACAGTGACGAAGATTATTTTGAAGACCTCCACACAGTTTGCGACAAACAAGAGGTTCGGTCCTTTGCTGGGGTCTTCTTGCCAGTCGTCTACACACTAGCACTGGTTCTGGGCCTGGCCGGAAATTCATTGGTTGTTTTCATTTACCTTTCCCACAAGCGCTTACGGACCCTAACAGATGTCTTCATTCTTAACCTGGCCTTTGCAGACCTACTCCTGCTCTTCACGCTGCCCTTCTGGGCTGCAGATGCAGTAAACGGCTGGCAGATCGGCACAGCTGCCTGCAAGATAACCTCAGCACTCTACACCACCAACTTTAGCTGCAGTATGCTGCTACTTTCGTGTATTAGCATAGACCGGTATCGTGCATTAGCCAAAGGCTCTGCCCATACCCCAGCCAGGAATAACAGCCGCAAGCACAGGATAATCATGTGCCTCGTGGTTTGGGGGATTGCCATTGTGCTAGGGTTGCCAGATATGGTATTCTATACGGTGAGGGTTCAGCATTCTAGCGAACGGTACACTTGTCGGGCAGTTTACCCACATAGCATGGCAAGGGCAGCTAAGGCAACTCTGGAAATTCTGGAAGTGTCTCTAAGCTTTATTCTGCCTTTCCTGGTCATGATGTTTTGCTACTGCCGGGTTGGAGTTGCGTTAAGCCAGGCAGCTACTGCAGGAGTACATGGTGGGAGAAGATGGCGGGCATTTCGGGTGTTGATAGCAGTAGTAGGAGTGTTTCTGTTGACCCAGCTACCTTATAACGTGGTAAAACTGATCAAAACCCTAGATGTGATCTATATTTTAGTGACAGAATGTGACGTTAGCAAAAATCTGGACCTGGCAAATCAAATCACAGAGAGTCTGGCCCTTACGCATTGCTGCCTGAATCCTGTGCTCTACGTCTTTATCGGATCGTCCTTCAAAATGCACATTATAAAACTTGCCAAGCATTGGAGCCAGACTGGAAGAGGGTACCGCCATGGCAACGAGCAGCCGGCCATTGAGATCTCCCTGAAATCAGCCACACAAACTCACACTAACTCTTGTTCAGGCAATGAAGACACAAGCACATTTACCATATGACATGCAAAACATGTGCATAAAAACACCAACATACGCAGTCATGTATAACGCTCATTAAGTTCAAAGTATTAGAATGTTTGTATGCCAAATACATAACCTTTCATTATAAACGCTATATGACAGCCTGTGCAAAAACAGGCGCACAACACACATTAGAGAGTTTCATCTTTGTTCTTGTGTCTTATCACAGTATTTCTCTCCAAGGCTTATAATCAATTTATTCTTCCGTTTATTTAGCCATTTATTCTAGAGCTGCAGGAACATTATTCTTAACCTTAATATGAAAGTACTCAACAAAGTGTATATAATTTGTACTTGAGCTCACTCTTACTCACTCACTCACTTACTCAATTCCCTGCTATTATCAAGGGTGGCCAAAGCGGAATGAATCGCTAATTAGTCTGGCAATTGTTTTACACAGCGGATGCCCTTCTAGCTGCAACCTCCACACACTCTCCTACACTCACAACTCCTATTCACACACTATGGACAATTTTGTTTTTTGTTTTTTTTCTAATTCAGCTATTTCACATGTTTTTGGACAGCTGGGTAAACCAGAGCACGCAAAGGAAAGCCACGCAGGCATGGGGAGACCATGCATACTCCACAAAGAAAGACCTCTTTGGAGTCAATCTAGGGCCATATATTTTTGCAAAATAAAATAAAGTTTTGCTAACAAAAAAATAAAGTTTTGAGCTAAATAAATAAATAAATAAATGCAAATCTCCAAAATTCACAAAGCGAAAAATAATTTTTGAGAAATAAAAATTTATTTTGTTAACAAAAATAAAATGCAAAGGGAAAATTCAGTTTTGAGAAATAAAAATGAAAGTTGCAAACAAAAAAGAACTGCAAAAAATAAATAAACTCACGCAATGCAAAAAATAAAAAATAAATAACTACAATTACGAAAAAAAACTATACACTGTAAAACCCAACATTTTATCATTTTATCAAATGAAAAGAGTGTAGTTAACTCAAAATTGAGTGAAAATTTATTCTACTCATCAAGAGTTTTGAACTCTTCTCTGTTGAAGGTAATGAGTTAATTTAAGTTGAAGTGATGAGTTATTTAATTGAGTAAGTTCACAGTACTCATGTAGAATCCTTTTTTTTTTTTATTCAAATGGTTTGTTGCAATCAGTTTCCTCAATCTGTTTTACTGTGCTCAATTTGCTTCATTTACTCAAATGAATTAACTTCGCCGTTCTCATTAGGATTAGATTTTGAACTTAAACGGTTTGTTGCAATCAGTTTCCTCAAACGGTTTGAGTTACCTTAACTTATTGGGTTTTATTTTTGTAGCATTGCCTTTACAAAAACCTGTCCAGTCAATTGCGATGCTCATTTTGATTTGCCTTTTAGTCAATAGTGAGTTTGTAATGCTGTTTTCACTTTGCACTTCACGTTTCTGCACTTTTCACTATGTGGCCCTGATTTGACAAGAGGGTGGAGTCAATCGAACTTGGCCATTTATGGTGGCCCCAGACCTGCCTCCATTAAAGTGAGGTCATCATTTACTTGCCAACCACCAAAAAACTTTGAAAGAAGAAAAAGCAGAAGCATGGCTGAGCAGAGGCACACGAGAGAAGTTCCTAAATTTTGACTCTGCCCCCTTGTCAAATCAGAGCCACAAAGTAAAATGCGCAGAAATGTAAAATGCTAAGTGAAAACAGCATCACAAACTCACAGTTGACTAAAAAGCAAATCTAAATGAGCACTGCAATTGACTGGATGGGTTTTGTAAAGGCAATGATATAAAAAATGTTTTGAAAATCTATAGTTTTTTTAATGCAAATGCAGTTATTTTTTGGTTTGCAAATTTAATTTTTATTTCTCAAAACTTATTTTTTTCCTTTGCAGTTCTTTATTTTTGTTAGCAAAAATAATTTTTAATTATCAAATATTTATTTTCGCTTTTTAGAAATTTGCATTTATTCATTTTTTTATTTATTTATTGCTCAATTCTTTATTTTTTGTTTGCAAAACGTTATTTTATTTTGCAAGTATAAATGGCCCTAGATTGATTTCATAGGACCTCCTGGTAAAACAGGAACTTGAATCAACAACCATCCTGCATTATAAGAAACTTTATGCTGCCCACAATGTCTTTGTGATCTTTTAGTATATATCTAGAGATCAAAGCATGGTGAATATCAGTATAAATGCATGGAATCTGTGTTAAGAAAATGCTAATGAAATTTCTGCAGAATGTTTATTTATTAAATACTTTGGTTACAACTAATGTTCCCTGCTAACAAATAACAGTGTTTTAATTACAAAGAGTTGCCACAATCAGCGCATACAAAAGTGATAGATTGTATGCAAGTAGTTATTAAACTGACAATGTATAGAAAGTGTATAGTGAAGTAATATATGGGTAGTTGGCAAATATGCAGTAAAAAATATTTTGTGTTATTTGTAAAACACTCTTTTATTTTTTATTTTTGAGGTAAATAAATGTATTATATTTGTGTACTTTGGTGTTTAATGTTTGAACTGAATTGTACTTTAGAAATGTCCCATGGTATGACATGACAAAATTTCTTTTAATTAGCTTTTTTATTAGCTTGAAAAAGTTTTTGAACACATATCTTCATACAGTGCTATTATTTTATATGAAATTCTAAATAATATCGACTTGTCTGACATTTTCAAAAATAGCATGTCACACAAAAGGACAACAAAACTTATTTTTATAGTGGTTTTAAAAAAAGGTTAAAGGTGCTGTATGTAAGTTTATGACTCTTCTAAAGCATAAAAACACATGTTTGCAGATATTTAAGAAACATGCCAAGTGAACATTCTTGTTCATCTGAAAAACAATGCTAAAGTCAGATATTCTAATTAGTCTTTGTTTTGGTTTATATAACCAGCCTAATGCCACTTTAGCCAATTAAATTTCAGCATTCCGGGTTACCTTGGTGGAAAACAGCATATTTCATTGATTAATTCATTTATTCATTCAGAAAGGCTCTAAAAGCATGCGTCTGTGACTGAAATACAACCTCTGGTGGACAGCAGCAGCCTCCAAAATGACAAGCAGATTCAGAGTTCCAAATGCGGTTATTAATTAGCAAATAATATAAATATTACAAACGTAAACATTATGTAGCCAGGTTACATTGTAACCGCGTGTCCTAACAACACGGTACGTGTGGAGATGTGCAGTGCAGTATGCAGTGTTTCTGGTGTTTGCAAATTATTTAAAATTATTTAAATTATTTAAAATAATTTAAATTAAATAAATTATTTTTTATTTAAATAATTCCATTTCTGTTTAGTTCAGTTATGAGTTTAGTCGGATTAAGGTAATCAAAAATCACTCATTCTCATTCATGTTTAACTGAATAAAGTACATCTTATTGAACATAATTTATTTTCATCACCAGTTATCATAGTAGAACAGTTTATCAAGCAGTTTGTGATGCATTTTGGAAACCGGAGATGAACCCCTGGTCTAATGCTCCACCTGGCTTGAGAAACCAGTTCTCAAAGACTTATTATTTGGGTAGCACTCATATTTTGACTGCCTTTGGCAGAACTCAAATGAGCCATTTTAATCTAGATTATTCTGTATTAATTCCAAGATTGCAGTGAGATTAATCTAGATTACAAAAATAGTCTATGCCCACCTATAATTTTTAACTATTTACTGCAATTTAAATGACATAATTATATGCATCTTTGCCATGTGTGACAGTAAGAATGCAATGCCATGTCAACAACCCATAGATAACTAATATATATACATTTTACATAAATGTACATTTATTTTCCATGGAGTTACATAAGCTACAAAACAAAAGTTGCATTTGCATTTAACTCTGTGCTTCATATACAGGATTGATGTCACAGCAGATATCGAAAAAGAGTTTGCAATTTAAAGGAAAGATATTGTGATAGTGCAGATGATATGTGGTAAGCAAATAGGAAATATAAATAAGTGATGAAAACAATATTTTTTAAACTGAGGAAACGTATGGATCACTGAAAAAAAAAGACTCTCATGTGCACAACATATGTTTCTCTTGAGCACAGAAAAAAAAAATCATGTGTGCACAAGAAAACATAAAGCATGCTTACGTGTCAAAATTTCCATCACATAGCCAGGAATTATTTGAAAAGTGTGAAATACACAGGCTTGGCCGTGTGGTCTCCATTTCTGGCTTGTATTAAAGATTTAGTTCATATATCTGACTCTTGTATTAAAAAGACAAAATTGTATTCTTGTGAATTAAATTAAAAAATGTATATGGAAAACATTGTGAATTCAGTGTGATATCGAATTGAACTAAACTAAATTAATGACATGATAATCCTAAACAAACTGAACCGTGAGAGTACAGGTTCACACACTTACTGTTCAACTTCCACACTGCACAGACACTTATTTTCTAGCCATGTAAAGTTCATTTATAAATGATAAGTGAGCATTTACATGTCCTGTTACCACACAACATGTCTTGAGTAGTGTGATTTATGTCAATATACAGTATCATGCAAAAAAAAAAAAAAGGTTTGCGACTAGGCAACTAGTAATATTTTACTTGTTGTTGGCAACTAACAGTTTGTCAAAGATTAGTGGGCAACTCTTTTTACAACATTAGCTGCAAATACAGGTGACCGTTGACACTGTAAACGACTTTTTCATTTGGGCTTCAGCATACAGTAGAACATACAGTAGACAATTGACTCTTTCCGAGTTTCTCAATAGCGAAAGGTGGCATAGCTGGGTAAACTTAGAGCATGTTGAATGGGAGAGTACAACAAATAATTTTTTATAACCCTATTTGCTGAACTAATGAAAGTAAAACTCCACGATGGTGTTATAAAGACTTTCAGAAAAGAGAAAAAAAAAATTGTGCGAGATTGATAACAGCAGCCAAAGGAGAGAATAACGTCAAATTTATTCTCCGCTCTATAGACACTGCATTAGGAACACCTCACAAATTTGGTAGTTCATTTTTGTAATTTGATGCAAAGATGATATACAGTAATACATTCATGAATGCATATAAAAGTTCATACTTTTTTATCAAAATATTAAAAATATTCAACGATTTAAGATTATGATGACACATTGTAACAGTCTTGTGAAAAGGGCCCATACAACATGCACATCCTGGGTTAAGATAGTAAAGTAACCAAAAGCCAAAATCAGTTTGACTTCAAAATTGACATACTGGCCCTTGGGGATGTCAAAATTAATTGCTTCTTTGATGTCCAGTAATTAAAATGCTCTAACTACTTAAAAAGTGAAGCTTCACCTCTCTCTTTTTGTGTGGGCCATTAGGCTGTCCGTGAGGTAATGTTTCCTTCACTGTAATGCATTAAGATTTTGAATTGTACCAAATCTACAACATAATATTCCTAACCGAACCCAACTATGAGACCAGTGTAGGTTCACACCCCTACTGGCCCTGGTTAGCAGCGAAATTAGAAAAGAGTGGATGTAATCAGCAGATGATGAAAAACTGGGAAAAGTCAGATTTTGTTGTTGTTGTTAAAAAAGCTAATAAATTTTTGCATGTCATAAAGAGATAAATGACTATAAAAGTAAAAAAAACGAAAGATTAAAAGAGCAATTGGAAAGCTTGGGTTATTATAAAAGAGAACAACCACTTATTACAACAATTATTACAAAACTTCATTCAAAGCAAATATCAGAAGTGGGAAACTGCTTTAGAGAGGCAGGAAATTCATAGCGTGCTTAAAAACTGTTACTGACTATAATGGCAAAATGTTTACCACAAATGACCAGATTTCTCCCTTTGTGAGTGGGTGTTCAGACACTAGTGTGGGCTAAAAGTAACATCTTGTATGGGATGTAATAAAACATTAAGAGCCTGCAAGATTTACGCACTCAAAAATGGTCCTCTGCTTTTGAAGTAAGGAGTACAGCTGGTACCTTTGTAATATTTTTTATGCTACAGCCTTATTCCAAGAGGGATTAAATTCATGTATTTCCTCAAAATTCTACACACAATACCCCATAATGACAGCCTTTGCTCGGTACTTTGTTGATGCAACTTTGGCAGCAATTACAGTCTCAAGTCTTTTTTAATATGATGCCACAAGCTTGGCTCACTTGTCTTTGGAAATTTTTGCCCATTCTTCTTCGCAGTACCTCTCCAGCTCTATCTGGTTGGATGGAAAGTGATGGTGTACAGCCATTTTCAGATCTCTCCAGGGATGTTCAATGAGATGTTCAACAGGTCTGGGCTCTGGCTTGGCCACTCAAGGACATTCACAGAGTTGTTGTGAAGTCACTCCATTGATATTTTGGCGGTGTGCTTTGGGTTATTGTCCTGCTGGTGGATGAACCGTTGACCTTGTCTGAGGTCAACTCTGAAGCAGGTTTTTTGTACATCTCTGTACATTGCTGCATTCATCTTTCCCTTATCATGACTAGTCTTGTCTGGTTTTCTCCAAACGTAACACCTGGCATTCACTCCAAAAAGAGTTATATTTTAGTCTACTTACATCTAACATACATACATACAGTTAGATCCATAAAAAATAGGACATCGACACAATTCTAACATTTTTGGCTCAATATACCAACAAAATCCATTTGAAATTAAACAGACAATATGTGCTTTAACTGCAAACTGTCAGCTTTTATTTGAGGGCATCCAAAACAGGTGAACGCTGTAGGAATTACAACAGTTTGCATATGTGCCTCCCACTTGTTAAGGGTCCAAGCGTAATTGGACAATTGGCTTTGAAGCTGTTCCATGGCCAGTGTGTAAATTTATCATCATCTCAATTACAATGAGCAGATAAAAGGTCCGAAGTTCATTTCAAGTGTGCTATTTGCACTGGAATCTGTTACTGTCAACTCTCAAGATGAGATCCAAAGAGCTGTCACTTTCAGTCAAGCAAGCTATCATTAGGCTGAAAACAAACCCATCAGAGAAATAGCAAAAACATCAGGCATGGCCAAAACAACAGTTTGGAACATTTTTAAAAAGAAAGAATGCACCAGTGAGATTAGCAACACCAAAAGACCCGGAAGACCATGGAAAACAACGGTTGTGGACGACCAAAGAATTCTTTGACTGGTGAAGAAAAACGCTTCACATACGATGGCCAGATGAAGAACACTCTCAGCGAGAGTCAACAATCAAGAGAAGACTACACCAGAGTGAATACAGAAGGTTCACCGCAGGAGGTAAACCATTGGTGACCCTCAAAAACAGCAAGGCTAGATTAGAGTTCAAAAAAGTCTTCACAGTGCTGGAACAACATCCTATGGACAGATATGATCAAGATCAACTTGAGTGATGGGAAGAGAAGAGTATGGAAAAGGAAAGTAACTGCTCATCATCCTAAGCATTGAAGCATGATGGTAGTGTCATGGCGTATGCATCCATGGCTTTATGAACTGGTTTTCTTGTATTTATTGATGATGTGACTGCTGACAAAAGCAGTACGATGAATTCTGAAGTGTTTTAGGCAATATTTACTGCTCATATTAAGCCAAATACTTTAGAACTCATTGGACGGTGATACAGTGCAGATGGAGAATGACCTAAAGCATACTGCAAAAGCAGCCGAAGAGGTTTTAAAGGGAAAGAAGTGGAATGTTATGCAATGGCCAAGTCAATCACCTGACCTGAATCTGATTGAGCATGCATTTTATTTGCTGAAGACCAAAAATGAAGGGAAAAATCCCCAAGAACAAGCAGGAACTGAGGATAGTTGCAGAGGCCTGGCAGAGCACCACCAGGTATGAAAGGGCTATAATTCACTGCAAAGAATTTGCAACCAAGTATTAAAAACTGAAAGTATGATTTATGTTTATTATTCTGTCCAATTACTTTTGGACTCTTAACAAGTGGGAAGCACATATGCAAATTGTTGTAAATACCCTCGAATTAAAGCTGAAAATGTTACAATTGTGTCGATGTCCAAATATTTATGGACATAACTGTATATAAATTCTAAGGGTGTCACGATTTAGATTTAAAATTTCGATTATTGAATCAAAAAATAGAATCGATGATGCTGCCACGCCCCTATGTCACGTCAGCTTGGCTTGCCAAGCGGGAAAAAACACGCTTGTTGAAATGCTTGTTGAACTGCAGACGCAGGAAACCCATCGACAGAGCTTAAATCCTATCCTCTTTCAATGAAGTCCCCAGTGTGAAAACATTCGTGTTGTCGACAAAAAAAAAAACACAGTTTGATAGCTCTGCTATGTACATATTAGGGTTCGTTTGATAGATAACACCGGCATCGCGATCCTTCGCCCCGCCCCCGTTGCGAATCCGCTCGCGAAAAGTACACATTCAAGCCCTGTTTACACTAATATGTCTTTAGCAGGTCGCACACCAGAAGCGCCGCTCGGTGCCGTGACACGGCGTGCACATGACAGTTTAAAGTATCACACACCAGACGCGCACATTCGAATGATATTTAACATGAAACTAATCAGATGGCGCTCTGTGGCGCGGCTGAAAAATGAACTGCGTCCTGAGCCGTGGCCAGGCGCCGCCGACAGCCGCCGACTTGTGGCGCCGGTGTGTGTATCCTGATAGAAACCTATGTTTAGAATTCTAAAATGCATGGGACCGAGCGGCGCTTCTGGTGTGCGACCTGCTTTTTTTTTAAATGACATTTTAGAACGACAACGATTTGACATCCACAGTGGCGTGTAGCATTTCTGAGCAGCCCTTCTTCCTCACTACCGCTGAAAATGCACATCACGTGACCACACACACAGACGCACACACAGTCATGCGCTCGAGACAGCAGGTCCAGGCAGTCAGAGGATCAGTAGACTGCTTCAATCTTTCACTCACTTGTACCTAGTCATTTTAGCGAACACCTCAGATACTGTTGGCTGGTTCCTGTTGGTTGTGCACCTTTTTTACCGACGCCCTTATAACGACACAGATCCCTGCCTATTCACGAGTCCCGCAGAAAAATTGATTGACAGGTGGTAAATATGTGTGTAACTTGCCTTTATTCATTTACTGTGTGATTTGTTTATGGGTAAAACAAATATCATGCAGGTCAGGTAGTTTAAACGGTAGGCTACAAATAATTAATTCGTTATTAATTAATTAATTAATTAATAATAATCGAAAATCAAATCGAACTGTGACTTTGGAATCATAAATGTAATCTAATCGAGGATTTAGAGGATCATGACACCCTTAATAAATTCATTTAAATAAATACAAATGAATGCAACAAATAATTAATTCCCAATTAAATCAGAAATTTATTTTATTACATTGAACATTCAAAGCCTTAATTTAGATTTTATTTTAGTAACACAAACTATTTCACATGGTAAATGCATTGCGTCTTTCTGTTCAACTCTGCGACTCTCTAGGTCATCAGCCCCTCTCTTTTTCCCTTCTTTCCTTCTTTTAACTAAACAGTAACTCCACTATCAAAAGAACCGCACTGTCCTTACCCTCTGAGTCACAACTTTGGCTTCAGCACACACATGGAAAATTACTAAGACACAAAGCTCCATAGCCCTGTTCTTTTCAGTGACTCCAATAGTCCGGAAGCCAGCGAGCACAAGCATGAAGGGGTAAAAACAACTGTGAAAAATAAAGCCCAAGGACATCTGATATATGCACAAATTTCACAACAGGCCTGGAAGCCACTGTAGGAAATTGCTTATTCCAAAACAGAAGAGTGGCAAGAAGAGAAAATCAAAAAATGTGGGGAGAAAGACAGAGAATAAACACTGAAAGGGCAGCTAATTTAGCATTCACATTCACTTCATGGATCTAGCAGAAGCTAACAATAAAGTCTAGACAAATGAACGAAGAAGGAAAGAGAAGACCAGGCTAAAGACAACAGATGTCTGGTTAAATTTTTCTCATAAGCCTGAGTTGATGTCTATAATCTTTGGAAAGTTAATCATTCAGAAACAATAACAAGAAGAGAGAAACTGATGAGTGGAGAACAAAAATATTTGTGCAACCAGCAAAAACAAAAGTCTGGTTGACCAGGTACAAGTCAGAATACATAGAATTAAGTTAGGAAAAACTTCATAACAAATTTTTATATTTTAGTTTTTACTTTTAAAAATGCTATATTTTGCAAACATATTGACGTAGCATTACAAAACATGATATGCATCTACACCATGCCCTGATAGTGCTTAAAAACTATTGGAGCAGCAAAAAGTTGTATGTAAATAATTTTAGCAAGAAATTTCCTTATTGTCTTGAAACTTTCTGTTAGACATTTTGATTTAGTTTGTTAATCTGCTAATTAAACCTGTACACTCTGCTCTTACTGTTAGAATTTGCAATCTATGATAAATGGCCATCAGGCTGGTGAAATTTAGGGCCTATTCACACTATGCTATCCATACCGTGCCCAGGCCTGTTTCCTTGATCGTTTGAGAAGTGTGAGTGCACGTGCCTTTTAAGGGACTGTTTCATATGGATTTATTAATCATTCTTACAGTTCAGTGAACGCAAACTGCCGTAGTTTATTATATACGCAAACCCCTCACAGCACAACAGCTGCGCACATTCAGCAAACCTCCTTATTCCTGCAGCACGAGGGCTTTATTATTGTTTATGAGCGTCAAAAGTGGCTGATCTGTTCAGCGAAATATCTAACTGCGTGTCACTGCATCCCTAAGGACTAAAGTGATATAACTAGGGAAATCTCGACTTTGCTGAGTGAGAGCCCTTACTGAACAGCATCGATGATGTAAGCGTGCCCAGGCCTGATTGTAATGCGAGTGCGGGCCATCGGGGAAAATGGGAGGTGGGACAAGTGTGCTTTGCCCCGGTTCGAAGCAACTGTACATAGTTTGAGTTCGCCCTTAGCTTGACCCGATAAGTACCAAAAAGTCTACAGAGGGGGGGATCACCAGAATGGGGAAGTCCAAGAGTAAAATGAGAAAATATGATACATCAGTGTTTTGGAATATAGAAAAAACACAAAATTGGCTAGTGTTTCAGGTTCAATATCCAACCCTTGTATGTGCATGTATAACTGTACTCGAAAGTGAATCTTAAGTTATTTGTGTGATAGCCAAATATATTCTCAATTTACTGAAAACAGAAAATTTCTTAACTTATTTTGTCTTCCTCCTCATCTCTCAGGTCCCGTTTACACTAATACAATTTAGTTTTAAGACGGCTTTTTGAAATAAAAACGATCCGCGTCCACACTGGCATTTCACCTAGTGTTTCTGAGCAGCTCTTTATCCACACTATACCACTGAAAAAGCACATCACATGACCACACACACACTCTGGCACGCACTGCAGCGTATGATTGCGACTGAGCTCCGGGCAGTCAGCGCATACTTTGAGCATATCTACCCCAATGAGAGCTGTGCACATCGGACTGTTCATCAAGGATCTACCGCTGGATGTAATCTCACTATATTTGTAAAACGAGATATTTAATACATCTTGTTGTCTATATCTAACGACATATTGCCTAAGTTTTGTCTTTTGAATCTATTACGAGTTTTGGCTGACCACTGAGATAAGTTAATATATTAATTGATGTAACCACGTACACTGATTCTGCACATTTGACTGATTGCTTGCATTTATTTCCTATAATTTATAAACATACTGTACATTATACTTTTATTATAACCATTATTCATTATTAAAACTGTTATTCAGCAAAATAAGGTATGTTTCGTATTTTCAATAAAAATTAAAGGAGGCAGTGATGTTATAGGCTCCGTTTTGTTATAAATATGCATAGAGTAAAGATGACAGTCATATAAATATGTAGCTATTGTACATGATAACTCAACATTTTTAATTTCTGTTAAGTTACTAATATCAAAATAAAAATAGGCAGTTCCTTATATCATGTTTTCATTTTATTGTTAAGATGTAACCTGAGAATGAGGTTATAAAGTACATTGTTCCCTTTAAAGATTTACCTGACGTGTCCTCTGAGTTTGTTTTCCATATCAAACTTTCAAATTCTGAACTTACAAGGAGAGGATGCAAGACTGAACTTTGTGTAGGCTACTAAAAATTGAGGAAAAAAACCCAATCAGAGAGGCGAACGTTTGCAGCCCCGACTCAAACAACCTCTCCAGCATTTTCAAAAAGCTCTGTTTTTAGCGCTCGAAAACTCCAGTGTAGTGTGAAGGATGGTGTAACTGTTGCAAAACGAACGTGTTTTAAGACTAAAACTTTCTAGTGAAAACGAGGCCTCAGTCACATAACTATTAGTCTGCACATAATGCTGGCATTTGTGTTATCAGGTGTGAATTACTGCATTAATAATGAGAGCTCAGGTCTCCTCGCAAACAGTCATAATGCCTCTTTAAGTGTCTTGAAAATGTAAATCAACATATTGTTATCTGTAAGCACATAAACAAGATGATTTTCACATTATTTTAAGAAAACAATATAGGGTACAAAATCCAGTTATTAAAAGTCCTGTGAGCAAATATGTTATGTGTTTTATGGAATTATTATTTTTCACTAACCATGCATAAATGTTTCTTTTTCAAAACCACAATCATGTACATAAATGTTGTGTGTGTTGTTTCCAGTGGTGTTGGACTTTAGCCACTTATTTGTTTATAAGCAACTGAAAAAGGTCTAAATGTCAGGGCACATTAGAACAGCCCCTACAACACTCTCAGACCCCAGAGGGTTAAATATTAAATGTTTTTATAACAATGTTTTGGAAAACAATATCTGTATTTGGAACCAACTGCTACTGTCTATTCAACAAGCACTGGATTATGCGAGCCTTTGTCCTGTCAGGTGTGAATAGCTGCTTTAGTAATGATAGTTCACAGCACACCTCCTCGCACAGAGCCACAGAGATTTGTCATTGATTCATTCGTTTTGCTTTAGTTTAGTCCCTTATTTATCAGGGTTAGCCACAGTGGAATGAACCACCAACTATTCCAGCATATGTTTTACACAGCGGATGCCCTTTCAGCCACAACCCAACACTGGGAAACTCTAATTCACACATACATTTAGGCCAATTTTGTCTACCCAATCCATACATAACTTTGAACCGTGGGGGAAACCAGAGCATAGGGGAAATGCAGAAATCAATGTTCTGTCATATTTATAAGGAGGAACTGGTTTTGCCACCAGGTCTTCATGCACTTCAAGTGACTACAAGAGACTAGATAATGATCTGGCATTGCTTTAACACTGATTTTATGTAATAATAACAAATGGAAAGTAGAATTAGGACCCAAAACATGCTGTTCATCTCCAATAGAGGATAGTATGTCTAAAAAGGTCAGATGTAATACAAATATTTTATTTAAATATCAAACAACAACCTTTTGGGCCCTATCATACACCCGGCACAATGTAGCGTAAGGCGTGGCGCAGTAGTCTTTTGGTAGTTTAAGCTTGGTGCAAGAAACGTTTTGAGGCGTTGCGCTACGCTGTTTAAATAGCAAATACATTAGCGCTCATTTGTGCGCCCATAGGCATTCTGGTCTAAAAAGGAAGGCATTCTGAGGCGGACTGCTGGCGAGTTGCTATTTTGAGAAACTATAATAGATTTTTTATTAGACCAAAACAAACTCGGTCTAAACTCCGGCGCAGAGTTGCGCCTCAAATACGCACAAGAGAGCAATAGGCAAATATCTTTACATACGAAAAAAATTTAAATATTAAGGATACATATAGGATATAATAAGAATAGATATAGGATATAAATATAAAGAATTAAAATATTACAAAACATATTATTTTCTAGCCTACATACATTTGAAAAATCACTGCTTTTATGTCTTCTTCATCTCGGGAGGCTTTTTCAGTTCATTCATAACAATTTTGTTTTGTATAATGTTATTATTATTAGCAGTATTATTTATTATATCCATATTCATATTTGTTTTAATAAAAACAAGCTTAGATTTGCCCACCTGTCAGGATTTAGACCATATGGGGCACAGCATGTGTTTTAGGATATAGCTCAGGTTTTTGAGCACACTTCGTTAATATTGTTCATTTATTCGTTTGCTGAAAATTAGAACTGAATTTAGAAATAGTTTTTAAACTACTATTTGCGTAAACAAACGCAATTATTTATTTATAGACTAATTGATTTCTGTGCATAAAGGTTTCCCTATCCAAGAGCGAATGTGAAAGTAGATAGATTATCTCTCATTCTCATGCAGTAGATGCTCCGTTTAACAGTTTTCTGTAAAAAAAAAAACTCTTAACTGTTAACTGTTTGCTAGTGCAATGCTAATTTTTTTCCATTTAGACTAACTATGCGTACTGTAAATAGCGAATGCGCTCTTGGCGCGACGCAGCTGACTCTTAAAGGGAATGGGAGATGAGACTCTAATTGGTTTGTTCTCAAAACACACCTATAACTCATTAAAAAAATAAACTCAACCCTTTTAGACCATGCGCCATGGCGCAAAGCAGATTTTCCATCCTCAAAATAGCAAAAATGCGTTCTGACACGCCCTGAAAGCGTTTGCGCCCTGCGTTTCGCATTCTGCGCATGGACCGTCGAAATAGAGCCCTACATGTGTATCCAATTCTATATTAAAAAAAAAAGAATCAGTAAAAACTGAATTGCTTGTGGATCTGACAACTTAACATTTCATTAAACTTCTCCATACAACTAGCAACATCAACCATACCTCCCTCACAGGACAACCAGAAACCTTGGAGTTTTGATTGACCAACTGCAGAACTTCACCACATTCACACGCAAATTCACCCTGTGCAGCATTAGGATGTTCCTGCTCTGTTCTGCCTGGACTATTTCAGTGGTCTCTTTGTAGGCCTTCCAGTCCTATCAAACCTATGAAACTAATCCAGAATATAGCGATGAGAATGGTTATTAATGATTATTGAAAATTTAATTATTGGTTTGCTTGGTTAGGTTTTACAAAAGCCAAGGTTTTTAGATCATTCCACTCTCTCAAACTCTTATTTTCCTTCCTTTACTTTTCTCTACAAACTCTATGAATGTGTGTGAGCTTGTTTTAGGTCTTAGCTACTTATAAAACAGTCAAGAAAGATTTGTTTTTACATTTAAAGAAAACTGCCTGTGCATATTTAGGAATCTAATGCCTTAAACTTAGATCTTATTATGCTGCTTAACCCCTGGGGTTAGCAAAAGCATACAAGCAGATAATCGATAAAAGGAGCTTAAAATACTCTTGTCATTTTTAATCAAACTGATTAGACAAACACAGAACTGAACACAGATTAGACTAACACAGATTTGACTTCCAGTCCTATCAAACCTCAAAAATGTGCACATCATACCTTTGATCATCAATTTGCATTGGCTGCCAGAAACTCCCAGAAGCTAAATTTACTGATTCAGACTTGCCCCTCCAGAAGCTTGTATTCTCTAAGTAAACTGCACATTTTTTAATGTCATCCCAAACATTTACATTTACCTTAACTGTTTGCTGCTGGTGGAATGACCTCCCCAATTTGACTCAAGCAGCATCCCAAGTCTGCAGCCAGTTTTAAGAAACAGCTAAAGACATACACACACGCACACTGTCTTAAGCTGTTTCTTAAAATTCTCTAATTTAAATGAAACAATAATGTTAGACAGACACAATATTTTTTTCTTTGGCTCTCGAAGAAGGTGGCCACACTTTTTTCCAATCCCTCCCATATCTCTCCTGGCTAGCTCCTCTTGTCTTGTGTCGTTCCAGCTCTAAGGCTAACTTTGCCCTGCTCTCCAAACAATTAAGGAATTATGTATTTGATCAACTGGTCTCTGAAGGCAATTGAGACCATCTTCTCGACAACAAGTCTGGGTTCAGGAGAAATCAACTGTCCTGCGGGGACCTTTGCAGCTAGATCCATAATGGATGGGTGGGTGAAGTGGTGCATTGTGTGCCTGGCCGCTCTGGTCCCTGAAGGATATTGAAGATATCTATCTATTCAGATCTTTCAAAACAATGTTTCTGCTTATGAGCTTGGGTCGGGTCTTGGGGTATTGACAATTGATGAAAGTGGTCAGTGCTACAAACCAGACGTTTATAGAGCGCAAATTAGAAAACATTGGGCTGAAAATAGTGGCTTTGCAATGAGATTTGGACAGAACTGGATATTTAGCAAATTTTGAAAAAAACTTTTTTCTCCTTGTCTCTTTCAGCTTTCCTGTGACTTTCCTGCCAGACGGCCTTGGCTGGAGACAAACAACTTACCCCGGAGAACAAGATAAGGAGACGGTCTGAATTACTCCCTGTTCCAAGGACACCTGTTGAGACTCTGCAGGCTTACACACACACGCACACACATGTACGCAGCTACAGATAGACAATCACTACCTTACCCCGCATCCCATGCCTTTGTGTGCTTTCACCCACCAGTGTGGGTAGATGGGTCTATGACCAGCACCCACTGGCTGCAGGACCAGAATGCTATCGCCTTCATCTGACTATATTCACATCCCCTGTTGTGATGTTATGTCTGTCTATGTGTTTATGTGCTGGTTGCTCAGCTTTTTTTTCTTCAAAGACAGTCTGAGAGATTTTTTTTCCGCCTATCTCTTCCCAAATGTATCTTATGTCCTCTTTCTCAAAGATACCTCTCTTCTATCCTGTTTCCCCTGAAATGTGTGTTGTTTGTGTATGGTCGGGGGTCAGAATTTGCTACATGTAAAAGTGAATGTGACAAATAAAGGCTTCATCATCATCATTAACATATATTAGCTACTTTGTCGATTTGATTACCTCTATGCTCCGAATTTGTAAATCACTCTGGATAAAAGTAAATGGCTATAATCATTGAGTTATTTAAAATATCTAAAATATGTCACAAGAATGGATTGTAGTTATTAAAACTATTTGCCATACTGCTCAAACCTATGGTGAATTAAACCTCATATTTCTCTTTATATTCTCTCTCCATGACACAAAGTTAGATAATACAGGCAAATGAAGAGTGCCTGGAAATGACACACACTGACATAAGTAATTTGCTTCCTTTTTTCTGCAGAACACTGTTCTCTCTCTTCAATTACAAAGGAAATTATCCAGTGACTTATAAAAATAATGATCTGCTAGCAGCAGTTCATGGAACAACTTGCGAGGCAAGGGAAAAACAGGTGGTACAGCAGTAACAGATGTATTGGTAGCCCCAACCCAACTTTCCAAGTACAATAAGATGGCTCACCAATTCCTCATCAAGCTCAATGAACACGATGACATAGAAGCATGTTTATATAACTTTTGAAAAAATTACCACACAAGAGGACTGGAAAAAGGTCATAGCACTCTTCTTAACCGGAAAAGCACAGGATGCTATTCACTGCAGCCCAGAAAGAAACACTAGCCTGAATTAATTTTTTTATCAGTAACTGTATGATAAACATGTCCTCGGTCCACACAGACTGTAACGCGAGTGCTGGCTTCAGCTGCTATCACTCAATAGGCTAAGAGTTGGGTCATCAGCAATCATTTTAACACAAAAAGAACTGGATGTATGTTCAGTGATATCATGAGGACTGAATTACTTATAAGATTAAAACTGGAAGTCAGACTGCCCATACTTCATGGTGAGCCCTTCAACTGTGGCTCCCTGCTGACTAGACAAAACAACATGTAAATATATAGTCATCGCCACTCTACTAATTCTAATTTGAAATGAACATAGCCTATTTTTTTTTTCTGAAAGGCTCATAGCAGGTTTCATAAACAGTGATACAAATTCTGAATATCTTGAAATAGGATTAATGGACATAAGCAAAAATAGCTTTGCTCCAAATAATGGTAAGTCCGGTACAGATGAGATCTGGCTTACCACTGTGTGTGTCTTTGTCCCACATACAGTATTCATATTTATAATACCCAACATGAACAGCTGTGTACATGCATAAGTGGGCCAATTTTGCAGTGTTTGAGCACAGCATTAAAAAATTGCTTCGCCATAACAAAACATTCCAGATTTGCTACTTTCCCCAATAAAAATTAATAAAAAAAAAAATTGTACATTAAGCATCCCATGAAGATGCTTGTCGATGTTGGGGAAAACTCATATAGACCTGCTTTTATGTTTAAAGCAAAAATATTGTTGTTAACCTGTTTTGAGTTTTTTATTGCACACTATTTTATTTATTATAGTTCTTCAAATTT
Source organism: Danio rerio (assembly GCF_052040795.2). Lineage (NCBI taxonomy): Eukaryota > Metazoa > Chordata > Actinopteri > Cypriniformes > Danionidae > Danio > Danio rerio. The sequence continues at coordinate 12,085,452 of NC_141044.1, forward strand.
GTGCCACAAATTATATTTTAGTATACATTTTTTAACTTCTCCATCTGGATATTGTGTTATTGTTTTTGAATTTTACTGTGAAAAAAATCAAGTTATCAAAAATGCTGGGTCATTTGTTGGTAAATGAGATATGTACAGAACTGTTGAAACCAAAAGGACAACATGTGAATTAATTTAAACACAAAAAACAAAAACAATGAATAAAACAGAACAAAAGCATTACTCCCTGATAAACTGGTGGCAAATATCAAAAGGAAAATGAGATATATTCTTATATAATAATTAACTTGCGCCTCAGAAAACAATGTCGACACGCACATTGGCTTATGCTTTTTCGGAGTGAAGACGCTCAAGACAACTCTGGGAGGTAAAAAATAAATAAATAAATAATACTAATAATACTGAACCACTATGATGATGGACTTTGGTAAAGACCAGGGGCCTCATGTATCAACGCTGCGTACGCACAAAAACTTTGCGTACGCCAGGTTTCACGCTCAGAATCGCTCACGTTTGGATTTACTAACGATGAACTGAACGTGGGAATGTGCGCAGCTTCACGGCAGCTTTTTGGCTGGCGTACGCACATTTTTTGTGCGTGTCTGTTTTATTTCCATTGGTGACTCCTAGAGGCAGTTGTGTTAAATTGCTCTCTACAAAGTGTCTGAGCCTTGCAATGGCAGCTGTATGAGACGGGTTCATCTAGTAGGTATGTAAGGTTTCCATACCATACAGTTGACCAGCTAAACATTAAAGCACAATTTGCAGCAGTCGCCTGTTTTCCCAATGTAATCTGAGCGATCTACTGCACGCACATTGCTATAAAGACACTATCTGAAGATGAATTTGCATGCGTAAATCAGAAACATTTCCATTTAATAAATGTGCAAATAAAATATGATGCACAAACTTATTGATGATTCCTACTTGTCTTTCTCGTGATAAATAGTGGGCAAAATCTGATATGTAGCGGGGAAAAAAAGAAGAAAGAGTTCATTAGACGCTGGATTCATGCCGAGTTCATGCTCGAACGTGTCAATACATGATTACATGCGTCTTACGAGGTGCACCACTGAGACTGCTAAGGGTGCTGCAACATTTAACAGATATAAACCACACTATTTCTTTTTTTAATGCACTCAGTGCGATGTTCAGACCTAACTGTGTTAACCGCATCAGCTAAACTCTCCCACTCTATTTTTTTCTTTTGTTGTTAATTCCAGAGAACAAACTTGCAAATAACACCGCTTTTCTCCGGTCTACCTCCGAAAGCAGCACCTCCAATTCACATTCTGTTCAAAGTTTCTCTTTTTGCTTGAGTTTTCCATTAGCATAGTCATTAGCATATTCATACGGGGGAGGAGGCAGGGAGGGGTTTTGTGCTCATGCATGTTGCGCTCAGTTTCACGTTCATTCGGATGTACAAAAGAATATGCATGAGATTCGGCGTACGCAGTGTTTCATACATCTGAATTTTTTTATGCGTACGCACATTTACAGCTTTGTGCGTACGCAATGTTTTAGTAAGATTTCCACGCAAGTCTTCGTACATGAGGCCCCACATTCACAAAGCTGTAAATGTGCGTTATTAAGTGCATAATTAAGTGCATATTAAGCAGTTAAGTGCATAATTTTATAGACGTTTCAATTTATCTTGGCATTTTTCTATTAAACGTTTTGTATGCGATAAACCAAATTGTGAATAAAAATAGGTGGATGGAAAGATAGCTACTGATCTGGCCTGGAAACAGAGGTGAAGCGGTTCTGTCAGAGTTGTCACTTACCAGCAGAAATCACCTCCGTGTCCTTCCCCCATGCAGCACATCCCACCACATATCATTGCCAAAGTCTGCCCGGTGGCATGGTGATGATAGATTAAGTCACTTGGCCAGGCCAGGAATAATGCACAGGCATAGGCAGGAAATAGTCGCTTATTGTTAATCCTTTACTTTGCGTGCGAAATGATAATATACTGGCTTTTTTATGCACAAAATCATACCCGAAAGAGGAAATGTCATCCTAGATAAGTTGCTAGTGTATAACTTTGGAAAATTAAACACCCTAGGATCACAGTCATACACAAAGCACAGTACAGCACTGCACATGTGAAAGACAACCTCATAGCAGACGCTTCACATTAAGTTCAAGACAACAGTCCAAAACAGTTAATCTAATCACCAAACATGCAAAAGCTCACTTCAAATATGAAAATAAGTTGCATCAGTGAGATTAAAGAGCAAAAGGAAAGAGAAACCTTCATCTGTATTCTTTTAACATTTAAGATCACATTCAAGGCACAGTAAGACACACGTTTTGTCAAAAGAATCTCGCAATCTTCCAGCCTAGAGGTATGCTATTATGGTCATTAACAAAGATTTAAAATCAACTTAATGCAATTTAATGAAAATGGAAAATGCACAGAGTATCAATGTGTTTTTTGTCCAATGCGTGTCCCTTCCTTCACTTCAATTATTACTAATTGAACGACTTCAAATTCTAACAGCTGCATACATCTGTTTTTTACACACAATCTCACAAAGTACCTTAGGCATTTATGGGGTGCATGTGTTCTGAACTACTGCTGTTTGAATGATGGCCCTGGGGATTGTACATGTGGTCTGGGAGCAACAGCCAGCCGCTCACTGAACAGTCATCATCTATGGGAAAAGCTGGAACAAATGCCCACTATGAAAGAACATCTGGCAGAGCAGAACACAGCTAAGAGAGTGTGATCTGCCTGTCCAAGAGTCCCAACTGCTACATTTTAATTCCTGCTTAAAAAAACTCATTTAGCATCCGTTTGCAGTATTGGGTTCACGTGATAGAAATCCCACGGTTTCAATTAGACCCATGTCATAGGCTATGTATTTGGATGATGTGTTATTCACTCTGCACTTTGAAGACCACCTCAGGTGGCTCAAGAGGATGCTGATTGAATTGTGATTTGAATTGCAAATATCAAAAATTGGCATCTGAAATAGGCTGAAGCCAAGCACCTGGGCTTCAGACCCAACAGAGATTCAATAACCACAAGAGAAAAAAGCCATGAAGAACACCCTGTGAACACATTAAAGTTATCACTGAGAGCACTTACAAGGCATTCAATCAGGAGAATGTCCCAATTGTTTACAACTGAGCGACATTAACACCAGTGTTTATATCGTAAATGGAGAAGAAAGAAGATTAGGTGAGCTTGTACTACCACAGTCTGTTAATGGTGTTTTCTACTTCTGCCTACTCCTTACAATCAGCTTTTACATGGCCCACACGCCGCAGTGAATTACGATTCATGAATGGCCCGAGTCTGGCTTTCATATTAGAGCCAAACATGGACCATATCTGGGCCTAGTCTCACCCAAGTTAATAACCCATAACTCGACCTGAACTGGGCTAGCTATATCCTGTGTTTGGTCATTGTCTGGTCTAGAAGCTATATTTGTTGTGCCACGACTGCAATGAAAGTGATAAACCCATGAAGCATTGCACTTTAGGCGTGTTAATAATGGTTATGGTTAGTAATGGTTTATAATATTATAATTTGTAAATAAAATATATGTAATGTAGGTTATATTTTGTTACTTTGCAACATACAAGAAATAATAGATAAGTCTTGATTGATTCCTGGATTAAAATGAAGGCATTCGAAAATGCAAACAGGAAGATGGAAATGACTTTGTGCATCAAAATATTTCTTTACTTAAAAATGAACATATTTTAAATGTGGGTCAAGATAGACCAAATTTATGTGGCCCATATATGAGTTTTTAACATCTGGGCCAAATACTACATTTGATATGTGGCCCATGTCTTGCATGCCGCTTAAAGACGATGCCACCTCAATCATAACTAGGCCATGTTTGGCCCACATGCTGTATGCCAGAGACAGCTAAATGCCTGCTGTGCCAGCTTTATGCCAAATCTGAGCCAGAATTATTTGCTACCTAATTATTTTAACAATCTAGGCACAAAGACTAAAGCGCATGACACAAAAAAATCATTCAAGGCGTGACCGAATCCACTTTTGCTATTTTACGAACAGAAAAATAGGGTTTGCGCTCTGGCACATGGTCTAACAATGTTGTGCTTATTCTCTTAATGAGTTATGGGTGAGTTTTGAGAAAAACGTGCATTAAACCAATCAGAGTCTCGTCTCCCATTCAGTTGCCTCATGCTATGATGCATTTGCTATTTACATTGCGAACTTTCTAAGTAAAAAAACTGAATGCACATGAATAATGATATTATACAAATGCAAATTGTCATGAAAAAACTGAAAAAAGACCCAGAAATGAAGAAGGCATGGGGTATTGGTTTTTATATTTAAGTAGAAAATAATAATTTGTGTAACATTTTAATCCTTTAAATTTGATTTTCATATTTAAAGATATTCGTGTATTTCTGTACATCCTGTGTGTATTAAGCAATGCGTAGGCATTTGGGCCAGCATGGAGGTATAACTAATGCACTCTGTGCTGGACTTTAGTTAGTCAATGACGCAGTCTATTTCAGCTCCTCAAAATAGCAAAGCGCCAACAGTGCAACTTAACACACCTCGTTTATAACAATAATAATGATATAATTAATAATTATTAATAATAAAAATAATAATTCCTTAGATTTATATAGTGCTTTTCTCTCTAGATTTATATAGTGCTTTTACACTCAAAGCACTTTACACATTGGGGGGAATCTCCTCATCCACCACCAGTGTGCAGCACTCACCTGGATGACATGACAGCAGCCATATTGTGCCAGACTGCGCACTACATGCCAGCTGATTGGTGGAGAGGAGACAGAGTGATGAAGCCAGTTAAGATATGGGGACGGTTTGGAGGCCATGATGGACAGAAGTCAGCGGGCAAATTTGTCCAGGACTCCGGGGTTAAACCCCAACTCTTTTTCGAAGGACATCCTGGGATATTTAATGACCACAGAGAGTCAGGACCCCCTGCTTGTCTCACTAACACCACTTCCGCCAGCAACAAAGCTTTCCTATGTGGTCTCCCATCCAAGCACTGCTTGGCTTCAGCGAGCGACCGTGTGAGAGTTGCAGAGAGCTAGTTAGACCGGCACACTCATAAGTACACAAAGTGGCGCAAATGGATTTGCTATATAAACAACGTGACACAAAACATAACAGGGTTGCGCTGGTCTGAAAATAACATCAAATGCACCATGCACATCTTGTGCCTTATTGCGCCGGGTGTATGATAGGACTCAAGGACACAAACACACTTTACTCTACATGCACTACCCATGCTTTTCACTTTGTTATATAAAGCACCCTCCCTGAATATCTTGAATCAAAGCTTATATCTGTGAACATACAGTGTTGGTCATTAAATGTCGAAATGATTAGTAGTGGAAAACAACATCTGTGCATCTTCAGAAGAAGATATGGAGCTCTTACACATGAGGCTCTTCTTGTAACCAAATCATTTGGCTTTGTCACATTTACACTTTGTGCTGATGAGTTTATACATCTGTGTGAATTTAACAGGAGAGCGATAGCACTGAAAAGCAAGAATTCCCATCGCTCATGTGACACAAAGATCACTGTTCCCACACGTGTTGTTGAGAGCTTTTACAACTCCTCTGAGATGCACAAAACCACTTTGGTGACAAGATGGATCAGACAAAAAGGTTTTATAACCATGCATATCTGAAGACCTTTCTCCATAACTATCAACAGACCACCCGTGAACTTCAGTCAGATTTTTTTTACATAAAAGTATGCAGTTTTATGTAAAACAGGCATACTGCTAGAGACAATTAATGTTGATGCATCATCTCAAATGCAATCAACAAAACCTGAAAATCTGTATAACTTAGAACTTGCAAGCCATTTTAGAGATAAAGATTAATGAAAAATTATTCCAGCCATCAAAATAAAAAAGTATTAAAGAATAACAGATAACGAAAAAGAAAAAAATAGTGTATAGATGGGGTGCAAACTTAGAGGTGAAAATGGTGACAGATCTGCACGATTTATGTGAAAAACATAATATTGCAATATTTTGTAATTTTGTGATATATATTGCAATATGAATACAATTTCAACAGATGATTTGAATATCCCTATTTGTAAAGAAGTTACATTTTTAGATTGATTGGGATGATTCTGTAGTGGGAATGCCTCCTCCATTTGACCACTACATTTACTTTTCACTTTTACTCTTTACTCTTTCACTTTCGTGAATAAGAAAATGGTGTTGTACACACTCCACTGAAGACATCCATTATGCTACATATTTAATTTCGTTTGTTAAGCGTAAAGCTTTGTTTCCAAACTATTTTTAAATTTAGTTCTAATTTGCAGCAAACAAAAAAATGAACAATAAAAACGAAGTGTGACCCCACATGGTCAAAACATGCCAGGTGGACAAATCTAAGCTAGTTTTTTTATTAAAAACAAAAATAAATATGCATTTAATAAACAATACCAATACCAATAATAATACCAATAATAATAATAATATTATAAAAAAGCAAATTGTCATGAATAAACTGACAAAAGCCCCCTGAGATGAAGATGGCAAGGAGGTAGTGGATTTTATATGCATGTAGAAAAATAATAAAATATTTTTTGTAACATTTTAATAATTGAATTTAGTTTCATTTGTAAAAATATTTGTGTATTGCTGTACATCCTGTGTGTATTAAGCAATGTGTACGCATTTAATGTGCACAACTCACGCGTTTTGTGCTGGACTTTGAACCTGCTTTTAGCTGGTCAATTGCTCAGTCTATTTTAGTTCCTCAAAATAGCAACAAACGTGCTAACAATGCGCCTCCACACCTCCATTCTAGACTAGAACCCAGATGAGTCCAGAAAAACTGATTTGCTATTTAAACAACATGGTGCAAAATGTGAAAATTAGGGTTGTGCTGGTCTGTAAATAGCAACACATCACGCCAAACACATCTTGCGCCTTATTGCACTGGGTGTATGATAAGACCCTTAATGTTTTCCCAGTCTAACAGTATTCAGGCACAGTAATTGAATATTAAAATAATAATAATAATAATTATTAAAGTTTATAAATAGTACAATTTCTTATCCCTGAATACTTTTAAAATCATTATACAGTCACAGGCCTCAAATAACAAATGCAAATTATAAGTTATAATACAAACTCAACATTTAATATCCTGTGATGTGATTATTGTGAATGATCACACTGCAATATCGATGCTGAAACTACATATTATACAGCCCTAATGTGAATCACAGATTTCGAAGTAAAAACTGCAAATTTCTCCAAAAAATGACCAGTTTGCACCTTTGTATAGATATAATAAATAAAAGCGCAATAAAAAACTATATTACCCATACATTTTGGTGAAAAATGTTTGTCATGTTTGGATGAAACTTTTTAAAAACATTTTTTATTAAAAACTAACAACTGAATTTGCTTAAAGTTAAATAAGTTAAGGTAAATTCTGGTTCTTGTTGTCTTCAAACAGGATTTTGGTAATTATTTAAAAACATACAGTTCAGATTTAATTTTAAGTATAGAGTTAATTTAGTGTGATGATACAGGCAGCAACTAGCCTCTGATACTTTGTTGTGCTTAGAAGATGTTTAGCTCAGGAGGCCTTAAAACCACAAAACCCATCACTAAAACCATGTGGAATGTTCTACAGGGAACAAATGTCTAAGAAAAATAAACACCAAAGCAACTGTAAACATTCCATACACACTAAAAACAGCGTTCAGCATTGCAAACAGGATACAATGCACGTTTAAACTTGATCGTTGTTGTTTTCTCATCACAATAGAAAATAAAGGTAAAACTTCTTCCATCACAAAATGTTTGTAGACTTTGAGTTGTGCAAATGTCACACTACACAACAACACATTTTCAACACAATAATGCATGTCTGTGGTTAGTCAATGCTAAAAATATGGAAGGAAATGAGGGAGGATGAGAATAATCTACATTCAAACTGCTTACTCAAACCTGATTCAAGAGGATTCAGCTCTCAACTAGAAAAAGCTGTAAACCTTTACCAAACTATTTTAGCCTGTCATTTGCAGTAGGGAAATCCTTTAAAGTGTGATTTCCTCTGTCTTGCCAGGGGCAGAGGGAGATTAGATTTTCCCTGCAACTTGGTTTAAGCACTCCGAAGCTGAGAGGCAGAGACTTTAACAAATGTGTCTGTTTCTGCTTTGCCACCCGTTGCGATTGCTTTGAGTTTCCAAAGTCTGCGTTTATCATTCACAGATTTTGCATAGCTGGTTTGTGTAAACATCTTAACTGTTTTTTAAATGTCATGCCAATCACAAAGATTTGGACAAACATTGTTATTTCATGAGATGAATCATTCTGGTGATATATTTCTTTATGTCTTTGCGGTAAGAGACTGTCTAAAATTCTAAGGCTAAGAAGTCTGAACCCCTGCTGTTTAGAGTTCCTTTTAGGAAATTTAATCTCCGCATGGATAAAACCCTAAAATCATCACAATTTATTGCTGACAACCAACAAACAAAATATTTACTCTCCCCTGCTACTTTCAATTCTAGCACAATTCTAGGACATTTCAAACACTTACCACTGCTCCACCATTTTTTTCCATTAATAATAAAATCGTCTTTGTCCCTGTGCATGGTGCACTCCATGTTTGTGGCATCACTTGAAGCAACATCTGGCTCTAGGATGAAGAAAAATAAAAGGCGCGATGATGAAAATGATCTAAAGACAAAAAACAAAAATGACACAAAAAAATATATATCAATGAGAAAAACTGTAAATACTCAAGAAAATGTGTCCTTGTAAATTATTAGCCAAAATGGCATGTTTGGTTTGTTGCCCGGCTACAAAAACTGGTATTAAATGAAAGAAATTAAGCGACCCCTATCTTTAAACTCTTTTGATATTTTGTGCACAAATTAAAAGTGTTTTTTCTTAATATGATTTGATGGTTGGTTTTAATAGTTTGAATAATTTAATCATTTTAATAACGATTTTTTCATGTAATGGACCCCTAGACGCACATTTACAACTGGTTTTATGAATTAAGACATTTAGGCCGCATTTACACTGCACTGTTCAAGTGACTCAATTCAGATTTTTTTCTCCCATGCGGCACAGATTGGATATGGCCCATATAAGCAGAAACAAATCACATGGATCCAGATCTTGTTCATATATGTATCCGATTTGAATCAGATCTGTGTTCTCGTGTCTGCAGTGTAAGCAGGTAGTTCAGATTTTCACCTGTCAATGCGAGCCGCGCGTCAATAAAAAAATGTAGCAAATGACGTCAAACCTTAAATCTCATACACGAGGACTTAAACAGCTTTTATATTGTCACATGGCATAGGTATTTAAGCATGTTAACGAGAGCGAGAGAGCGCAATACCCACCACATACCCAATATAAACTAATGCAAAACTAGTGCATACATCAAGTGCATAAATCGCGCCATGGACATTACCTTAAGATGCCTAAAAATTTTAAAAAGCCTATATACTAAAAGAAGATGGACAAATGAGAACCTTTCTGTCATAAAATGGGTTTAAAACGATTAAAAATTGCTTTTTTTCTAGCCGAAATAAAACAAATAAGACTTTTTCCACAGAAAAAATGTTATAGGAAATACTGTAAAAAATTCCTGAATCTGTTAAACATCATTTGGGACCACATATAATGTTTCCACATAGTATATACAGCTCTGGAGCCTAATTCTTAAGTATAAATTGAGCGTGAGACAGTTTCAATAAATGTTTTTTATTGTTAAATATCAAACATTTTGCAACTAAGATTAAATGTTTTTTCTATTTTAAATAAAAGAACCCCTTGAACAGTGTAAATAAATACAACAAATAAGATATTAAAGACCAAAAATACACTTTAATTACAGCTGTAACATTGGGTATATCCTGATTCTATTGTTGCTTTCTAAATGACACTGAGAAGAAACTTTATACTGTACATACAAGTTTTGTTTGTTAAATGACAAACAGCAAGAACATGAACTTTTGCATTTTAAAAAAATGTAATAGACTAGTTTTTAAAGGACCTAAAAATACAGCTAATTAAAAAAAAATAACAATAAATGCTATATTTTCATGTTATTTAAAAATTATTACATTATACAACACTAATCAAACAATAAAAATAATGATGATAATACAAAAAAACAAATTTTATGCTACTTGATATAACATTGAAGTTAAGACCCGAGTTGTCATGTTGTTGTTTAGGGGTAAGGAAAACCAACATACTCACTTTATGCAGTTTCAGTGAAAAATGCATAAGGGTAACAGTTCATGGCAGCATTAAAAAACCCTGTCTGATGGTGTGCTCATTTTCGTCAGTTGGTGAAATTTTGTTCCTCGGCACTGTCAACACTGGCTTGCTTGGTTTGGGACTTGTAGACCTGCGCATCGATGGATTTGCTCTTCAGAGTTTAGGCCCTCAGCAGTGAAAATTAAACTGAACTAAACTGAACTTCAACTCTGAAAATTGGATTGAAGCAGTTTCAATTTACCAGAACTTCTATTTTAAGCTGCTTTGACACAATCTACATTATAAAAGTGCTACAGAAATAAAGATTAACTGAATTCAATAATAACAAGAGTACTACAGCCACACCAACTACAATTAACTACTACTACTATTTACTATTGTGAAAACATTGAGAAATTCTAGAGAAATCTCAATGTGTATACAAGTAATGCAGGAAACTTGAGCTGAATGGCGCTGAATGAAAAACTGGCATGCTGTGATGTCCATTAAAATCACATATGGCTCAGCTTATCTTTAGAGAAAAAAACTGAACTGAAACATCTTCTGCAGTAGTGATGCCTCTTAGGGCCAGAGCTTATGTCAGTAAATCAATAACATTGTGGAAATGTGTGCTGGGTTCAGAGGAGCCCCTATTTCAGGTTGTTTCTGGGGAAAAACAGACTATCCAGAATGAGTTCTCAGACTATTCATACTTTTATGTGAGGCGGACGCAAAAGTAAATGTCTGTCATGATTCAGGGTACAAAGCAAAGGGCACAAATCATTTGCCGCGTTTCCACTATCATGGCAAAAGCAAGTGTGCCAGGGCGAGCAAGTGGGCTTCCAGGGCCTGACCAGGCCAAATCAGGACTTGTGGCTGGCCTTTTTAGGCCCCGCCAAATACCTTGGGCAAAAGAGGGCCAGCTGGGGCTTCGGTAAGAGCGAAAGGAGAGGCGGAGTTTGCCTGAGTCTAGTAAAGATGGTGTGCCACCATTACACTAGTTGTCCGATCGCACACATACATGCGCCAAAAAATAAATAAATAGGGGAAAGAAAAACATATAGCTGGTCAGATTAAGATAGAGTATTCGATAAACAACTTATAGGCAAGAGGTCTTTTTTTGCTTAAGATCACCCTAATGTTTCCCTTTAAAATGTAAAGGTGTTGCATAAAATAATAACGTAGTTTTAATTTAATAAGTGATATTTCTTTGCTGCGTCCTCCTTGATATTTCAATAACGCATAATAATCTTTACACCACAGTAAAGACACAGCAGTAAAGTTTAAATGGTGTGTGTGTTCATGAAATGTGTGATAATCCGGGCAAAAGAGCACTTGCTTCACAGCTCTGTCGATGCCACGAGTGGCTTTTTTTCCTTTCTTTATTTTGAGGATAATACAAAACATGAGTGCAACAAAAAGACATAAAACTTTACAAAGTATGTGTCCACTTTTGGGTCAACACAATTGTGGCGTATTGGATCTAGATAAAATAGCCTAAGCTATATTGAAACTATTTAAAGAATTACAAATACGAGATATAATAAAATCGCATTAAATAAATAAATCAATACAAAACAAACAAAAGATATAATAATTTGGGTATATACAATACAAATAAATTAAACCGTTTTAAGCAATTTTAAACTTTTATTTTACAAAAGCCCATCTGGAAAAAAAAAGATTTGAGATATTTTCTAAAAACAATAAACTATGGTGGAGTTTTGAAATATTATTCATAAAGTATTTGGATTGTAGCCATCAACCTTTTATAAAGTTGCAGTCAGAATTTTCGCCGCCTTCACATTTTTTTCCCTTTCTTAAATATTTCCCAAATTATGTTTAACAGAGCAAAGACATTTTCACAGTATGTCTGATAATATTTTTTTCTTCTGAAGAAAGTCTTATTTTTTTTATTTGGGCTAAAATAAAAGCAGTTTTTATTTTTTTAATAAACATTTTAAGGTCAAAATTATTAGCCCCTTCAAGCTAGATTTTTTTCGATAGTCTACAGAACAAACCATTGTTATACAATAACTTGCCAAACCCTAACCTGCATAGTAAACCTAATTAACCTAGTTAAGCCTTTAAATGTCAATTTAAGCTGTATAGAAGTGTCTTAAAAATGTATATGTAGTAACATATTCTGTACTGTCATCATGGCAAAAATCAAATAAATCAGTTATTAAAACTATTAAGTTTAGAAATGTGTTGAAAAAAAATCCTCTCTCTGTTAAACAGAAAATTGGGGGAAAAAATAAACGGGGAATAATAATTCAGGGGGCTAATATTTCTGACTACAACTGTAAATATCCAGAATAAAATTTTAAAATTTTTTGCTCACTGAAAAAACTGATAATCTTGTTTTAAAGAAGAAAAGTTTTTTTTAATAACTTACAAATAACATATCCTTGATTTTATTGCATATTAGAAAGAATGTATTTAAAATTTTACAATTATTTTGTAAAAAAAATTACAAGATTTCCCCCCCAAAAATACTGTGTAGACCCCATTTAAAAAAAAAAAACATATGTATCTGTTTCTCAGTGAATGTACATAACATTAAAGGATTTATTAAACCGTTATAACCATTAAAAGAAGAGTTTGATCACCTATCCTCAAATATTAGATTAGAACAGATTTAAATTCAAATTAAATATTGTAAAAAAGGTACAACTAAATTCCAGATATTTTTCGTTTCTCTAGATTTTTCCACTCTTATAAATGTGTATTTAAATGTGTTAATAAATGACCCTAACATATAAATGTTGGTCTCGTTTTGGATATGTTTTGTTAGATTAGTTTTGTTTTTAGACTAGATTTGTTTTTAGAACTCATGTATAATGTATATGGCACAAATCTAATATTGTATTGAATCACTCAGTGTACTCAGTTATGCTGAGCACTATAAATATATATATATATATATATATATATATATATATATATATATATATATATATATATATATTTATATATATATATATATATATATAAATATATATATATATATATATATATATATATATATATATATATACATATATAAATATACATATATAAATATAAATATACATATATAAATATAAATATACATATGTAAATATACATATATATATATATATATATACATATATATATATATATATATATATATATATATATATATATGTATATATATATATATATATATACATACATATATACATACATACAAATATATATATATATATACATACATATATACATACATACAAATATATATATATATATATATATATATATATATATATATATATATATATATATATATATATATATATATATATATATATATATATATATATATATATATATATATATATATATATATATAGTGTATTTCTAGATGTAATATGTTGTCACCTGTCATACAGAAACAGGACCGTATGTCTCCTCTAAGTAAGGGCTCCAGCCACATTCTCTTCTGTTCCTCAGTCCCAAACAGGTGCAGCACTTCCATATTCCCAGTATCTGTTTGAAAAGTACCATATCAATTGTACCATCCGCCACTTACAATTTTTAACTGTTCCAAAGACTGCACAAAAAAATCTTTAAAAATGTAATTATACTTTATTCAGCAAGAATGCATTAAATTGGTAAAAACAGAAATATTTATAATGTTACAAAACAATCTAGAGTTCTGCAATCACAAATAAAAATATTAAGTAATAATATTAGCATGTTAAGCAATAAACAAAACATATTAAGGTGTGCTTTAACACAGTTTTAACAATATTAAAAATAGTAAACTAAATTGTATTATTTTACGACATTAATGTTTTATTGTGTTACTGAACAAATAAACATGGCCTTCAGGAGTATAGAAGAGCACGAAATGTACAAAAAATGTAAACAAACAGAAAGAGATATATATTAATACCACAAAATAAGACATTTATCAGATTAAACTGATTAATTTAGTATTGTTGTATGACTTTTTACCACTTTTATTATTTATTAATGTGTGCAATAATAACAACAATAAAAACTAATGTCAATAATGAAAAAAATAACCACATAATAACAATAACCATAATTAAGACTAGCTCAGTGTGTTTTGTGGTGGCACTAAGGATAGATTAATCCTGGATAAATAAGACCTGTAAGAAAAAATAAATATGATAAAGGCATCCGTCGGAAATGCTCCAGTGCTCAGGTTTCCCACACGAGTCCAGAGACATGTGGTATAGGTGAATTGGGTAAGCTAAATTATCCGTAGCTTATGTGTGATAATGCGTGTGTATGGATGTTTCACAGTGATGGGTTGTAGCTGGAAGGGCTTCCACTGTGTAAAACATATGCTGAAACAGTTGGTGGTTCATTCTATTGTGACGACCCCAGATTAATAAAGGGACAAAGCCGAAAGAGAATGAATGAAAATAAATATATATATTTAATCAATGTAAACTAAATTGCCATACATGGTTCCATGCCTGATAAAGGTTAAGTAATACATCAGGCAACTCCAAATATCCCCCTAAAAGCAACAATTGTTATGTAAAAAAATAAAATAAAGTGAATGAAGACTATTACTATGTTATGTGTATAAAAACATTTTACAAAAACACATTTTACTACATTAGGTCAGCTACAAGGCAGGCAAGATTATGTATTGTAAAATTGATGAATATAAAATATTATTATCATTAATAAATATATACTTCGAAGTATGTTATGTATCTTATTTAGCTTAAAGCCATCATAAAAAAGCTTAATAAAAAAAAAAAAACAGTAAAATTCCTGAGACTTGCAGAGGCGCACACCCACCTGGGGCCTGGCAGTTAAAGACCTCAGGGGCATAATAGCAGTGTCCAGTCTCCTCTGCAATATAAGCATAATCCAGCTGAGAGAGATCACTCACTTCAGGAAGAAACAAATTCCACAGGCCTACAGCTCGAGCCTTTGCCTGAAAACATACAAGTCTTTTAATTACTCTCTTTTAATCAGATCTATTACCCTTTATAGCTACACTGTTGATCAAAAGTTAGGGTCTATGTCAATTTGTTTAAAAACTAGTAGTTAAAAAATATATAAATAAAATCTGTTTTTCAATTGTGTTTTATTCACACAGCAGATCCTTCTTATTCTCAAATCTGGCTAAAATATATGCAATATTCTATTATTATCAGCACCTATTCAGCTTCTTCACTTGTGTATCCGTCTACAACGAGTGCCTAGAAGTGGACTAAACTTACTATAGTTTGACAAATTCTCTGGCTGTTGGACCACATGATGTACTTTGAAACCTTTTTAGACAAAAGTGTATAGTTCTTTACATTACAATATTTAGTTTATTTAGAAGGATAGTACCTATTTTAAAAAATGTGTTTTGATGATTTTGGAGATGGGACTTCCAGTGGAAAATAACTGTGGTGGACGACCAAAGAATTCTTTCCCTGGTGAAGAAAAAACCCTTCACAACAGCTGGCCAAATCAAGAACACTCTCCAGGAGGTAGGTGTATGAGTGTCAAAGTCAGCAATCAAGAGAAAACTTCACCAGAGAGAATACACAGGGTTCACCACAAGAGATAAACCATTGGTGAGCCTCAAAAACAGGAAGGCCAGATAAGAGTTTAAAAAAATGCCTTCACAGAGCTGGAACAACATCATATGGACAGATGAGATCAAGATCAACCCATAATACCATTTCCTCTAGAAATCACTTCATTGGTAATGCTACATTTTTCAACAAAATAAGCATTCCAAACAAACTGTTTTTAAGGTCATAATTGGAGAAAGACAGCTAATAAAACAAGGCCTCACCAGAGTCTAACACTAAACATTTTAGGTGATGTATAGGATAACCTGAAAAAAGGCTGTTTTTTTTTCTCCAAACACGATTTCACTGAATAAGCTTGTTTGCCATTTTTCACTGAAGGCTGCAAACACTCATGCTTCAATCTGTCTCTGACCTATATATACTTAAAGCCAAAATTATTAGCCAGTCAATTATTTCCAATAACAAATGATGTTTAACACAGCAAATAATTTTAACAATATTTCCTATAATATTTTTTATGTGGAATAAATTTTGTTTGTTTTATTTCGACTGGAATAAAAGCTGTTTAAGTTTAAGGAAAATCATTTTAAGGTCAATATTATTAGCTCCCTTAAGCAATAATTTTATTCTATCGATACAAAACAAACCACTGATATACAATAAATTGTGTAATTATCCTAACTTGATATTTGTATTTATATTTGTACATTTGTATTTTTCAAGTAAAATATCATGGCATACATGTACTGTCATCATGTCAAAGATAAAAGATTTCAGTTACTGGAAAATAGCTATTAAAACAATTATGTTTAGAAATGTATTTAAAAAAAACAATTTTCTGTTACACATAAATTGGAAAAAAAATACGGGGGCCTTATAATTTATGTAGGGCAAACAATTCTGACTTCAACTATATATTGTAAAGGTAAATGTATCATCACCTTCAACTCCTCTATCACAGGGGGTGTACACCATCTCTCAGCTGTGTCCTTGTGTGTGGCATAATACTCCTTTACTTCCTATTAAAAACAACAAGATTAAAGAAAAAATATATACATTTCTTAATTGTGGACACAGATTAATAATAATCATAATTCTAACTATTACAGTTAATATTTTAATTCAAATTTGTGATTTTATGATTTTTTTATTATAATTTAAATTATATTTATATTTTTATAACTTTATTAATCCAAAAACCTCATCAACTTATAATTCTCATTTATCTTCTTGTACTCATGTGGTATTATTTGAAGAGTTTCCACAAACGGCATTTAGTGCTGACCTGTTCGGCAGGAAGTACATGCTTTCTCATGAACCTTTTGACATGCTGAAGAACGGCCTGTCCTTTGGAGGACTGCATAAACAGCTGATCAGAGATTGGTAGGGCCAGCGTGGGGCTGAAAACAAAAATAAATAATTTTTTTTAAATATCCTTTTTTTATAATCACAATTTAAATTTTAAACCAAAAATCCTGACAATAAAAGTACAACCAGTAATTACTCTCTTAAATACTGAATTACATAGTCTGCTCCTAAAGAAACTAAATTAAAGGATAAGCCAATGACAATTAAAATAAATTAAATTATTTCTGAACTTTGAAAACTTGAAAGCAACCATCAAAGGATTCATTCGTTTTCAGAATACAGATCTAGATATTTTAGATGAAGTCAGAGAACTTCCTTAAAAAAACCACTGCATAAATAATGTATTTTTATATCCTGTATTAGGTCTGCAGTGCAATGAACAAGCATCACAATGCCTGTAGGGAATGCATGCCCTGCTACAGTATGATGTGAAAAAACATGAGATATATACAGCTTAGGACCCAGAGATATACATCAAACAATGGATCAGTCTCCTTTTTTTCTGTTTAATGACAACTAACTCCGAACATTATCGCCATCAATGTCAATTTAAGAATAAGCTATTCCAAGAAATTTGATATGATTTTTATGTACTATATTCATTTACAATACATGAAATGCAACATTTTTTATTAATATTATAAATATATATTTTGATCAATATAATGAAGCAAAACATTTTTGACTGTAGGTTATGATTACAGTGCATCTCAAAAGTATTCATAGCGCTTCACTTTCTCCACATTCTTTTATGTTACAGCCTTATTCCAAAATTAATTTAATTCATTTATTTCCTCAAAATTCCGATGGTCACTCTGTCTGAGCTCCAGCGTTCTTTTGTTAAGAGAGAAGAACCTTACACAAGAACATCCATTTGTGCAGCAATCCACCAATCAGGCCTGTATGGTAGAGTGGCCAAACAGAAGCCACTTCCCGCCTGGAGTTTGTCAAAAGGCATCTAAGGGACCCTCAGACCATAAGAAACAAAGTTCTCTGGTCTGATGAGACTAAAACTGAACTCTTTAGAGCAGGGTTTTTCAAATTCTAAGACAGTGGGCCTCCCTTTTGACACAACTTATCCATTGGCGCCCCCCTCCTCCCAAACAAACACACACACACACACACACAGACACACACACACACACACACACACACACACACACACACACACACACACACACACACACACACACACACACACACACACACACATATATATATATATATATATATATATATATATATATATATATATATATATATATATACATACATACACAGTATATATAAAGACACAGACAGATGTCAGACTGTTAACTCACTTTTATCATCATTTGCATGAAAGTGCAATTATTTAGAGTAATAACAAGTATTTTAATATAACGTTTTTAAAACTAGGATGATGGTTCAATATGAATAGAACAGATCCAAGAACTGTCCATCCCAGTCAAAACAGTCGAAGTTTAGCGGGTCTCATGCTGTCATTAGCTAAAATATTTTGACAAACCACACATAAAGGTCGTGGTTCATCAGCTGGTCCTGTCCTCGTAAATCCTAAACTCAAATACTGATCATCATATTGTCGTCTTTTGGGTTTAAGCCCTGAACTTGAAGGCTTTTGTGGCGAGGGGGCGTGGCCGAGAGCCGTGGGAACGGAGTGAGGCCACCGCGCAAGTGCGCACCTGCCTCGGATCCCACGGAAGGAGCTCTGGATCATAAAAGGAGGAACAAGGGCAGAGGAAGCCAAGAGAGGACCGGGCCGGACATATTTTCCTTTTGCTTTCAGTTTGACGGCAACCTCCGTGAGGAGCTGCCGTCACTGTTATTAATAAATCATTTTAAAACTGTGTCGGTTCTCCGCCTCCTTCTTCCCGGCGGCCAAAGGGCTGTGAACTTCATTACAGCTTTGAATCGGGGGGTCTCAGAAACCGACCCATTGTATTAGCAGGCATATACCTGTATTGGCGGGCTTGCCAAACAGAAGCGAATTCACAGCTATGGCCTTCTGGGTAAAAAAGGTTTTCTTATATTTGACGTATTATTATTATTATTTTTTTTGCTTTATATAATTAAAACGTTTAAATATAATAAAAAATACATATAATAATTAAACTTAATAATTATATTTTTATAGTATTATATTTCTTCCCGCGCCTCCCCTGACATGCTCTGGCGCCCCCCAGGGGAGGAGCGCCTCACACTTTGAAAACCCCTGCTTTAGAGTGAATGCCAGGCGTTACATTTGGAGAAAACCGGGCACCGCTCATCACCCGGCTAATAACATCCCTACAGTGAAGCATGGTGGTGGCAGCATCATGCTGTGGGGATGTTTTTCAGCAGCAGGAACTGGAAGACTTGTCAGTATACAGGGAAAGATGAATGCAGCAATGTACAGAGACATCCTGAATGAAAACCTGCTTCAGACTGCTCTTGACCTCAGACTGGGGTGACGGTTCATCTACCAGCAAGACAATGACCCAAAGCACAACGCCAAATTATCAATAGAGTGGCTTCACAACAACTAAGTGAATGTCCTTGAGTGGCCCAGCCAGAGCCCAGACCTAAATCTTATTGAAAATCTCTGGAGAGATCTGAAAATGGCTGTACACTGTTGCTTCCCATCCAACCTGATAGAGTTTGAGAGGTACTGCAAAGAGGAATAGGCAAAAATTCCCAGACAGGTGTGCAAGGTTTGTGCCATCATATTCAAAAAGACTTGAGGTTGCAATTGCTGCCAAAGGTGCATCAACAAAATATTGAGCACATAATTGTGTACATGTGATTTTTTTTGTTTTTGAATTTTTAATACATTTGCAACAATTAAAAAAAAAATCTTTTTTTACATTGTCATTATAGGGTATTGTGTGTCGAATTTTTAGGAAATAAATTAATTTAATCCATTTTAGAAATAAGGCTGTGACATAAAAAATATGGAAAAAGTGAAGCGCCATGAATACTTTCTGGATGCACTGTATTTAGATTATGTTTGTTTAACTTCTTGTGTTTTTATTTAGGCCTACACCTACCAAAACCCTGGGTTAAAGGTATATTTTTGTAATTTTTTTGTATGCCTTCACAAAAATGATTCTGTATTTATACGCACATTCGCAGTAACCGCAGATATAACACTCCTAGCCATAATCAACCTACGATGAAAGTCCCTCCCACTTGGAAGCCTAAATGTGGCAAATATTGCTTGTGGGTCTGGATATTATTAGAACATAGGCAAAAAAGTTCTTACAGTTTACAATTACACAAGTTTTATTGAGGCTCTATATGATTAAAGTTTAAACACTGTTGTTACACTAAACATTTTGACAATGTTTTTGTTTTTTGTAGACTTTCAAGATCTGTTATTTTCTAGACAGAATGACAGAGGTCTCAGATTTTATCTAATAGATCTTAATTAGTTTTCCGAATATATTACTCTAAAGTTTATGTAGTGTTGAGACTGTGGGGTTCTACCTGAGGGCGATCTGTAAACCCAGCTCAGCTAATGGCTCCACACTCTCTCCAAACTCAGCTGCATCAACAGAACTGGCATTGCCCAATAGATGCCTTGCATAAATTCCCTAAAATGGTGAAAGAAATAGAATACTTACATGATAATCCATATTCTGATTAATTCTGGAATTCACTGATCATGTAATTTTCTGGAAGGTATATGGTTTTAACCACCATGGCTTGTACCTGGCAGCAATTGGCTGCACATACTTAAAATTAATACCTGTGCAATTGCAGCCATTTTGAAAATGGCCATGGCAACAAAAAAGTTTTGTTGAGGAAGAGATTTTGGGATCCCTCGACAAGAGCAGTAAATAGAGATGAGGTCATCTGGTGAAGGAATTCCTGTTAAAAACAAAAGAAAGATTATTACATGAAATATAGAGAGTTGTTAAAATGAAAAAGAAAAATCTATAAGATAAGATTTATTATGAGATGAAAAAGTTTATAAAAAAAACAATTATAAAGACATAAAAAACAAGCAACTTTCTTCCTTTGTGAATGGCTGCTTTGTGAAGTTGTTGCACTGCTTTGGTCTTTTCAGCTTAATACCTATGTGGGAGTGCATGAACCAAACCATAAGCACCATACTATGATATATACAGTTACCTGTAGATCCAGACTGTCAGCTTTAAGTTTAGGGTATTTACATCCAAATTAGATGAACGGTGTAGGAATTACAACATTTTGCATATGTGCCTCCCACTTGTTAAGGGACCAAAAGTAACTGAACAATTGGCTTCTAAAGCCTGATTTATACTTCTGCGTCAGGTGACCGGCGTAACCCACGGCGCAGGCAACGCGCGTGGCTGTGCATTTATACTTCTGCGCGCTGTCTCTGTCGGTCTGCATTAACACTTCCGAAACGCTAGTTGGCAGTGAGGTGTAAATGTTCCTCTGTGTCAAGTTTCTTCGCTACTTTTTTGCATTTCCTGAACACTTCCGGGATGTACAAGTGGCTCAAACTCGCTCATTTTGAGGCAGGAACCGGCGGACGTGCAACAACTTTAACTATGAGGTAAACACAAAACAAAACTTTCCATCCGGAGCTCCTTCACGGGACTCCACACTTGTAAACAATCGCTCGCGCGGCGTCGCGCCATTCGCGCGCCTCTCGGTCCCGCCCAGACTCGTCAGCGCTACCAAGCCGACCAATCACAGAGCTTACGCTACGCGTCGTTGCGACGTGTAGTTACATTTTTTGAGAGGTGCACGTCAGTGACGGCGATGGCCACGGCGAAGGGCTACGCGTCAGCGCCGTAGCATACGCCGGTGTTTGACGCAGAAGTATAAATCAGGCTTAAGCTGTTCCATGGCCACGTGTGTGTTATTCCCTCATTATCATAATTACAATGAGCAGATAACAGGTCCAGTTAATTCCAAGTGTGCTATTTGAATTTGGAAACTGTTAATGTCAACTCTCCATAGACCTGCCACTTTCAGTTAAGCAAGCCATCATTAGACATGAACATCAGGCATGGTCAAAACAACTGTTTGGAACATTCTTAATAAGAAAGAACGCACCAGTAAGCTCAGGAATACCAAAAGACCCGGAAAACCAAAAAAACAACTGTGGTGGACGACCAAAGAATTGTTTTCCTTGGTAAAGAAAAAACCCTTCACAACAGTTGGCCAGATTAAGAACACTCTCCAGGTAGGTGTAGGTGTATGTGTGTCAGAGTCGACAATAAAGAGAAGACTACGCCAGAGTGAATACAGAGGGTTCACCACAAGATGTTAATCATAGCTGAGCCTCTAAAACAAAAAGGCCAGTTTAGAATCCTAAAAAGGCCATGATCAACTTGTACCAGAGTGATAGGAAGAGAAGATTAAGGAGAAGGAAAGGAACTGCTTATGATCCTAAGCAGTAAAGCATGGTGATAGTAGTGACATGGCGTGGGCATGATTTATGCTGACTGCTGACAAAAGCAGAAGGATGAATTCTGAAGTGTTTCAGGCAATTTTTTCTTCTCTATTTTCTGCTCATATTAAGCCAAATGCTTCAGAATGCATTGGACGACGTGAAGCGTGCAGATAGAGAATGACCCAAAGCAAAAACAACCAAAGAGTTTTTGAAGGGAAAGAAGTGGAATGTTATGCAATGGCCAAGTCAATCACCTGACCTGAATCTGATTGAGCATGCATTTCTCTTGCTAAAGACAAAACTGAAGAAAAAATGCCCCAAAAACAAGCAAGAACTGAAGACAGTTGCAGTAGAGGCCCGGCAGAGCACCACCCAGGAATGAAACCCATCATCTGGTGATGTCTATGCATTCCAGACCTCAGGCTGTAATTGACTGCAATGAATTTGCAACAAAGTATTAAAAAGTGAATTTTTTATTTATCAATATAAATAAAAATTGTATTTATAAGAATTTTTTATTTATCAATATTTATCAATAGAGCTGCTTTTGGTCTCTTAAAAAGTGATAATTTCTGGAAGCTGATTCCACCACCAAGTGGCATAGTACCTGAAAGCAGATTCACCATGCTTTGAGTGAACTCTTGGAATTTCTTACTTGCTTGATCATAATGATCTGAGTGATCTACTAGTTTTGTATTCAGTGAGCATCTGCATTTTATTGAATTGAGGTCCTAGGCCATTTAGTGATTTACAGACAAGTAATAATGCTTTAATTTATCTATTCCAGATCGGTGAGGAGTCCATTACAGTAATCCACCCTGTAGGTGATAAAAGCATGAAACGAGCTTTTTTAAGCCTCATTGGAAACAACGCATCTAGTTCTTGCAATGTTTTTGACATGATAGTATGATGATTTAGTTCCCCTTCGGTTGGGGAACTCCAGTGCTATAAGTGGATTTGATGTTCTTAATCCACGTATGGGAGGATTCGGTTCAGAAGCCGCTTGTCTGAAAGAGTATTGAACGGGCCAATGAAAGCAATGAATTGGCAGCGTAAGCTTGCGCAGGTGTGCTGCATTGCCAATTAACTGAGCATATAAGCACACCTGGTGCCAGCAAACGCCATCCTTTTCGCTTCAGAGACTTTTCTGAAAGAGTTCATGAGGGTTCCTCTTGCTGAGATACAGCCACATCGAGCGAACGAGTGTCTCCCGGTCCAGAGCGAGTCCACGCAGCGGCAGACGGTCGAGCTGGGTTTTTTACAGCGTCCCTTTGGGTCCGGTCCGCCAGAGTGGTGCGTATTGTTGCAAACTTCCTAAAAGAGCAACACAGTCGTGCAGCACGTCCTTTTCAGGATGGCGCTCCGACTGTGCGTTTCTGGTTGCGGGGGTTTCCTGGCTCCGGATAATGGGCAAGATCACTGCATTACATGTTTGGGGGTCCAGCATGTCAATGTGGTGCTCGGGGGCGGTTTATGTCATCACTGCGATGCCATGACCGTCGCGCAGTTGAGATTGCGGCTAACTTTCGTAAAAGAGTGAGCCACCCCAGTCGCCTCCTGCTCTGCAGCGGGCGCTCGGGCAGATCTGAGGGTTCCAGCGAGAGATAATCCGCCGCCTAAGGGCTCACGGACCTCTCGCTCCTCCAAGCGCTCCATCCAAGCTTCAGGTACTGGGAGTAATCCGTCTAACCAGAAGGTAGCTCTCACGCTTGCTGACACCGGTGATCAGATGTCCTCCGCGGCATCGGAGGGTGGGCTTTCATTGTCCGACGATGATCCGGACCCGCTCGCCCCCTCTGTGCAAGCGAGCGCCGTCAAAACGGATCCTGAAGCGGACATGTTGGCCGTGCTTTCTCGGGCTGCTTCGGCCATCGAGTTGGAGATGGTTCATCCCTCAGCCCCGCGGCCGGACTGACTAGATAGGTGTTACGTAGAAGACCAGAAGGTGAAACCTTTGAAGCCTCTCGTCCCCTTCTTCCCAGAAGTGCACAGTAGGCTCACGCAGTCTTGGAGGGCACCTTTCTCTGCCCGCGCTGCGTCCGCCTCCGCCCTCACCACCCTGGATGGTGGAGCTGCCAGGGGGTATGAGGCGATCCCGCCGGTGGAGCGCGCCATTGCGGTCAATCTCTGTCCACGTGGCGCCCCTACTTGGCGCGGTCCGCCCCGTCTCCCGTCCAAAGCCTGTAGGTTATCTGCCTCCCTCGGAGCTAGAGCTTACAAGGCTGCGGGCCAGGCAGCTTCCGCCTTGCACGCGATGGCCACCTACCAGCGCTACCAAGCGCAGGCGCTGGCCGAGCTGCACGAGGGTGGGTCTAACCCAGGCTTGTTACACGAGCTGCGCACCGCGACCGACTATGCTCTCCGGACTACTAAGTCCGCCGCTTGTGCGCTGGGGAAGACGATGTCCACACTTGTGGTCCAGGAACGCCACCTCTGGCTAAACCTGGCTGATATGCGTGATGTTGACAAAGTTCGCTTTCTTGACTCGCCCATATCCCAGGCTGGCCTGTTTGGCGACACCGTAGGTGAATTCACCCAGGAGTTCAAGGCGGTGAAGGAGCAGTCGGATGCGATGGGCAATGTCATCTATCGTCGGGACCGTAAGCTCGCTCCGTCCCCCGCCGAGCCATCCACCTCCGCTGCTCCTCGCCGAGGGCACCCGCCAATGGCTGCTGCCCTGCACCCGCCTTCCCCTTCCCCGGATGTCACAGCTCAAGCCTTGCCAGTCTGGGATGCGCTGCCTCTCAGCTCGCATGGTCTGCATGCTCCACCAGCGGCTCACGGGCGCTGGGGCGACGGTCTCCCTTCTCCTAGCCCCCAAGCCCCCTCTTTGGAGTCAGGGTGCGGAGCCAGAGCGAATCACTCTCCTCCAGCTCTTCTGTGGGACCCTCACGCTCCCCGAATCAGCACACCCGCTCCGCACTGCCCCTCCGCGGGTACGTCAGCGATTGCTGCGATGAAGTCATTAGCGAGGGCTCTGCCAGCCTGGTTAGCGCGGGCCAGCCCCTCGCGGTGGCTCACACGCACGATCAGACACAACTAAGAGCTTCAGTTCTCGAAACGGCCTCCCAAGTTCACGGGCGTGTATTTCACCAGGGTCGATCCCCTGTCCGCCCCTGTCTTGCGAGAGGAGATTGCTGCCCTCCTGGCGAAGGGTGCAATCGAGCTGGTACCTCCAGTCGAGATGGAGAGCGGGTTTTACAGCCCGTACTTCATCATACCCAAAAAGAGCGGTGGGTCACGGCCAATCCTAGATCTGCGCGTTTTGAACCGCTGCCTTCGCAAGCTGCCGTTCAAAACGATTACGCAGAAGTGCATCCTCCGATGCGTTCGTCCTCAGGATTAGTTTGCAGCCATAGACTGGAAGGATGCATATTTTCATGTCTCCATCCTTCCGCGCCACCCTCAGTTTCTGGGGTTTGCGTTCGAGGGTCGAGCATGGTCGAGGGTCCTCCCCTTCGGGCTCTCTCTGTCTCCGCGGGTCTTCACCAAACTAGCGGAGGGTGCCCTAGCGCCCCTTCGGCTCGCGGGCATCCGCATACTCAATTATCTCGACGATTGGCTGATTTTAGCCCACTCGAGGGAGTAATTGACTTCGCACAGAGACGAGGTGCTCCGGCATCTCCGCCTATTAGGGTTGCAGGTCAACTGGGAAAAGAGCAAACTCGCCCCAGTGCAGAGAATCTCTTTTCTCGGGATGGAGTTGGACTCGGTCACCATGGTAGCGCGCCTCCCTGGAGAGCGCGCTCGCCTGTTGCTGAACTGTCTGAGGGAGCTCGACAGCAAAAGAGTTGTCCCACTGAAATACTTTCAGAGGCTCCTGGGGCATATGGCATTTGCTGCGGCTGTCACGCCGCTCGGACTGCTCCATATGAGACCACTACAGCACTGGCTTCGAGATCGAGTTCCAAGACGTGCATGGCAGGCGGGCGCACACCGAGTCTCTGTTACTGCGCAGTGTCGCTGCACCCTCAGCCCCTGGAACAACCTCTCGTTCCTGCAGGCCGGTTTGCCTCTGGGACAGGTGTCCAGTCATGTTGTTGTCTCAACAGATGCTTCCAACACGGGCTAGGGAGCCGTGTGTCGCGGGCATGTAGCTGCGGGCCTGTGGGAAGGTGCCCAGCTGCATTGGCATTTCAATCGCCTAGAGCTGTTGGCAGTGTTCCTTGCTCTCCACCGTTTTTCTCTGGTGTTGGAGCAGCAACACGTGCTGGTCAGGACGGACAGTACGGCGGCGGCAGCGTTTATCAACCGCATGGGCCCACCGTCTGCTCCTCTGGAGTCACCCGCGGCTGAAATCGCTGTGCGCCATTCACATCTCAGGTATGCTCAACCGTGCAGCCGATGCGCTCTCACGGCAGCAGATTCACTCTGGAGAATAGAGACTCCACCCCGAGTCTGTTCAGCTGATATGGGCGCGATTCGAGGAGGCCCAGATAGATCTGTTTGCCTCCCCCGAGAACGCTCATTGCCAGTTGTTTTATTCCCTGACCGAGGGCACTCTCGGCACGGATGCACTGGCCCACAGCTGGCCTCGGGGCATACACAAGTATGCGTTTCCCCCAGTGAGCTTGATCGCGCAGCTACTGTGCAAGGTCAGGGAGGACGAGGAGCAGGTTCTGTTAGTTGCGCCCCTCTGGCCCAACCGGACCTGGATATCAGAGCTCTCCCTCCTCGCGACGGCCCTCCTCTGGCAGATCCCTTTGAGAGAGGACCTACTTTCTGAGGGACAAGGCACCATCTGGCACCCTCGATCTCTGGAACCTCCGCGTGTGGTCCCTAGACGCGAGGAAGACTTAGGTAACCTGCCGTCCGCGGTGGTTGATACCATCACTCAGGCTAGAGCCCCCTCCATGAGGCGCGCCTACGCCCTGAAGTGGAGTCTATTCACTGAATGGTGTGTCTCTCGCAGAGAAGACCCTCGACCTTGCCAGATCAGTGTTGTGCTCTCTCCTTCAAGACAAGCTGGATAGCAGGCTGTTGCCCTCCACTTTCAAGGTTTACGTTGCCGCCATCTCCACTCACCATGATGCGGTGGCTGGTGGCACCGTGGGAAAGCATAACATCATCATCCGGTTCCTCAGAGGTGCTAGGCGAATTAATCCAACTCACCCCCCTCTCATGACCTCTTGGGATCTCGCCCTCGTCCTCACGAGCCTGTGATCAGATCCCTTCGAGCCACTCGTTTCAGTATCCTTAAGATTTCTGTCCCTGAAAACAGCTCTGCTGGTCGCGTTTAAGAGGGTCGGGGACCTGGAGGCATTTTCGGTCAGTGACTCGTGCCTGGAATTCGGGTCTGATTTTTCTCACGTTATCCAGAGACCCCGCCCGGGTTATGTGCCCAAAGTTCCTACCACTCCCTTTAGAGATCAGGTAGTAACCCTGCATGCGCTGCCCCCGGAGGAGGCAGACCCAGCCCTTTCCTTACTCTGTCCAGTTCGCGCCCTGTGCATTTATGTGGACCGTACTCAGTACTTTAGATCTTCTGAGCAGCTCTTTGTCTGTTATGGCAGACGGCAGCAGGGAAGTACCGTGTCCAAACAAAGATTATCCCACTGGATTGTGGAGGCCATTTCATGTGCTTATTTGAGCAGAGGCCAGCCGCATCCCCCGGGAGTGCGTGCACACTCCACTCGGAGTGTTGCATCCTCTTGGGCGCGTGCACGCGGCGCCTCTTTAACAGACATTTGTAGAGCTGCGGGCTAGGCGACACCCAACACATTTGCAAGGTTTTACAATCTGCGAGTGGAGCCGGTTTCCTCAAGAGTGTTAGGTGACCCTTGGTGATTGAGGAAACAACTCAGTGGGGTGTTGTAGCACGCTTGCGGTGCCTTTTTTCCCTAACACGGAGAGATGTGCAACTTCCTGTCTGTCAGTAAAGTTCCCCTTTTGGTGGGGGAACTTCCCCAGCACTGACTCAGCAGAGGAGTCACCAGCTGGCCCACTACATTAGGTCTGCCGCTGGTCAGCCCGCGTTTTTGGGTATAGGTGCCGGCTATGTGCGATCCCCTCTGGCGATCCCATATGCTTGTTTCCGCCACGGTTAAAGTTCCCCCCCTGGGTGGACCCGTGCCTTCCCTATCCGCTAACCACCTCTTATGCGCACTCCCCCTCCTTAGGGTTAGTCCATATGTAATTCCATTTGTCTCCCTATTGGGTGCGGATGGTCTCCGCTGCGTCCTCCCTACCGGGATTGCACGCTTCCCAACGTACTGTCGTATTTCCTAGAATTATCTAGACGCTAGCGACTCCCAAAAAAATATACATATTCCGTAAAGCTTCTTTTGAAGTGGGGATAAGTTAGGCCCAAGGGCACGTTGGAGGACCGCGCCTTCCATGATTTGGGTATGTCACGCTTGCCTGACTGCCCTCTCCTCGGAGGCGTTGGAAACGTGCAGTCATTATGGCGCTTTCAATGGCTCCCATACGTGGACTTAGAACATCAAATCCACTTATAGCACTGGAGTTCCCCAACCGAAGGGGAACGTTCGAGGTTACAGAAGTAACCCTTCGTTCCCCGAGGAGGGGAACGGAAGTGCTATACTCCGTCGCCATAATGACTGTCCCTTAGCTGTTTAAAAGTCCCTTCAGCTTAAAAAGGATGGCGTTTGCTGGCGCCAGGTGTGCTTATATGCTAAGTTAATAGGCAATGCAGCACACCTGCGCAAGCTTACGCTGCCAATTCATTGCTTTCATTGGCCCGTTCAATACTCTTTCAGACAAGCGGCTTCTAAACTGAATCCTCCCATACGTGGATTTAGAACATCAAATCCACTTATAGCACTTCCGTTTCCCTCCTCGGGGAACGAAGGGTTACTTCTGTAACCTCGAACATTACTGCTTTGACATGACTACTAAAACTAAAATCTGACTCCAAAATCACACCAGAATCTTGACCTTATTTTTTGTGAATTGACCACTAGAGCCAAGGCAGGCATTCACTTTGAAAACCTAATTTCTATTTCCAAATGCAATGACTTTGACATAGCTTCAGCATAGTGTCATCAGCATAGCTGTGGTAAGGAATATGGTTTTGGGTGATCAAGAAAAAAAAACAGTAAAACCCTTAACAACAGTGAATAAAATGTGTAAAACCTTAGTTATAAGTGAATCTACAAGTATGGTCAAGATTGTATGGGGGTCCTTGTCCCTTTTACTGCATTGATTTTAGGATCATCAATGCAAATATTAAAACACCCAGCAATGGTAAAATAGTCAAATTAAGAGGTTGATAAGAGTTCTGTAAAATCAGCAATAAAAGCTGGATAATTTTTGGAGGTCTGTAGATAATGATCAGTAAAATGCTTGGAGCACCATGTGCTGTACTCAGATATTCCATGGCCAAATAGCCACTAACTGGCACTTGTTTACATTCAGCAATTCCTCCACCTCTCCTTTTAGCTCTGCAGACACTCATGAAATTATAGTTTGAAGGAGCTGCTTAATTTAGGACTGCCATTAAGCCAGCAAAATTCAGGCATATTGTTTTATAAAATCCTTGACTATAAGTGACTTATTGTTGAGTGATCAGATGTTTAACCCCCTAGGGTCAGGAAATACATGCATTTTAGAACATCTGTATGTAATGACCATAAAAAGAGCTCTATAATTAATTATAATTAAAAAATACTTTATTTTTTGTCACATTGATAAGAGAACACAGATTTCAAAACAGTAAAGTATCTATCTTTATTTGTATATTCATAATTACCACAAACAATATGTTTTTGTAAAATTGTTAAAACAAATATGGGGTCCTATCCAACGCAATCTCTAGGCAATTCGTAACTTTTTGATTTAGTGGCTAATTCATATGAATTCGTACGATCTAATTCGAACAATTTAGTTCTATTTTGATTATCACCCAATGACGGTTGGGGTTAGGGGTGGGCTTGGGTCCAACGCCTCCTTTTTAAAATCGTACATTTACGTATGACTGAACTCCTACAAATTTGTACGAATTAACCAGTAAACTGACAAAACAGAAAATACTTACGTTTCCTCGTTAGAGCAAGCTGGCTCTATCATACACCCATCGCAAGAAGGCGCAAGACCTGTTGCCCTTACGTGCTGCTATTTTCAGACCCATGCAACCTTAATTTTCCTGTTTTACGCTACGTTGTTTTAATAGCAAATGCATTTGCACCACTTTGTGAACTCATGGGTGTTAAGGCGCATTGCTGGCACGTTGCTATTTTGAGGTACTAAAATAGACTACGCAATAGACCAACTGAAAGCAGATCTAAAGTTCGGCGCAGAGCGCGTCAGTTGTGTGCCTCGCTTACACAATGCTTAAAACATGTTGCTTAAAACATGCAGGATGTACAGCAATACGCACATATCTTTACAAATAAAAAAAAAATAAAGAATTAAAATATTTTAAAAACATATTATTTTCCACATAAATATAAAAACCACTGCCTTTTGGCCTTCTTCATGTCGGAGGGCTTTTTTCAGTTTATTCATGATAATATGCTTTTGTATAATGCAATTATTATTATTAGTATTATTTATGATATTCATATTTATATTTGTTTTATTAAAAACAAGCTTAGATTTTTCCACCTGTCAGGTTTTGAAACATATGGGGCATAACATGTGTTTGGCTATAACTCAGGTGTTTGAGCACACTTCGATATTTTTGTTCATTTATTCCTTTGCTGGAAATTAGAACTGAATTAAGAAAAAATTTTCAAACAAATCTTTGCGCTTAACAAACAAAAATAATTATGTAGGCCAATGAATGTCTGTGCGTACAACACGTTTCCCTATGCACAAAAGAGAAAAAGTGAAAGAAAAGGTAGATTTGAGGAGGCTCAGGGCTATATTTTGACGGTCCATGCGCAGAGCGCAAAACGCAGGGCGCAAACGCTTTCAGGGCGTATCAGAACGCATTTTTTGCTAACTTAAGGACAGGAAAATCCCCTTTGTGCCATGGCGCATGGTCTAAAAGGGTTGAGTTATTTTCTTAATGAGTTATAGGTGTGTTTTGAGAATAAACCAATTAGAGTCTCATCTCCCATTACCTTTAAGAGCCAGCTGTGTCGCGAGATTTGTTTCAAAACTATTTCTAAATTGAGTTCTAATTTCCAGCAAACGAATAAATGATTAATAATAATAAAGTGTGTTCAAAAACCTAAGTTATTTCCAAATACACCTGCTATGCCCCATAGGGTCTAAAACCAGACAGGTGGACAAATCTAAGCTTGTTTTTTATAAAACAAATATAAATATGGGTATAATAAATAATACTGCTAATAATAATAACATTATACAAAAGCAAATTGAATGAACTGAAAAAGCCTCCCGAGATGAAGAAAGTATAAAGGCAGGGGTTTTTAAATTCATGTAGGCTAGAAATTAATATGTTTTGTATTATTTTAATCATTTATATTTATATCCTATATATATATATATATATATATATATATATATCCTATATATATATATATATATATATATATATATATATATATATATATATATATATATATATATATCTTTAAGATATATCTTTTTCATATGTAAAGATATTTGCGTATTGTTCTACATCTTGTGTGTAGTGTGTAAGCCAGGCGAACTTTGCGCCAGACAATACGCCGACTTTGTTCTGGTCTAAAGAACAGACTATTTACAGTTTCTCAAAATAGCAACGCGCAAAAAAGCGCCTGCTTTTTTAGACCAGAACGCCTATGAGCGCACATTTGAGCGCAAATGCATTTGCTATTTAAACAGTGTGGCGCAACACCTCAAAATGACCCTTGCGCCAAGCTTAAAGTAGTAAAAGACTATTGCGCCGCGCCTTGCGCCACATTGCGCCGGGTGTATGATAGGGCCCTCAGTCTTTATCCTCTCGCTGCAGATGCTGTTTAATCGTTTTCTCACTAATGAAGCGTTCAGTTTTTCCACTTACAAAGTCCGCCATGTAAATAGCAAATATGCCATGGTGCGACCAAATGACTCCTAAAGGGAATGAGAGATTATACTCTGATTGGTTTATTCTCAAAACACACCCATAAATCATTAAGAGAATGAGCTAAACCCTGTAAGACCATGCGCCACGGCGCAGAGCCTATTTTTCCATCCTTAAAATAGCAAAAGTGGATTCGGACACACCATTAATGCTTTTGCATCCTGCGCTTCTGACTTTGGACCTGGATTGTTAAAATAGAGCCCATGGAGTGCTTTCTGTCAACATGACTGGCAAACACTTAAATGAGCAAATACTTTTTGAAATCAAACATTTTGTGGATTGGGAATCCACATGGAATGAATGCAATTCAGTATTTGCAGATAAGAGCTCATTATTTGCTAATGAGTTCCCGCCTTTTACATTCAAACCCAAATCATTTGTAAAATCAAATTTCCATATTTATTCATAAAGTTAAATAAAAAGTCATTAAATTTTATATGATGTAATGTAATTGTGTTTTGTGTGAATGTAGTTTAAAATAGTATTTATTCCTGTGATCACAGCTTAGTCTTCAGTGTCTCAAACCCATTTCTGAAATTAAATTATGTAAAAAAAGGTTTAATATTAATATGCTGAATTAATTTAAAATGCGCCACACATTCTCTATTGGAGACAGGTCAGGACTGCAAGCAGGCCAGTCAAATACCTGTATCCTGTCCTCTGCAGTCAGGACTTTGTAATGTGTGCAAAATAGGGTTTTTATTTTCTTGAAGGCAGCATATTGTGCTCCAAAATCTCTGTACTTTTCAGCATTGATGATGCCATCACACGGTGCTGTCTCAGACGCAGAAAAGCTAGTTTATGGTTTTATGACTACTAGGCTAGATTACTGTAATGCTCTGTTCGTTGGTTGCCCAGTATCCTCTATTAAAAAAATGCAGCTGCCAGAGATCTTACAAGGTTATGAAAATATGACCATATCACCTTAATTTTATCCTCTGTACACTGGTTGCCTATTAAGTTCCATATTAATTATAAAATATAGCTTCTCGAAATAATCTCGAAATCTCGAAATAATCTAACTCCTGTTTATCTAACCAACATTCTGTCTCACTACAATCAATAACACTATCTAAGATCTCAAAACCCAGCCTTTCTAGTAGTACCCAGAATAGCAAAGTGCACTAAAGGAGGTAGAGACTTCTCATTTATGGCTCCTAAACTCTGGAATAACCTTCCTAATAATGGCAGAGGCTTAGACACACTCTCTCAGTTCTAGATTAAGACTCTTAGTAACTAGATTAAAGATCTATCTTTTCAGTATGGCATACAAACTATGCATCACATAACGGCATAAATACATATTTGTTGTCAAACTGGCAATCCTCTGCCCATCTGCCCAACTGGCAATCCTCTGCCAAGAACTAGAATTTACTTGGATGCTGCACCACCCACCGCCATAAGCAGGTAAACCACCAACCTTTTTGTTGTGCGATTGCGTTGTGCACTTCGGGGTCACTGTAGCTGCACCTAACAATAACTCTCCATTAAGAATTCAAACTGCAACATGTTCAATTATGAGAGACAACAAAATAAAACTCTCTTCAATATCAATATCCCCATTATTATATTAGATGTGTAAATAAATGTCTATGATTTTGCATAAAATTACTTTATCCTGCTGGAATGTGTTGCCTTCTCCAAATCATATTAAATTCCTCCAGGTGTCTGTTAGATCTCAACACTAAAGCTAAGCGATAAATATAAATTGAATAATTTGAAATGAAAGCTGTGCTGGGAATGTGATAAAAATATATAAATATTAGGGGTGTGACAAGATCAGGAGATATGTTGTGTCTTGTGAGATCTGACAGATCTCAGGATCATGTCATGGTTGGTGCCGATAGCCTCACGGGCAGTGCTCCAACATACAGTGTGTGTAAAAATTCTACAGACCCCTGTTAAAAATGCCAGGTTTCTGTAATGTAACAAATGAGATCAATATAAATCATTTCAGAACTTTTTCCACATTTAAAGGTTTTTATTCAGTTGTTTAAAAAAAACCAAACAAAAACAAGCTCAAATCTTTTAGGGAGGAGAAAAATATGACACTTGCATGAGTGTTGCATAAGTGTGCACACCCTGTTATAATGGGAGGATTATAATGTGCAGAATTAAGCAATCACATTCAAATGTTTTGTAAATAACAGTGGGTAAACATTTGCCCTCATTTTAAGTGCCTTAAAATAACCCTAAATTAAGTTTAATGGGTCTAGTTGGCTTTTCCTGATATTTTCTTAGTCGCATCTTAAAGCAAAGTTTGAAGCTTATAGTCTCCAAGAAGCCTCGTTAGTTTAGTGTGACAAAATATTTTAGACATTTTAGGGGGCTGTGACACATAGAGGTGAAGACAAAGCATGCAAATGAAATACAGGAGTGAGCTTGGCCCTAGAACCTCCCCGGTCTCTCATCAGCATAGCAGTACTAATTCAGATGCGTGGGCAGTAACTTAATCAGCCATTCCTTTGGAACCCTGCCCAATAGACAGAAAGTGCATATAAACAAAATATTAATGTCTCTCACACCTGGGCTGCCAGCAGTGTTTATTTTGACATCAAATTTTGATTTAGTTTTAGTCTTATTCATTTGGCAAAAATTCTATACAAGTCATATTTTAATCTTCTTAATCGTTTTAGTTTGTCTAGTTTTAACCAACTAAATTTCATAAGATTTAATTGAAAAAAATCTACTCTATATTTAGTATATTTTAGACTAAAATATATTTAGTTTCATTTAATTGTATTTAAGTTAAAATACTGTATACATTAAATGTACAAAATATTAAAATATGGAACATAGTGTTTCCATAGAAAAAAAAAACTATATGTGCATTGTTTGTAACTTGCATATGACATTCTATATTCTTGAAAACAATAGTAGAATGTAGTTTTCAGTTATTTAGCAAACCATTTATTTTATAGGGGTAAATTACTTG
The DNA here is from genome assembly GCF_052040795.2 of Danio rerio. Taxonomy (NCBI): domain Eukaryota; kingdom Metazoa; phylum Chordata; class Actinopteri; order Cypriniformes; family Danionidae; genus Danio; species Danio rerio. The sequence continues at coordinate 12,120,874 of NC_141044.1, forward strand.
TCTGTCAACCAGTCTGTTGAACAGATTCAAACCATTAAATCTTTGAAATGCTTTAAAATAATTTAAAGAGCCCTTATTATGCAATAGAAAGGTCATATTTTGGTTTTGGGTTCTCCAACAACAGGTTGATATGCATACAAGGTGATTAATTTGCATTTATGTTTACCTAATTATCCCAGTGACTCCCATTTGATTTTCTTGGCTATACTGTGGTATTGGCGCAGTAGGTAGTGCTGTCGCCTCACAGAAAGAAGGTTGCTGGTTCGAGCCTCGGCTGAGTCAGTTGGCATTTCTGTGTTGAGTTTGCATGTTTTCTCTGCGTTCGTGTACAATTCCTCCGGGTGCTCCGTTTCCCCCACAGTCCAAAGACATGCGGTACAGGTGAATTGGGTAGGCTATATTGTCCGTAGTGTATGAGTATGAATTAGTGTGTACGGATGTTTCCCAGGGAAGGGTTGCAGCTGGAAGGGCATCCGCTGCATAAAACATGAGCTGGATAAGTTGCCGGTTCATTCCGCTGTGGTGACCTCGGATTAATAAAGGGACTAGGCCGAAAAGAAAATGAATGAATGAATGACACTGTGGTATTGTTGTGAAAATGAACTTTAACCATGTATTCCAACTGTCACCGACTCGGTCCAAGTCATTCCCCTCACTGGCCAGCAGAGGTCACCATCACCAGACTTTTGACATTACATCATCCACTGACTGATTAGCACTCACACCTGCACTACATCTCCTAATCACCTGGCTCACGCTTATAAGCAGCACACACACACAGCTTCATTGCGAAGTCTTGTTCTGCCCCGGCTAACACTACTGAGCGTTCTCATCCTTGCCTGCATCCTTGCCTGCATCCTTGCCTGCATCCTTGCCTGCTAGTTGTGATCCTGCTTCGTCCTCTGACCCAGTCTTGCCTGCCGCCTGCCTTGTACTCCAGCCTGAATCCCTACTTTGATCCTAGCTGCCTGCCTTTGAATTCTAGCCTGCTTACCGACTCTGATACTAGTTGCCTGCCTCTGACCCATGCCTGCATACTCATACTGTGTTTACCTGCCGCCAGCCCGACGACTACATACTACTGTGTTTGATGTGAGTTTGCGCACGTACAACATCTGTGTGCTATTGTTTATTAAACTGTGTTTATTAAAAATACTGCAAATGGATCCCTCTGTGTCAGCCACTTTGTTACACCGACAGCCACATCTCTAGCCATCTCATATTTTGAGATGACATCTTCATTCATGATCAATCCCATCTTCTGCACTCTGCTATTGAAGGGCAGGTTTAAGTTTTCCTGGGTCTGGTGTATCATATGGCGATTGTTTCATATTGACGTCAATATAAAACGACTAAAAATTTGAAACCAAAACTATTCCTCTAAACGACTCTGTGACGAGTTTGAAAATCAGTAGTTAATGAACTTTCAGATTTAAACTTCAACTGGATGATTTCATTCATTTAGAGCTGTGTTACATAATGCAAGTAAGGTGATTTTCAAAAACCCATAATAAAGGCTTTAAGTCCACTTTGCAATGTCGATCTATACCGGGATTCTGACTAGAACCAATAAATCAGAGCACATCACACTTGTTTCTCAGGTCTTTACACTGGCTCCCAGTTACATTCAGAATAGATTTCAATGTATTATTACTTGTCTATGCAGAGCCATTTGGGCGAGCTGAGCTCCAGCGAGGGGGAGCTTGAGCTCCACCTTTTTGCACTTCTTCTACGAGTGATGTCACTGGGGGTAGGGTTAGGGGTGGGGTTGGTGTACGCATTAAAACAGCTTACAGGAGGAGGAGCGAAAGCTCATGCTCCCCCTCGCTGGAGCTCAGCTCTGCTCAAATGGCTCTGCAGCGAGCACCCTCTCAAATGGCTTAGGACCTCAATACATTACAGATATGCTCACTGACTACAAACAGATCACTCAGGTTTTTAGGATCAAATAAACTAGAAATGCCAAGGGTTCAGTCAAATCAGGGTAAATCTCCCTTCAGCTACTACACCCCACACTGCTGGAATCAGCTTCCGGAAATGATCCGATGTGCTCCAACATTAGGCAGATTCAAATCAAGACTTAAAACACATCTGTTTACCTGTGCCTTTACTGAATGAGCACTGTGCTACGTCTGACAAATCGCATTATTATGTCTTTCTTTTCTTTTTCATTCTTTTAAAACCTGTTTAACACATTTTAATTGTTTTTTTATTCTTTATATTCATGTGCTGATACAGTACTTGTGTCTTTTATTTCTATTTATGTAAAGCACATTGAATTACCATAATCAATAAACTAAACTAAAATTGCTATGCTGTGCTTTACTGCTGTCACATGGTGCTCAACTGTATAGCATTGATTCAATAAGGAGAGTAATGACACATGACTGACAAATGATAATGTGTTATTTTGGGATATGTCCACTTAATCCCATGGTTCAGTTTATCCTCATAAATAAATTCAAAAGCGAAACTGCATGTACAAAAGTGCAGACACATTCAAGGCACTTTCAATATCTTACATTTTCATAGTGACTCCATGATACGAGCACATTACATCACTGCAATATCATTGCATCTTTACACACATAAGAAATAATTTCTGAATGTCATCATGAATGAAGCAGTTTTTTGTGTTGTGCTATATTGTAATTGGCTGTTATCATGACGATCACAGCACACACAGACAGCCCATGTAAATCTTGCGCAAGTTAGATTAGGGTTAGAGCAAGCTGTAACTGTAGCTAACTGTAGCTGCAGCTACTTGTAGCACAAAAAAAGTACACATTTGCTTTACTTTAAAACAAAACACGAGGAAACAAATGCTCATATAAAATTAAAGGTGTAGTAGGTGATTGTCTTGAGACATTTTTTGTTGTGCAAGGGTGCGTTTCGCAAAACCATCGTTAGCCAACTAAGGTCACAAGTTCTGTCTTTACAAGCACAGTTTGTTGATTTGCCGTTTCTAAATTCCGATGCTCCAACGAACATTCGCATTACTGCGTCAAAAACTTGACGACTCGCAACTACAGCTCTGGAGCTGTAGTTAGAAACATAATTCCTGGCTGTGTTCTATTCCCACTTATCCCCCTATGCCCTATTCATTTAGAACATTCTAACATTAAAAGTTGGAATGATTAAAAATAAAAATAAAAACCTTTAAAGTCATCTCTCTTGCTTTTAAAGTATTTTTACAGTTCAGTTTTAGCAATCTTCATGTTTACAATTGTGCTCCCTTCACAGTGTACTTTGAAAACTTTGATGTCATTTTGAACACAGCCTCATGGTGAAAGCTATAGGTGACTTATTATTTAAAAACAGAATTAATGTTATGTCTCCAAAGCTTGTGAAAACAAAAAGCATTCGTTAATTATTTTAAATTATAGTGGGTTATTTATTAAATATCTGTACTGTATATGAAAGGGCCTGCTGGTTAGAACTTGCAGTGGTTTACATGTGTCAAATTGTAAAAGTAGACTATTCAAAAAAATTTAAAATAAGTAAACAATATCCTACTTGATAATAATAATAATAATAATAATAATAATAATAATAATAATAATAATAATAATAATAATAATTATTATTATTATTATTATTATTATTAATATTATTATTATTTGCATCATCATCATTATTATTATTATTGAAGTGGGATTTTTTTCCATTTCTAATAAATAATAAATATTACATTTCATTTTATAACAAATAGCCTCATTATTTATTTATACGATTTATATATGATATTAGAATACGTGTTAGCTTTTGTAAGTGATATGTTTTAGAATAGAATTTATAATGTTCAACTTCTCAATAGTATTAGTAAAGCAAACATAGGCTCTATATGTGTCGTTTATACATATTTTAGTTATGGAAAGCGAGTGCATGTTTTTACCGATATTATTATCTAACCGATATTATTATCTAATATTGTATTTTATTTTAAATGTATGTGCGTGTAAAACAATATAATTTGCACAAAGAAATTATGGGGTTTTCTCTAAAGAAGTAGTTACTCCACCCAGTTTAGAGCATCATTATGGGCATTTTACGTTATAACTAACGTGGTTTATGCGATGAATCTGCGACAGAGAAACTAGGGGTTTTGGGTAACACTCGTCACTACATAGTTCTTTTCCCAAACGATGCATCATCCTATGATAGTTCAGCCGCGAAGTCTCTTCACGTTCCAATTGTAATGACTGAAGTAAATGATCTAAATGTATTTATATTTAGTATATATATTTATTTTTATCAGACCGACAATTCCCATAAATCTGATAAGTAGCCCAAAACTGTTTGTCAACAAATGTACATATGCACACCCGTTCACACAGATCTGCCATTCACATGTACACGAGAGAGAAAGAGTGCATGGTAGAAACAAATGCTGAATCAAAACTTTTTTCAATCCTTAATAAATATTGGAGTAACTTTTGCTGGAGGAAGGATGGCACCATGGCTGAAGTATTTCTTTTAGACAGGCAATATTATGTTTTAAAAGCTTATGTAGATATGCATGGAAGAAAAATAGAAAAATCTATTTTCAATTTCATAAGGTACCTTTTGTAGCATCGATAATGTTGATTTTTATATAGTTTAACAACAAGTAAATAACAATACGTAAATAGCACTAATCCTAGCCTGCTTAACTGAGGGGAAGTTAGTTTTCACATCACAATGGTTAATTTTTGAACAATGACAATAGGTGATGAGAATTTTGTCGGAAATTGTAGTGTTAATAAAGCACTTTTCTTTTCAAAGTTTTCTAACTGGCTTATGACATCAACTAGTGGAATGTCTACATTTATCTTTAAGGTGCACTTTCATGATTTCAGCAGGCGTGGCTTTGGACAGCAGGGGTGGGACTGCGTTTCAAAGATATTATGTTAATTGGTTAGCATTTTGGCAGATCACCTACTGCACCTTTAATACCATGATCATATAAATTTAAACCAGTGAAAAATGATTTAAGACATTAATATCTGAGGAAATTCATTTCAGTTAAAAATTTAGTTTATTCATGAAAGGGAGCTCCCTCTCTCGTTCAGAATGAAAACACAGTGTAGAGCATATTCTTTTAGTACACTCAACAAATCATCTGTTTTACGCACTGCTGCACAGTATTGTCATGGTAACGAGAGATTAACAAATATGAGTCAAAAATTAAATAAATGAATGAATGAGTTTACTTAAAACGTTTTTAAAAGCAGATTTGCTCACAAATGTTTATGTTTTTTTTCCATTATATTTATAACCATTGTATGGGGGTATAGTTTATATTAAAGGTGATAAAATCTGACATGACTTGTCTTGGTCTATTTTTGTTTTACATCAAAGAAACTTGCCATTTTACAGCGGTGTGTTTTAATTAAATATAATCAATATATAATCTATAATATAATAAATATAATCAATAATCATTCCAATTTCTTTATCTGATGCAGAGTTCACACTATGTGAAAGCATTAGTGAAATAAAGAAACTTTGCCTGTGCAAGCTGCATGGATATCAGTGACTTTGGTTTAGCATTTATACCAGGTCATCTGAACTTTTAAAAGAGAGACAGAAACAACTCACAATTTATTAAAAATCTCTTTTGGGTTTAAAAAATATATTTTTAAATTTAGGGTGAGTAAATGCTGAAGTTTAAATTTGGCCAGACTATTCTATTAACTATCCAAAATGTAACAAAACAAGTAAATATAAGACCCCCACCGTCCACTCCTGTGACTCCACTCATTGTGCTGATGACTTTGTGGTGGCTGGGCCAGTAGTGTGGCATGAGGAAATAAGCCAAGTCTGCGATTGGATGTCCAGTAGTGGACAGTTCCCAGTCCAGCAAAGCTAGCACACGAGCCTGAAAAATTGAGATAAACCTTTTTATATTTTCACAAGATGTAAACATATTAATTTTGTATACATAAAGAAATACAGAGAAAGAGCGAATATGGATTCAATCCTTCTAAATAGCAGGGGGGCAGATCATGGATTCAATCCTGCTAAATAGCATATTAAGCATTTTTTCCATAGTGAATCTTTATAGAAAAAAACAAAGCTTAATAGAATAAGCTAATTTTGTATATCAAAAACTGTACAGATATGAGATATGACAGTTTGTAACTGTGGATAATTAAAATGTCTCCATGTTTAGCAGCTCTTTCATTTTTGCCTCATTACAGAACTCGTTGTATTGCTCAAGTTTAATAATTGGAAAGTAAACTTTTGTGTGACTGGTGAAGGGATGGTGTGCTAATTTGTAGTACTACTCTTACAAGTCTTGTAATTAATTAGGTCATTATTTTTAGAAATTGACTTTGGCAAATGTACCGACACATAGAGTCTATTATTAACCATATGTTTAATATGTATTCAAAATTGTCTATTTGGTTTACTTTAACACATTTTAGAAGTAAAGATTTTTGTCAGTATGACTCACAATAACAATTGCATTATTTGCTATATAGACTGACTTATTATTTATAAGACACGTTGGAAAAAAAGTAGAACAAATGTATAAAAAAAAGCCAAATCCTTCATTTTCAAATAGACTTCTATTATTACATGTGGATTAATGCTAACAGCACTGCATGCACTGCACCATCCAGTCTATGCACTGCACTAGTGAATGGTGCCATCTGGTGGAGCTCCTGAGCGGATGTAAACTAGTGAAGTAATGCCCAATTTCCCTCAGTAATAGCTGATTTTAATCATATACAATCACAAGTCAGTTAGCCTATTGAATTAAACACTTTTACTGTTAACTTTAAATAAAACTAAAAGTGCGAGTCAGAATTAAATAATCTTAATACTTTGTCTCTGTTGTAAATTTGCATTTGTTTATTGTTATTATTAGTAGTAGTATTTTATATGCATATATTGTGCTTAGTATACACAAGTACACCCCTCACAAATCTATCTTTTAAATTCATATTTTAAATGGGAAGCTATACAATGCATATACATTAGATTAGTCAGTACTGAAGTCATATTTGGAGCTAATCTAACAAAATAACTTATGATAACGGTCCAAAACCTTGTACACCTAAATTTATGTTATAGAAAAAATATTAAACACAAATTTAAAAAGAAGGAAAATCAAGAGAAGCAGAAAAACATTTTACTTTGTTGAAGTTTTGTAGGCTGTAAATTTTTTACGATATTTTGCTTGAATTTAATTGTACTATCTTTCAATTTCTGAATATGTTTATTGACTAAAATATAGTTTTAATAAATTCATTTTTTTTAATAAATTTGTTTTGTTTAAATTCACCAAAATCTATTGCCTATATTCACAGAGAAATGAATAAAAATATTAATTTTCAAAATGAAGTGTATTCAATTATGCTGAGCACTGTATATATACTTGTTTCAGATTTAGGTTGGGTTTTGAAAAGTGTAATACTTAAAACACATGTTTAGCTGTGCCTTTACTGAATAAGCACTGCATGCTACATCCGAGAGATCACACTACTTGAGTCTTTCTTTTCTATTTTTTTTTTTATTCCTTTTAAACCCATTTATAATCTATTATTAATCATTTTACTCTTTATTATGTTTATTTCTTATACTTGCTGCACTCATGCAACTTTTATTTTTGTTTATGTAAAGCACTTTGAATTACCATCGTGTATGAAATGTGCTACATAAAAAAAAAACTTGCCTTGTCTCATAAGCACCTTCCATTATGGTTTTTGAATCATGGTTAAAACCTAATTAACTGCCAAGTGCTTTTTCAGGCGTTTAGTTAATTTGTTGTATTTGTTAGCCTTTTAATGGTTATGCGTAGTTTCTTTTATTTTTTTTAAGTTCTTATTATTAGTCTTGTACAGCACATTTGTACATACTAAGTTTTTAAATGTGCTTTATCAATAAACTGACTTGTTTGTCCAATTATCATTGTTTTAGCTCTAAATGATCATTTTCTAGAAAATATTGCATGCAAAGTTTTACATCATGCACAACATTAATTATCTTAAGAGGATGGTAAGCGAAATAGTGATTTTAAAGAAGGCATGAAGTAATTACCTCTGTAGGGTGAAATATCAGGTTGTCAATGCGGAAATCACCATGAACAAGAGACACTTCATAATCACTGACTGGCAAGTTGTTGCTCAGCCAATCAGAGAGTTTACCCATGGCTGGAATTTCTTTGTGGGCAGAGGCTTTATACTGCTTTGTCCATGTGGACACCTGAAAACAAAACATTCGAGTTCAAAGAATTTCTCAGTGGGTCTACATATGAACATAGATTGTAAAATGACACTATAGTAAGATTTTATCAATATGATTTTAATCACAAAAGTGCATGACTAATGATGCTGTTGTCTCACCTGTCTCTTACAATAACCTGCTCCCTTCCCGTACCCCAGGAGGCCAAGTGCTTTAACATCAAGAGAGTGAAGCTTGGCTAGCGTCTCCACTGCAGCCACATATAGAGCTGTGCGCTCTGCCACACTGACCTCTGGGAGACTCAGGTCCCTGAAAATCCGTCCCTGATGTACATGTATACCAGAGGTTGCATTAAACTTTGTCATTGTTCTGTGTTGTGATGTACAATGTAGTAACATTTTTTTAGAAATTATTATTTACTTATGAAAGGAAGACAGGTAGTAGCTTCAACAATTAATAGAATTAACAATATTATTATTAAGCGCTATAATTAATGACAATTTTTAATTATATGCTTGAAAAACTGATTGCATTTTTATTCAATAAAAAAAATCAATGAAAAGAACAAATTAACAAGAAAAGTCACCCGTCTTCTCCATGTAACCTCCCTCCCCACCCCAAGTTGATTAGTTATCGCTAAAGATGAATATTCTAAGTCCTGATGTTTGCTATATAATAATAATAATAACAATAATAATAATAATAATAATAACATATTTCTAAAAAGCTTTGCTATTGTGTTGTTTACATGTTATATTTCTAATGTCTAGTACGAAGAACATTTTTTTTACGAAAAATCCAACATGTTTAACAAACTGCATGTGCCTGCCATAAACTTCATAATCCTGAATTAAAGCAGTATGTATAAAAGACTGAATGTTGAAGTCCAACATATTAAACTAGATGTTATTTTTTTAAATTCCATGTCAGTTTTTATAGTATACTATTGTGAATAATTGTTAAATTTAATGTATTCTCCTTGTTTTTATGTACAGTGGTGTGAAAAAGTTATTTTTCAAACACTTGGAATTTAGGTTATAATAGTTTCGGATTTTACATTAGTTTTAGTTTTTATTTTGTTTTAAATTTTTATTTTCAAATTCAGTTAGTTTGAATTAGTTTTTAGAGGCAGATTTTAAAATATTTAAAAATTGTTTTAGTTTATATTTTATTAGTTTCAGTATCAGTTTTGGTTTTAATTTATTTTTTTGTTTTTGTTTTTTGTAAATTAGGACATTATTTAGATGCAGGATTCAAAATCATCAGCATAAATATTGTACAATAAAAACTCAACCAAAGAAACAAAAAGACACAAGAACACTAACGTTACCATCCACAATTAACATCTACCCCATCTCAAATTCAAATACAACAGCCCACAAGATGACTGCCTTAAGTAAAATATGTGTGCAAAGCTTAACGTTACTGGGGACGCAAATTGTTTCAAATGATTCAGTTTAATTTGGTGAATTACAGTACTTCAACAAGTTCACTTAGAAAATCTGGTTAAAAAAATAATTTGTTTGCGATCACTAATACAGAAATAAAACCCATTATTGGGCACAAGTGTGTTAAATGAGCAATATCAGACAAGTAGCAGTGCGATATGGCTGTATATCGGCACTGGTGGGAGGCGTGCGATGTGCCCCCACCAGTGCCGATATACAACCATATCGCACTGCTACGAGTGTGATATTGCGTTTATACAACAGTTTGACGACATAAATGTATATATAAAAACAAAATCAAACATGGAGAGTCTCAAAAACCCTTTTGTATGAGGAACTACTTTCTTCCGCATTGGATTGAAATCATAAGCTGACAGTTAAACAGCTGTTAAAACAGTTAAAAGCATCTTTTAAACTTTAGATCTGTAATGTCTGCTTTTTGCTGGCTGTGTGTGTGCGGAGTATTACACAAAGGGTAAAGAGGCTGTAAGAGTTCTGATATTGCAGAATATCGCACGGCTTTAGCCAATTAGATTTGAGAACCAGACAGAACTGTTGTATAAATTAATATATTTAAGTGTCTGCTAGGGTTGTATTTAATGTTATCACCATGCTGCTGTCATGTCCAGCCATTGTTTTTGTCGTAGGAGCAACAGCGAGGATGACTAAAGGAGAACCAGCTTGATCTGGCCAATGGCAACAAGATTGCAAAGTAAATGGATTTACTTCTAAAAGGCTTACAGTATATTGAATATATTTACAAAGACGAAAACGAATTCTGTTTTTGCTATAATTTTAGTTAGCTTCAGTTAGTTTTGTATGTACACAACATACTTTTAGTTAGCTCTAGTTATTTTTTTTTAAACTCTCGTTTTTATTTTTATTTCAGATAACGAAAATGTTTTGGAATTCTAGTTTTTATTTTTCATTCGTTTTCATAAACTATAGTAATCTTGTAATGAGTCTGTTAAAGCGCTGTGAAAGAATTTAGGCAAACTCATTTTGGCAGAATTGTAATTCATCTCAATTGGATACAGGTCAGGACTTTCACCAGGCCACTCCAAACTCTTCATTTTGTATTTCTTCAGCCATACAAAATTGGACTTCCTGGAGGGCTTTGGATCATTGTCCTGCTGCAGAATCCAAGTTGGTAAAGACTGAGGTCACTAACAGATGGCCAGACATTCTTCTTCAGGATACTTTTGGTCCTGATGCAGCAAAACATGATCACAATACCACCCTCACATTTTACTGTTGGTATGATGTTCTTTTTCTGAGGTGCTGTGTTACTTTTACGCCACACATAGTAGGACACACAACTTACAAAATGTTTGAAAGGTTCCAAAGTTCCAAAAATTGTGACATAATATTTTCCCAAAAGTCTTGGGATCATCAAGATGTTTTCTTGCAAAACTGAGATGACCCTTTATGCCATTTTTGCTCAGCAGTGTTTGTTTTTGTCTTGGAATGGTGCCATGCAAGCCATTTTTACCGAATTCTCTTTCTTATGTTAGAGTCATGAAGACTCACCTTAACTGAGGTAAGCGATGCCTGCATTCTTTGGATGTTGCCGTGAGGTCTTTTGTGACCTCTTGGATGAGTTGTTACTGCATCCTTAAAGTAGAAGGTTTATACTTCTGCTGAAGAGGATACAGGTACTTGACTGGCCTGCCTGCAGTCCCAACCTGTCTCCAATAGAAAATCTGTGGCACATTTTGAAGTGCAAAATACAGCAACGGAGACCCTGTACTGTTGCCAACTTTAAGACTTGTTTGCTGGAAGAATGGGACAAAATAGTGTCTTCAGTCCCGAAATGTCTTTTAAGTGTTGTGAAAAAGAATGGTAACACTACAAAGTGGTAAATGCTTTACTGTTCCAACTTTTTTTTTATGTGTTGAAAGAACCAAAGTTGGAATACATGTTTATTTAAAAAATAAATAAATAAATAAATGAATAAATGAATAAATAAATAAATAAATAAATAAATAAATAAATAAATAAATAAATAAATAAATAAATAAAACTATAAGAATCATCAGGAACACATTAAATAATATTTTCTGTAATATCTGGAATATAATACAAGTTAAAAAAAAATTAAAAAACACTACTTTCTTTTTTATTTGCATTTTCATATTTTCTTAACTTTATCTGTTGTAAAAAAAAAAAGGAAAAACAATTTCCTGGCAGATGCCAAAAGCTGGTGAACTGTCTGCAGATCTATTAGGAAGAGTGTATTCAGACTAGACCTGTGCAGGACAGACTTTTTGGTAGTACCTATTTAAGTTTGGTTGCACTCCTGTGTAACATCTGTGTTAGATATGAGCAAATACAATGTGACATTGTTGACCGTAACTATTGCAACATCGAAAACCCCAATGCATACACCACGCTCGATCGGACAAAATGCTTTCACTTTAGGAGAAACAGAAGGCATCGCTTTCTGCTTCCCAAGTAAAAAAAGGGCATTAAATGTGCATCCTTGTTGCTCCTTTGAATGGAAAGAGATAAAAAATAACTACAGATTGTACATACCTGTACATGCTCCATGATGTAAAACTCTGTGCCAATGACACCAGTATCTGCGCAGTATAACACAGGGCAGGGAACAGGAAAGCCAACGGAATGTAAAGACTTTTGAACAGCATACTCTCTATCTATCTGTAAACAAAAAAGTCACACAATACATGAATTTAAGTATTTCTTTAAAATAAAGCAGAGCTGGGAATCAGAGCTCAATCATGTTTTCACAAAATGAGAAATAGTCCAAGGTCCTGTGTCATGTACATACCTTCTTTATTTGTGCTCCTTATTCCTCATTAATAATAATAATAATAATAATAATAATAATAATAATAATAAAGAAATAAAATATTCAACAAAATGATAAAAAATGAAAAAAACTATACCTGTCATATTTTTATTACCATTGGCTTAGTTAGATGTAGTTTATATGTAATATGCGTCAAAAAAGTGTAAAAATATTGAGCTAAAACCGTAGTTAAGCTAAAACTTATTTTTGCTCCAATTAAACACTAACTTACTAAAAAAAATAACGAAAGAAGTTAGTGTTGTTTCAACAATTATATGTTGGCCACTGAATTGATGTAGTGTATAATTATTATTTTTTTAAACCATAGCAAAACATTTAAAGAAAAAACATTAACTCAATAAACAAAATTAAATTTGAAAATTTCCTGTATGATTCACTTATTGTTTGGCTCGATCTCCCTCTACTGGGTAGCTTACACTTTATGCTATGCGTTTTCAAGTTGTACAGTGGTGTCAAAGTCCTTTCCACATGTTCACATAGTGTCTGAGGCAACTAAATTAACTTTTATTAAAATCAGCATTACAATTATTCAACAAATGATTTTCACTATTATTAACATTATTTTCACAATAATGCAATTTCAAACACACGACAATACCTTATGAGCTCCAGGCAGCAGTTGTCCAGGAGGTTTCTTTCGGAGCACATAACGCTTGTCTGCAGCCTCAATGTAAAACGTTGGGTTGGATTGACCAGCCCTATTTAAAAAAATAAATAAATAAAACAACAAACAAAGCATGCGTTTAGTTTGCATGAGGCGTATAGTAAAGACAACTAATGTTAGTATTTAATTACGAACTAAAAATTTAACATTTGTTTTGTTAAAATCCAAATCCATGACTGTTAACATAGTTTGTGAACTCTGACCTAACATGAAGGTTTTTAATAAATTAATATTTAGAGATTAATAAATACTGCAATAACAAATGTTTCATGCTAGTAATTCATTAGAATGACATTAATTAATACAACCTTACTGTAAATTGTTACAAAGATTTCTTACCTGTACTGTTGCACAGTTATAGTGCCTGAAAAGTTGTCAAGTTTCGCTGACAGATATCTTTTCAAGTTATTTGTGTCAAATCGGTGTTCAGGACGGACGGCAGTGGTTTGGCGATCCATTGCTTCAATAAATTAAATAGAGAAATAAAGTTCCACAAATATATGATAAAGTTCACTCTTCTTCTTCTATTTCTTTTTGGTTTGTTGGCTGTTTACTTCTTATGGGTGTTACCGCCACCTATTGTGCATATTGAGCACTTGGGTGAAGTATATAAATAAACATAGGCCTATATACAGTATCTGACAAAATTTCTCAACCCTTTCCGCAGAAGGTAATATTTTAAAAAGATCATTAGATTATCTTATATGATGACTAGTCATATTTATTATATTATAATTTGCATGGTATGTTTTGCAACAATATAATAGCCTATGTGTATATAATAGGCCTAATATTAATATTATACGATCGTTTTACCATGGTTTTACTATAGTTTTACCATGGTTTTTACATCGTTTTACCAATGTTATACTATCATTTTACCATGGTTTTTACATCGTTTTACCTTGGTTTTACTATCATTTTCTGTTTAATTTAACCAAATAACTTAAAATCACAGTCTACAAAAATACTAGGTTACTGTATCCAAATTAATAGGGGAAAATATGAAATGATTAAAAGAATAAATAATAATTTCAAGGTATTTAATATTACTTTACCCATAAAAGCTATTCTGCTATCTAGACCATCGATCATCTTTAAACCACAAATAATATGTATTTAGATTAAGGCTCAATCCCAGGCCTATTTTATACCACTGGCCCTGGTTTTAAAATAGCATGTCTTTTTTATTGGCCTACATGTTACTCTGTTTAACACTTTTAATACTTTTTATATAGTTTTGTGATTTTAACTGTATTATTTTTCTGTATTATTTGGCCGCTGGTTCGACAGTTGGATGTGCCAAAACTTTCTTTAGTTAAGACTACAGTTAAATGACAAAAACTGAAGTTATTGCATTTGGGAACAGAGTAGTTCTCAATGTGAATGAGGTTCTCCTTACTATTGAAGCTTCTAGAGTCTTGATGAATTCTTTAATTTTCCCTTATTTTTCTTATTGTATCACTTTATGGTGGGCGTCACAGAGTGGGTAGCACGATCGCCTCACTGCAAGAAGGTCGCTGGTTCGAGCCTTGACTTGGTCAGTTGGCATTTCTGAGTGGAATTTGCATGTTGCCCCTGTGTTCGCGTTGGTTTCCTCCGGGTGCTCTGGTTGCCCCTACAGTCTAGAGACATGCGGTATAGGTGAATTGGGTAAGCTAAATTGTCCATAGTGTATGTATGTATATCTGAGTGTATTTCCTGTTTTTGGTTGCAGCTGGAAGGGCATCCGCTGTATAAAACATATGCTGGATAGTTCATTGCAGGACTAAGGGACTAAGCCGAAAAGAAAATGAATGATAAATGAATGCATTATTTAAAGCTAGATGTTTGTCTCAGAAGCAGTCAAGTTAACTTATATGAGTTCAGACTCTTTTAGTCACATAATCTCAGCTGTCTTTTCAAAACCTGTTCAAAAAACTGAAAGTATATTTTTCATACAGATTAATGTATTTTAAAAGAATTAACACATACAAATGGCAAATAACTCAGTTATAACAGTTGACGAACAACTCAGTTCGTCAAGAGTTCATTTCCACTTAAGAGGTGACATCTGACCAGGCTTAGTAGATCATGAGGAAACAAATAATTTGGCTTACAGAAAGTGCAATGACACACATATTATTCCAGTTTTACTTTTTGAGGGATGATACTAAGGTCATCATATAATCTAGGCCCTTAAACATTCAACTTCATTAATAATCATTAAGACATAAAAAATTATACATGTTACTCCATCTTGGAGCTGACATTCATCAGAAAATCCACACATTCAATATTTATGTAGAAATTATATTTTTTAACAATGTAATCCTTTGTTTCATATGTAAAGATACTTGTGTATTGCCGAACACCCCAGTGTGTAGGCTATAAAGCAATGTGTATGTGTTTTTTGTACCCACATAGGCCATTGACTTTAGACCAGCTTTTTGTTGGTTGGTCAATGGCACAGCCTAATTCAGTTGCCTCTGTCATGGAAATCTGCTACAATGTATCAGGCCTTGGCCTTGGCCAGTACAAAATTGCTTCCTTCTTCAAAACATGTTGTTCATTAAAAATTTCGAAAGTGCGAAAAATGTGAAATGCTATCCGAACCATGACCAGGCCCGTTTCCCGGATCATTTGAGAAGTGTGAGTGCGCTGAATCGGGCTCACTGAAAGCGGTTCACTTGGGCTTTGGCGCTGAACTCTTGTGTGTGAGTGCAAAACCCGCCTAAGCTCAAAACTGAAAGCGAGATGTGACTTTTAAGGGACTGTTTCATATGGATCAATTAATCATTCTTACTGTTCAGTGAACGCAAACTGTCGTAGGTTATTAAAGACAGAAACCACTCACTAGGCACGGAAGCTGCGCACCTTCAACAAACCTCCTAATACCTGCAACACGAGGGCTTTATGATTGTTTATGAGCGTCAAAAGCAGCTGATCTGTTCGGCGAAATATTTGAATGCGTGTCACTGCATATCAAACGACATAACTACAGAAATCTCCACTGCGCTTCTGACTACCGCATAATCGATGTCGTAAGCGTGCCTAGGCCCGAATGTAATGTAAATGCGGGCCGTCGGGGGGAGATGGGAGAGGGGCCCCATGTCTCTGCTCACACCATTCCAGTCTTTCTTGGTGGCTGTTCCAGAAACTACCAGGCCATGTCTAAAATTGGAGCACCCAGAAAACTGCATGAATCAAAATCTGTGCAATCAAGTCTATATCAAAATACTTTATTTTAGAACTCTTGTCTAAATGATGACAATTGTTCCTCAAATTGTTTTAGTAAAGTATGTTTATTTTATTTTTTTTGCAAGAGGAAGTGCAGCAGGTTCTTTATTGCAAAATACAGGAAACAGCAGTAAACTCTTAAGAAATCCAAAGTATGATGTAAAATATGATTCAAAAAAGATATTTCGAGTACAGGGGTTGAACTATCAAACTAAAATGCCTGGTTTCCTGCAAAGTGGCCAGAGGGATTTTGAGCCATTCTTCTTGCAGGCTGATGCTGGTAGAGGAAAGCATTTCCTAACTTGTCCCTCTAAAAAACCTCAAAGTGGCTCAATAATATTTAAATCTGGGGACTGTGCAGGCCATGGGAGATCCACTTCACTTTCATGTTCATCAAATCACTCTGTCACCAGTCTTTCTGCGTGTATTGGCACAACTTGCTGCCTTGTTCACAGATGTGTCAGCAAAAGCAACACTAACAATTTGTTCTCTTTTGTTGATGTGTCACCCATAATATTGTTTAAATTGCATTTTTTAAAGCCAAACTAAGTTACTTCTCTGCTAATTAAACCTTCACACTTTGTTCTTATTGATATAATGTCCAATCAATGAAGTCTGGCCATGAAACCTCCAACACTAAGTTGGCCAGTGTTCCAGTTTCATTGTCCAACCCCTGTATGTCTGTGAGTATTTTTGTTTGCTGGTAGCTATCTCTATGCAGCTCTCACATTATCACCCACTAAAGATAAGCAGGGTTGAACCTGGTCAGTATCTGGATGGGGATGGAAATCACTTGGGAAAGTTAACCACCAAGCAATTTTGTGTTTGATAGAATTTTAAACATCTTGGCTAAAACAAAGTTAGATTTGGCTTGTGAAATTCTAATATTTGTCAAATGATAGCCCAAATTACACCAGTCATCAAATACAGAGATTAAACAAACTTAAGTGTAGTAATTCATTTCTGTGTATTTGTCCAATTTTTTCTTAGACATCTTTTAGATTTTTCACAGACAGCCTAAATTTAGCCTTGCTTTACCAAGCTGTCTATGTTAAGACATCTATTAAACTTCTTTCATAAACACAAATTGCTTATGTGGTAGGTTGCTCCTAGAAGAGGTGCTAGTCAGGCAAGCGGTGTATGCTCACCACTTTGATGAGGTCTTTGTGGGCCCCAGTTCCCCATGAAAGGGACAAGTTACTGTCAGTATACACCGTATACATTTCAGATAAGATGGGAAACCAAGGTTCTGGCTCTCTGTGGACATAGATCCCAAGGTGTTATTTGAAAAGAGTATGAGTGTGTCTGATATCCTGGCTAAATCTACCCACTGTCCAGCTTTTTAACCATCCTCATAGCATCTAAGTTGCTTCCACAATATGTCTCCTCACCACCAATAAGCTGGTGTGTGGTCTGCTATCGTGTCAAAATTTGAGGGGATTTCCTCCCAAAAAACTAATGTAAAGCTAATGTATAAACTAATTTCAAGAGGATCACGTGCTTATGATTGTTCTCAGCTGTTCCCGCATGATTGATTCTCCAATGAGATGATTCCTAACTCATATCTACTAAACCAGATGACATTTCTGTGCGGATTTTGCTCGTTCCCCCCCTTGTTCGTGTGCATTTTCCTTGGGTTCTTCAGTTTCCTCCAACAGTCCAAGACACTCAATCTAAGTAAATCGAACACACAAAAATGAAACCATTGTCAAGCTGTTAGCAAGTACACCTCTTCTCAGTCATCCATATCCATTACTTATTTTGAAATAAGCCGGGAGGAGTTTATCGAGATCTACCTGAGCTCAAACTCCCTTTTCTCCTTTCAAACGGGAGGGAGCCCAGGGCTTGAGGATCTCATAACTCAGGGCTCTCTCCTGTGATGCATGCCAAACAAGCTTTATTATCAATCATCAGCTAAGTGTGAACTCTTGAAAGCATTTGAGTGGCCAGAAAAGTGCTATGTAAGACATAATAATTATTATTATGTCTTTTTGAATCAAAATATCTTCTAAAAACATCAAAATTTAACATAAAGCCAAACCATAGATTCTCTGCAGCGGTCTAATGTTTCATACAGTCCCCCAGGGATAATGGGACAATCAGAGCCATCAGAACTAATAGAAAAATTTAATTATATCTAATTATTTATATTTAATTATATGTAATATAGAATTAATATAACATAATATTAAATATATTTAATTATATTTGGAAAAGACTCCACATTGCTAAATTCTTACAGAGTGCTCCACAGATGTGTATTCTTCCTCCTGCTTTATAATTGCAACAATTTTAGCATTTATTTAGTTTTATTTGAACTTGTTTTAAAATGTTTAATTGATCTGGTTCAACTCTCTATCTTTGTTTTCAATTAGGCTTTTAATTCATTTTTAATTTGAACAAAATCATAAAATTTTCTAAGTAAAAAAAAACATTTCAATCGGAATCAAAAAGCAAGTCTTAGTCTCCTTAAGAAACGTCTATCACTACCTGCTAAAACACAAAGGTGAGAACAGATCTCTAGAACTCTGCTGGCTGTCCACAAGTCCAACATAGTTTGCTTAATCAACATTTAAAATCATGTTTTAACCTAATCTAAGAAGTTTAAAGAAAAAAAGCAGCCAAAAGCATGAGGCAAGTTCATTTTTATAAAACAAATTATTTGTACAACATATTACATGGCATGTTATTTATAAATTATTTACAATGTATGCCAATTGTTTACATTTACACCATACAAACAATTTGTAATACATAACATTATGCACATCAGCCCTTGACCACAGTAAAAAAACACTATACATAATACTGAATCATTAAGTATGCAAAACAGTGACAGACCGTATGAAATAGTTATATTTAAACCTTTATATTAAAAATAGTATTAACAAACTCTTGAAATTGCTTAACCAAATACTTCAATAGCACAAATTCAGCTTCCTTCCCTGCTCATGTGATAGTTTTATTCTTACTATTTGAGTGCTTTACAGGTAGTTATGTGTTTACGTATACAGTTGAAGACAGAATTATTAGCCCCCCCTTGAATTTTTTTCTTTTTAAAATATTTCCCAAATAACGTTTAACAGAGCAAGGGAATACTATTTTTTTCTCCTGGAGAAAGTCCTATTTTATTTTAGCCAGAATAAAAGCAGTTTTTAATATTAAACAAAAAACATTTAAGGTCAAAATTATTAACCCCTTTAAGCTATATATATATTTTTTCAATAGTCTATAAACCTTCGTTATACAACAACTTGCCTAATTACCATAACCTGCCTAGTTACCCTAATTAACCTAGTTAAGCCTTTAAATGTCACTTTAAGCTTTATAGAAGTGTCTTAAAATATACATAGTAAAATATTATTTACTGTCATAATGGCAAAGATGAAATAAATCAGTTATTAGAGTTGAGTTATTAACCTATGATTTTTGAAAAAATCTTCTCTAAGTTAAACAGAAATTGGGGGAAAAATTAACAGGGGGCTAATAATTCTGACTTCAACTGTATATTTATGTAGGAATATACTAGGAGTCATGTGCAAAATGAGTGAGACTTTCACTCAAAACAGACAACCAACCCAACAGCAGACTTGACAACGCTCTGTTAACATGTTAAACAGCTTGTGGTACAGGTCATAACTCCTGCTTTCTCCATCTAAATGAACAGAATGTGGAAATATAAATGTATATAATCTAGTCAAATTAACTGTGACATTTATGTATATAACAAAAAAGTTATATTCTTTGGTTTTTAATTACCTAATTTAATTCAAAACTCTCGCTAGGGTGTGAGAAACATTATAAACCTCTTGTTTCCTGAGCTTGAGCTGAGCCAAAGTGAAGCAAATGCTAAAGGTAGGGTCTCAACGACTGTGGGTGATACTTTCAAGCTGATCAAGTGAAACCTCAGGGTCTATTCAAGACCCTAAAACAAGATCTTCAACTAAAAGTAGTCATGCCAGTTTTATTTTTTAGTTTTATGTCTCCACCTACAACACTGCCCATCTTCCTAAATCATTTTATAGACAAGACTCATTGTAGACTTGTTTTCAGACTTGTGATAAATTGTGCAGACTGCAGACCTGTATGAGACACTTGCAGGCTCTTGCAGACTCATGGACTTCTTGAAGATGCTGTACTGTATGGCTGCAGACTAACCAACAAGTCTCAATAAATCAATTCAGCTTGTTTGAGTCGTCTGGACTGGGTTCTCATTCATTTATTTTTATTCCAACAGGAGTAAGAAATAATCAAATAAAAATTGTGCTTGAAATATTTTCCCCAATCATGTTTCCCATCATTCCGTTTGCTTGTATTTAGCTATTTTATGCATGATGGTTTCATGCTTGTGTACTTTTGATTGGGTCTGTGGGAATTTGGTGAGAAATTGATGCTGCTCACCTTTCATGTGCAATGGAAACAGAAAAAAGTTCTAGTTGATGTGAATAATGGCCCCAGCGTGCTAAACTAAAGAATGAACAGGCATCAAATTTGTAATTCTAGCTGAAATTGAGGGCGAGGCAGTGGCGCAGTAGGTAGTGCTGTCGCCTCACAGCAAGAAGGGTCGCTGGTTCGAACCTCGGCTCAGTTGGCGCTTCTGTGTGAGTTTGCATGTTCTCCCTGCCTTCACGTGGGTTTCCTCCACAGTCCAAAGGCATGCGGTACAGGTGAATTGGGTAGGGTGAATGTGTGTGTGGATGTTGTGGATGAAATTGTGGGGGGTGAAATTGTGTGTGTGAATGTGTGTGTGGATGTTCCCCAGAGATGGGTTGCGGCTGGAAGGGCATCCGCTGCGTAAAAAAAAAAAAACTTGCTGGATAAGTCGGCGGTTCATTCCGCTTTGGCGACTCCGGATTAATAAAGGGACTAAGCCAACAAGAAAATGAATAATTGAAAGTGAGTATAAATTGTAGCACATCCCATCATCTAGCAGAAGTTACACACAGGATATCTCTGTCAGGTGGAGTTCAGAGATCAGCTGTAAATGACCACCTTTAAACTGTGAGCATCACTCCAATAAGTCAGTTTCAAAAGGAACCAGATGGTAGTATGACAGGTTAGTGACATAAGCCTCAGGATCATCATCGCTCAGGTCTTGATCCACATGATCCAAAGATTCTCTCCCATCCTCATCATACCTGCATTTTGTGAGATCATGAATTTTAGTACATGATAATTTTGGGAGAAAAAGTATCATAGCTAATCAATATTTCAATACCTATGGTGTTGTTAATTTTAGTGTCACAAGTGTATAACTAATTGTCTGTCCACATACAGTTAGGTCAATAAATATTTGAACATTGAAACAATTCTAACATTTTAGGTTTTATACACCAACACAATGGATTTAAAATGAAACTAAATGAAAAGTAGTTAGACAGAATAATAATCCTAAATCACACTTTTCCTTTTTATAACTGGTTGCAAATCCTTTGCAGTCAATTACAACTTGAAGTCTGGAACGCATAGACATCACCAGATGCTGGGTTTCATCCATGGTGGTGCTCTGCCAGACCTCAGCTGCAATTGTCTTCAGTCCCTGCTTGTTCTTAGGGCATTTTCTCTTCAGCAGATGAAATGAAATCTCAACCAGATTCAGGTCAGGTGATTGACTTGGCCATTGCATAACCAGGGTATATACAGGAATCCAATAATTCCAATACCTTTTTACGATTTTTTAAAGATCTCTGAATATTTTAAGACCTCATCACAACTTCAAGTTCTATACGTATCCATAAAGAGTTGTAGTTAATAAATTAACAAAGCACCACCAAGCGACAGAACTCAGATAAGCTCGGAAGAAACAAAGCTACATTTTCCCATTTTGCCATCTGTTTTGCTCTAATGCCTCTATCACCATCCCATGAGTTCTGAGGCGTTTGGCTTAATATGAGCAGAAAGTATTGCCTGAAACACTGGCAATATACTGCTGCTTTTGTCAGCAGTCACATGATCAATAAATACATGAGCCAGTTCCATTGACAGCCATACTTGTCCATGTCATGACACTACTACCACCATGCTTCACTGCTTAGAATTATGAGCAGTTCTTTTCCTTCTCCATATTCTTCTCTTCCCATCACTCTGGTATAAGTTGATCTTGATCACATCTGTCCATAGGATGTTGTTCCAGCACTGTGAAGACTTTTTTGGAACTCTAATCTGGCCTTCCTGTTTTTGAGGCTCACCAATGGTTTACATCTTGTGGTGAACCCTCTGTATTCACCCTAGTGTAGTCTTCTCTTTATTTTTGATTCTGACACACATACCTCCTGGAGAGTGTTCTTGATCTGGTCAACTGTTGTAAAGGGTGTTTTCTTCACCAGGTTAAGAATTCTTTGGTCATCCACCGCAGTTTTTTTCCATGGCCTTCCGGGTCTTTTGGTGTTTATAAGCTCATTGGTGCATTTTTTATTTTTAAGAATGTATCAAACTGTTGTTTTGGCCACGTGTAATGTTTTTGCTATCTCTCTGATGGACTTGTTTTGTTTTTTCAGACTAATGATAGCTTGGTTGACTGAAAGTGACAGCTCATTGGATCTCATCTTTGAGAGTTGACAGTAACAGATTGCTAATGCAAATATCTCACTTGAAATGAACTCTGAACCTTTTATCTGCTCATTGTGATTGGGATGATGAGGGAATAACACACACCTGGCCATGGAACAGCTTAAAAGCCAATTGTCCAATTACTTCTGGTCTCTTAACAAGTGGGAGGCACATTTGCAAATTGTTGTAATTCTATTGTAAAACTGTTGACAATCTGCAGTTAAAGTAGATCTTGTTTGTTTAATTTCAAATGGATTGTGTTGGTATATAGAGCCAAAAATGTTACAACTGTGTCAATGTCCAAATATTTATGGACCTAACTGTATGTGTATACATTACAACAAAGGTGATTTAATGACTTGTAATTCTATTTAGAACAGCTCAATTATTAAGAACAATGACATTACAATACAATAACAACAAAATATATTGTATGAACAATAATAGCACATACTGTATATGCAAAAATCTATTAGCAATATGGGCAAATCAAAGAAAACACTGCTTTTTGCAACAACAAAATTTCATCCTTTCATCATGCAATGTAATCAGGTTAAGGTTACATGACAGTTGTGTGACCCCCACTGTGAAACCTTGCTAAAGTCACATAAACTATTTTTAATAGTTATATATAGTTGTATAGCAATAAAAAGGAAAAAAAATAGTATGTTTTGTTTATTGCAGTAAATGCTAGATTAAAGGTTTTCAGAAACAGCACTATATTTACATTTATAACCTGATAAAATCTGAAATTAACAATTTAATCAACACTATGCATTATTTTACAAAGCAAAATTGGAGATTTCTAACTAAACACTGATTTCATTCATCTCTGACTTTACTTTTGGTACAGAAACTCCTCCTGATCCTCATAGTATTATGTTAATATTACATTTTTTTTTCTTTTTAAATGCCATGTACTGCTGTAGCCACAAAAACTTTTTTTTTTTTCCCTTTTGATGAATTGTTTCTTTGCACTGTCTATATTTTTTACTAGATTAGGCATGAAGAACCATTGACTTTTGAAAAATCTTGATAAGCAAGATTAGCTATTTATGGTTGAAAAGGGGGGTGTAAAGGGCAGGATGTAAGACTTCTACATAAGCAAAATCTCAGATTTGCTGAACATCAGATTATAAGGCTAAAGTTGCATGAAGATGTGCACAAGGTTTTTAAAATCTCAATAGTTTTTTGCACATCTCAAGGGAGTTTTACAAAAGTTTAAAAATGCCTCCCTCTTTCCTTGCAAAATTTCATTTGTTTATAAGTTTCTGTGCGTATAAGACATACTTTGAAGCAGATTAGATGGCTTCATCTCTAGAAAGCATCTTTGGACAGGAGGGCATTAAAATATCTTCTTGTAAAGCGCTTTAGGTGTATAAAGCACTTACATTAAATGTGCTAAATAAATACACATAACTCACATGACTTTTCAAACTGCAGAGTAGTGGTTAAGCATGTTGATCTTAATATCTCATTTTCTCAACATGCTAGGAAATCGTGACCTTTTATTGACATTTTTAATGTTGTTTAAATATAATAAATAACTATAATAAAGACTTTTCCAACTCTACACAAGTTATTTATCAGCTGTATTTCGCATGTAATGAAGACTCAGTTAAGTATGAGGCTTGGAGAAATGTCATAAAACATCTAATTGTGAGGGTCTTTTGAGTTTTTTTGCAGAGCTTCCTTCTCACACCCAGAGAAGGAAGTACAGCTTCCTTTCAGGGACAGAACATTATGCACTCTTACTACAACTTACTTCAAGTATGTCAATGGCATATAAAAAATCCATTAAATAATTATAATGGAGAGCCTCCTATAACTATTTATCAATTCCTTTTTTTTGGCACACAGAGACTTAGACTGAGATGTCACAGAGGGATTGTGATACACTTACGAGTGCTGGGCTGAGTCAGTGGAGGATGGTCTCTCTTTGTCCAGTGGAACACTCTCATCAAACACAATAGTTTCTGTGTTCGCCAGGCAAAATCCATTAGACCTCATGATCTCTGTAGAAGTGGATGATAAGAATACAAATACATGTAAAAATTATTAAAGGTTACAATGTGTGTGTGTGAGTGTTTATAAAAAATCCCAAAGGGTTCACATACTTTTTTTTGCAACTGTATATATACTAATGGAGTTCGTAGACAGTCTAGCTGATGAGATTTACATTTACTTATCAGACAGACACACTATCTCTGAAGTAGTTAGTAGTGCAAAGGTAGTAAAAGAGTTTATTATTAACTATAAAGTAGTTGCTGATAAACCTTTTTATACTTAGACTCAAAAGCAGTCAAAAATAATGATCAGACAAGATACTGGAATGCATATCAGATGGCATAAAATCAAGAGGCTGCTAAATAATAATTGTCAACCCTACAATAACAGTACATGAAAAACTATGTATTAATGTGTAAACTAAACATTCATTTTGAATTAATGATGAGTTAATGTGTGTGCTAATCAGGAACTAGCTTTAACTAGCTTCAACATGAGTCACATGAATTTGTGTGTGAATAAAGGATATCTTAATTATGGTGGCTTGAAAAGCCAACATACTGTTATCTCACTTAAACTTATTAGGCTGGCTTGTGTAGCAAGCCAGACTACTGTTATCCTATTAAACTTATTATTATTATTCTATATTATTATTCTTCTTCTGAGACTAAAAATTAAACTCTATCTCGTCCTAGGCCTTTCAAGCTATGACCATCAAACTTGGGTCAGACCTCCGAACTATTCTGACTCGAGTTGCTATATCTTTTCCGACTGATCCGACTTTCGGTTTTCCGAAAAACGTCCCGGGACCGTCGGAAAAATCCCATAGACGTAACATTGGATCAAACTTTGCGACCTCATAACTCCGCGTCAGAATGTCACACAGACTTCTAACTAGGCTCATTTAACTCAGACCATCAATCTGCCAATGACTGATCACCTTTAAACTTTCTGGCCACGCCCTAGCAACCACTTTTGGACCCTAGAAACCGTCCCATAGACTTCCATTGCAAAAGACTCTCATTGACTTTACATTGGATCAAACTTTGTGAGCTCATAACTCTGCATCAAACTGTCCTACAGACTAATGGCTGAGCTCATTTAACTCAGTCTAGCCAGCAGCCAATCACCGATGGCCTTTTAACTTTCTAGCCACACCCTAACAACCAGATACTGCACCCTAGCAACTGTCCCATAGACTGCCATTAAAGAGGTTCAGACTGATATTGTCATGCTGCAGTGTGATAGAGACATGGGGATTGTTTTTAACTGTTCATACTGGCAAGAAGCTTGTATACATCATCAGTCTTAGCTGTCAATCAACTCCATAGCAACAAAACAGACTAACCTAGCAACGATATGACACCAGCTATATCTCAGCATCAGAACATCGTAGAGAGGCGGGGGTTGGCTTGTTTGACTCATGCTCAAACACCATCCATCTATCTATCTATCTATCTATCTATCTATCTATCTATCTATCTATCTATCTATCTATCTATCTATCTATCTACATCTTTCTATCTATCTATCTATCTATCTATCTATCTATCTATCTATCTATCTATCTATCTATCTATCTATCTATCTATCTATCTATCTACCTCTACCTATCTATCTATCTATCTATCTACATCTTTCTATCTATCTATCTACATCTTTCTATCTATCTATCTATCTATCTATCTATCTATCTATCTATCTATCTATCTATCTATCTATCTATCTATCTATCTATCATGCTAACAATATGCTAATTCATGCTAGAAACATGCTAGTTACATGCTAATTCATGCTAGAATCATGCTAGTCACATGCTAATTCATGCTAGAATCATGCTAGTCACATGCTAATTTATTCTAGAATCATGCTAACAACATGCTAATCCATGCTAGAATCATGCTATTCACATGCTAATTCATGCTAGAATCATGCTAGTAACATTCAAATTGATGTTAGAATCATGCTAACAACATGCTAATTCATGCTAGAATCATGCTAGTAACATGCTAATTCATGTTAGAATCATGCTAACAACATGCTAATTCATGCTAGAATCATGCTAGTCACATGCTAATTCATGCTAGAATCATGCTAGTCACATGCTAATTTATACTAGAATCATGCTAACAACATGCTAATCCATGCTAGAATCATGCTATTCACATGCTAATTCATGCTAGAATCATGCTAGTAACATTCAAATTGATGTTAGAATCATGCTAACAACATGCTAATTCATGCTAGAATCATGCTAGTAACATGCTAATTCATGCTAGAATCATGCTAACAACATGCTAATTCATGCTAGAATCATGCTAGTAGCATGCTAATTCATGCTAGAATCATGCTAGTAACATGCTAATTTATGCTAGAATCATGCTAGTAACATGCTAATTCATGCTAGAATCATGCTAACAACATGCTAATTTATGCTAGAATCATGCTAGTAACATGCTAATTCATGCTAGAATCATGCTAACAACATGCTAATTCATGCTAGAATCATGCTAGTAACATGCTAATTCATGCTAGAATCATGCTAACAACATGCTAATTCATGCTAGAATCATGCTAACAACATGCTAATTTATGCTAGAATCATGCTAACAACATGCTAATTTATGCTAGAATCATGCTAGTAACATGCTAATTCATGCTAGAATCATGCTAACAACATGCTAATTCATGCTAGAATCATGCTAGTAACATGCTAATTCATGCTAGAATCATGCTAACAACATGCTAATTCATGCTAGAATCATGCTAACAACATGCTAATTTATGCTAGAATCATGCTAGTAACATGCTAATTCATGCTAAAATCATGCTAACAACATGCTAATTCATGCTAGAATCATGCTAGTAGCATGCTAATTCATGCTAGAATCATGCTAGTAACATGCTAATTTATGCTAGAATCATGCTAGTAACATGCTAGTTCATGCTAGAATCATGCTAACAACATGCTAATTCATGCTAGAATCATGCTAGTAGCATGCTAATTCATGCTAGAATCATGCTAACAACATGCTAATTTATGCTAGAATCATGCTAGTAACATGCTAATTCATGCTAAAATCATGCTAGTAACATGCTAATTCATGCTAGAATCATGCTAACAACATGCTAATTCATGCTAGAATCATGCTAACAACATGCTAATTCATGCTAGTAGCATGCTAATTCATGCTAGAATCATGCTAGTAACATGCTAATTCATGCTAAAATCATGCTAGTAACATGCTAATTCATGCTAGAATCATGCTAACAACATGCTAATTCATGCTAGAATCATGCTAGTAACATGCTAATTAATGCTAGAATCGTGCTTACAACATGCTAATTCATGCTAGAATCATGCTAACAACATGCTAATTCATGCTAGAATCATGCTAATTCATGCTAAAATCATGCTAGTAACATGCTAATTTACGCTAAAATCATGTTGTAACATGCTAATTCATGCTAGAATCATGTTAAAAACATGCTAATTCATGCTAGAATCATGCTAATAACATGCTAATCTATCTATCTATCTATCTATCTATCTATCTATCTATCTATCTATCTATCTATCTTTTCATAGTTTTAAAAACTGTTTAAACTAAATAAACTATTACCGTCAGGCTTTCACAAGCCAGCCTCAAAGTTTGTTCTCAAACTTTAAGAATCTAGTTATTATTCTGCTTCTTCTTCTTCTTCTTCTTTCTTCTGAGACTAATTTTAAAGTCTATCTCCTCCTAACCCTTTCAAGCTTCATACCTCAAACTTTCGTCAAACCTTCAAACTGGTCTGACTCGGGTTGCTATATCTTTTCCGACTGATCCGACTTTCGGTTTTCCGAAAAACGACCCGGAAAATTCCCAAAATTCCCATTGACTTAACATTGGGTCAAACTTTGTCACCTCATAACTCTGCATCAGACTGTCCTACAGACTTCTAACTGGGCTCATTTAACTCAGTCTAGCCAGCAGCCAATAACTGATGACCTTTAAACTTACTAGCCACTCCCTAGCAACCACTTTTGGCACCCTAGCAACTGTCCCATAGACTTCCATTGTAAAAGACTGCCATTGACTTAACATTGAGTCAACCTTTGTGAGCTCATAACTCTGCATCAGACTGTCCTACAGACTAGAGTCAGGCCTCATTCAACTCAGTCTAGTCAGTAGCCAATCACTGATGGCCTTTAGACTTACTAGCCACTCCCTAGCAACCACTTATGGCACCCTAGCAACTGTCCCGTAGACTTCCATTCAAAAGACTCTCATTGACTTAACATGGGATCAAACTTTGTGAGCTCATAACTCTGCATCAGACTGTCATACAGACTAATGGCTGAGCTCATTTAACTCAGACTACCAAACTGCCAATAACTGATGAGCTTTTAACTTTCTAGCCACACCCCTAACTACCACATACTGCACCCTAGCAACTGTCCCGTAGACTTCCATTACAAAAGACTCTCATTGACTTAACATGGGATCAAACTTTGTGAGCTCATAACTCAGCATCAGACTGTCATAGAGACTAATGGCTGAGCTCATTTAACTCAGTCTAGCCAGCAGCCAATCACTGATGGCCTTTTAACTTTCTAGCCACACCCCTAACTACCACATACTGCACCCTAGCAACTGTCCTATATAATGTAATTAGCTGTGCTATCAAATGCTTATAAATCTAACATACTAATGACATGCCAATCATGCTAGCAACATACTACTCATATGCTAATCATGCTAATGACATGCTAACTCATACTGGAAACATGCTAATGACATGCTAATTTGAACTAGAATCATGCTAGTAACATGCTAATTCATACTAGACTCATGTTAATAACTGGCCTACATGCAAATCTTTGCATAGCAGTGTCCTATTGACTTGGGGGATGGCTCATCTGACTCAGACAACCAATGAGCATCTCAATATGATAATAAAGCTCACAAGCCACGCCCCCAAATTGATTCCATAGACTTTCATTAAAATAGGCCAAGATGCATATCTT
This sequence comes from Danio rerio, assembly GCF_052040795.2. Lineage (NCBI taxonomy): Eukaryota > Metazoa > Chordata > Actinopteri > Cypriniformes > Danionidae > Danio > Danio rerio. Next base: position 12,150,777 of record NC_141044.1, read on the forward strand.
TGCATAGCAGTGTCATAGAGACAAGGGGGTTGGTTCATTTGACTAAGACAACCAACCACATTCAAGTTCACTCTGTAACCTCGCCCATAGCAACAAAACAGAGTACCCTAGCAACCATTCATCAACAGCTATATCTCAGCATCAGAACATCGTAGAGACTTGGAGATTGGCTCGTTTGACTCATGCTAGCATACGGAACTTCCTATATGCTACACATGCTAGCAGTGACTAGCTACATGCTAATATTGACTAGCCAAGTACTGTAACTTGCTAGAAATGCTTACTAAGTATAAATGTTTTATCAAGCATGTATGTGAGGCTTGCCTAGTAACCAACCAGGGTACCCTAGCAACTGCCTAGCAACCACCCAAACTACCCTAGCAACCGCCTAGCAACGGCCTAGTAATGCCTTAGTAAGGGCCTAGCGACCACTAAGGACACCCTAGCAACCGCCTAGCAACGCCTTAGCAACCACTCAGAATACCTTAGCAACCACCTAGCAACACCTTAGCAACCACCTAGCAACCACTTGGGACACCTTAGCAACCGCCTAGCAACACCTTAGCAACCACCTAGGAACCACTTAGGACACCCTAGCAACCGCCTAGCAACACCTTAGCAACCACCTAGCAACACCTTAGCAACCACCTAGCAACCACTTAGCAACACCTTAGCAACCACCTAGCAACCACTCAGAACACCCTAGCAACTGCTTAGCAACGCCTTAGCAACCACCTAGCAACCACTCAGGACACCCTAGCAACCACCTAGCAACACCTTAGCAACCACCTAGCAACCACTCAGGACACCCTAGCAACCACCTAGCAACGCCTTAGCAACCACTCAGAATACCCTAGCAACCGCCTAGCAACACCTTAGCAACCACCTAGCAACCACTTAGGACACCCTAGCAACCGCCTAGCAACACCTTAGCAACCACCTAGCAACACCTTAGCAACCACCTAGCAACCACTTAGGACACCTTTGCAACCACCTAGCAACACCTTAGCAACCACCTAGCAACCACTCAGAACACCCTAGCAACCGCCTAGCAAGACCTTAGCAACCATCTAGCAACCACTTAGGACACCCTAGCAACCGCCTAGCAACACCTTAGCAACCACCTAGCAACACCTTAGCAACCACCAAGCAACCACTTAGGATACCTTAGCAACCACCTAGCAACACCTTAGCAACCACTCAGAACACCCTAGCAACCGCCTAGCAACACCTTAGCAACAACCTAGCAACCACTCAGAATACCCTAGCGACCACCTTGCAACACCTTAGTAACCACTAAGCAACTAGTCAGAACACCTTAGCAACTGCCTAGCACCACCTTAGCAACCACCTAGCAACCACTCAAAACACCCTAGCAACCGTCTAGCAACACCTTAGCAACCACCTAGCAACTAGTCAGACCACCTTAGCAACTGCCTGGCACCACCTTAGCAACCACTTAAAACACCCTAGCAACCGCCTAGTAAAATGCTAATTCATGCTAGAATTATGCTAACAACATGCTAATTCATGCTAGAATCATACTAGTAACATGCTAATTTATGCTAGATTTATGCTAACAACATGCTAATTCATGCTAGAATCATGCTAGTAACATGCTAATTCATGCTAGAATCATACTAACATGCTAATTCATGTAAGAATCATGCTACTAACATGCTAATTCATGCTAGAATTATCCAAGTAGCATGCTAATTCATGCTAGAATCATGCTAGTAACATGCTAATTCATGCTAGAATCACGCTAACAACATGCTAATTCATGTTAGAAACATGCTAGTAACTTGCTAATTCATGCTAGAATCATGCTAACAACATGCTAATTCATGTAAGAATCATGCTACTAACATGCTAATTCATGCTAGTAATATGTTACCTCAAGCTAAAATCATACTAACATGCTATTTACACTTTAAAACCACTTCAAACTTTCAGATTCGGCTTTTCAAGCCACCATAAAGTTTGTCCTCAAACTTTACTATCTAGTTACTTGTTAATTCATGTTGTTAATTAATGTATTATGTATTATGTAATGTGTTAACTAACATTTAGGTTTAAGCTAAGTGTAACCAACATGAACTCATAAGCTGTTAATGTATAATTATGTCATGACTACTTAGAGGGGAACATCAACATTAACTCACCCTTAACTACTCATGAACTCCTGTGTTTAAAGTGTTCATGTTGATTTTGACAGAACACTTTTCTATTGTTAATCAATGTAAACACACTAAATGGATGTCCATAAGTTCATGAGTAGTTAAAATGGGTTAATGATGATGTGCCCCTTCAAGTAAAGTTATGATATAATTATACATTAAAATTTGAGTTCATGATGATTAAATTAAGCACAAACTAATGTGGTAATTAATACATTAATTAAACAATCATGTACTAACAAGTAGTTGAGGTAGCCATTATTCACACGTGAACTATTGTGACTCATGCTGTAGATAAAGTTGGTTCATGATTAGCACATGCCTTAACTCACCATTAGTTCATAATAAAGTTTAGTTAACATACTAACACATCTCTATTTATGTACTGTTATTGTAAAGTGTTACCATTACTGAGAAACCACATCGGGGCTTTCCAGTGCTGATCTAATTATATTGGAATAATAATCAGATTTAGGTTTGGCCAGTGCATCTTTAAAGGTTTGAATGTTTAGCATACATTTCCGAATGAACATTAAGGCCTGAGCAGCCATACCAAACTCTTACCTAAGGCATTTTGTTTTGAACTGATGCAGTTCAGGTGTAAACAAAGAAGCTGAACAACCAAATGATACAGAGTAAAATGATCTAAAATCATATTTAGTTCATCATTTCACTTGAAAATGCATTATTGACAATGTCTACATGAACGCAAAAATCGCTGAGCTTAACAACAATTAGACACATAAAGAACATAGAAGTCAGGAATTCAGAAAGTTAAGTTAAAAATGAATTATAGCTGAATTAAAATAGGAATTAAAATAGCTGAAACACTTATTCACTTTCCTTCGGGTTATTCCCTGATTTATCATGATTTACTTTGGCATGTGTTTAGTGCAGTTGATGTCTTTCCAGCCACAACCTACCACTGAGAGTACACTAACTCATGCTGGGAAACATACACACATTCCTTGTTTACACACACTTAATCACAACGGGCAGTTTAGTTCACACAATTTAGTTTACTGAATATTTTCACCCACTTCAAATGTTATCACTAAATTGAATCGGCATTATCAGTGGTTATCAGCTGATAGATATGCGCCAGTGGGGGCCTTCTGAGCTTACTGGTAGGCTCTGAAGGCTGTTATCATCCATCCAAATGGTTAATTAGCCAACCCACTAGCTAATAGAGAAGAATCCAGATCCAGATCTGTTTTTACATTACTGTGACAGTTAGGTTTAAGGTTGGTGTATAAGTAGACAATAATAAAATACAATTAATTGGAAATTAACTTCCAGCCGCAGCTGTATCTATATCTGATTAACTATAAGTATGGATGATAACAGCCTTTTGAGCCTACCAATAGGCGCAGAGGGCCCCTACTGACCCACATCTCCCACATGAACACGAGGAGAACATGCAAACTCTACACAGAAATGCCACCAGTCCCAGCCTGAACTCGAACCAGTGACTTTCTTTCTGTGAGGCAACAGTGCTAACCGTTTAGCCACTGTGCTGCCCAGGCTGAAACACAAAACAGTAATAATACAATGACGATGCACAGCATTGAACTATGGCCATGAGTAAAACAAAGCTTGCTGTCTTCTTGTGACAAACAGCCACACACCAAGAAGAAAGAACAGGATCATGTCAGTTCACAAGTCATGTCTAAAAATGCATGGAAAGTGTGATGCATGTCACTTCCTCTCTCTCCATTTGAGCGAGCTTGCCACATGTCTACATTCAAAATAACTTCAGAATGCAAAAGATACACAATATGACAACAGCCCTCACAGCTTTCTTTTATTAAGAACTTTCCGGCATCCACCACACCTACCAAGTGAAGTTGATTAAGAGACTGTACTGTACCATATACTTAATAGAGTGGAGGAACTATGACGTCTATTTGTATGCAAAAACCCGGAAGCGAGTTAGCATTTTAGCACTTCTGGTTCCCTCGTCCCAAAGTCAATGGGTTTTTTGTATGGGGTTTCAGTAAAATCACTTAAATAAGGTCCGTGGCCAACACATGTTCAAGATACTTTCACGTTTTGTTCTACGACATAACACACATTAGTTACAGCACACTTTTGGATTTTTAAATAAATTATGCTTCTTTAAAAAGACGGTTGCTAGCAAGTTGCTAAATGGGACTACAGGCGGTGTCTGAGACATTGGCATTTGGATTTGGCTGTTATTTAGGTATTTTCATAAAGAGTATTTTATAGTTTGTTGTGCTTTTCCAAATAGGAATTCAGATTGTGTTTAGATAATTCCTTAAACGATATTATGAAGAAACTGCAGTGCAGCCTGTCTCTGTCCTGCTCTCAGTAATGCAAACGTGTGAATAAATGTGTAAAAATACATGCATGGTAACTGTCATTTTAACGTGATCGAGATTTTATTCGTCATTTTTTCTGCATCTGAACACATTCTGTCATAACTGCAATATTTACACTCCTCCATGAAATGTATAGCTGATGTGACTGTATGAGCTGCTTTTCGCTGTACGTCGTGACATAAAAAGAATATTGAATGTTGCTCTGTGTCCATGATGATGGAACTTGCAGGCATTTGATTGTTCCTCCTTACGCCTCATTTCTTTCATCTGTTAGGGTAAGCGAGCTGTTTGCACGCGAGTGATATTTAAATATGTCTCATGACAATACTATATAGGCAGATTTATACACGCAGTTCTATAACTTTTGGAACAACCGTAAAGCAAAACAGATGTATTTCCCACGTAAAAACGATTTAAAAGGCACATAGGTCTGTATTTTTGCGTATTTATGTTTATGATATATACCGTGGATTATAATATAATAAACTGAGAGAATAACTCTTTGTCATGGACAATATTTCTTAAAATAAGCTTGATAAGTCGTCTGTTGCAGGGTGGGGTTGACGTCACAGACGAGCGCCCCGAGGGCTCTGTATTCCGTTAATAGCCTAATGTTAGCTTTTCAACTCTTGCGTTTGCATTTAAGATCTAAAAGTCTTCAAAGTAGTATTTTCGTGTGAGGATAATCCGGCTGGACAAATTGTGTAAGTGTAATGCACTGTGTTTGAACACAGAGCTAATTATTTGCAATCTTCGAAAAGCCTATGGGAAAATCCTATAGGGATTTTCACGAGGGAACCAGTTTTATGCTAGCAGCCGATTAGCCTACAAAGTGACGTCATAGTTCCTCCACTCTATTGTAATGGTGAATTAAAGCAAGCCAAAAAAAGACCAAAAGGACCATCCAGATTCTCACGGGAGACAGATGCAAAAGCAAACTTTTGTTATGGAATGCTGGTGCATACATTATACTTGAAAGGACAGGGGTGTCATGGTGGCGCAGTGGGTAGCACAATCGCCTCACAGCAAGAAGGTCACTGATTCGAGCCCCGACTAGGTCAGATGGCATTTCTGTGTGGAGATTACATGTTCTGCCTGTGTTCTCGTGGCATTCCTCCGAGAACTCCGACTTCCCCCACAGTTCAAAGACATGAGCTGCGTCCCCTGCGTTGCCAAATCATTGAAATAAATGACCAAACTATCAAATAAACTTGTCGTGAGTATTGCCGCATTCACCATCGGGAGGCGCTATAATCACTCTCGTAGGAGAATTTTGCTTTCACCATCAAAAATAAATAAAGTTATTCAACATGTGCGTCCGATAGCTCCGCCCCTTCTGCTACGTAAGCAAACCTGCGGTCGTTGAGTGCGTGAAGTGTCCATCATTCCACACTTCATTTTAGCGGCTGAATGAGTGCATCATCCGGGTAATTGAAGTGCTCTTATTATTTTTAGTGTTTTCAGTGTGAACGCAGAGCGATTTGGAACGCAGCTATGGTACAGGTGAATTGATTAAGCTAAATTGGCCATAGGGTATGTGTGTGAAAGAGTATGTATGGATGTTTCCCAGTGATGGGTTGCAGCTGGAAGGGTATCCGCTGCGTAAAACATATGCTGGATAAGTTGTCAGTTCATTTCATTGCGGCAACCACTAAATAATAAAGGGACTAAGCTGACAAAATAATTAATGAATGAATTAAAAGGAAAGTTTACGCAACACAGTGCTGAATATCCCAACTCCTTTAGATTGTGTTGCAGCTATTGTGATCAAATTGTGTTTATGTTTACAGAATACAACATATTTGGTCAAAGAAAAGATTGTAAATATTTTTTTTTTGTACTTAAAGAGAATTAGCAAATGACTTTCTCTTTTGTTTATTGAATTTTGAAAAATGGAATTAGTATGTTAATTAAACTATATTAACACTATAAAACAACATAATAAATTACATGAATATTAACAAGCATTTTAACATGAAATGCCTACCTGAAATCTTAACTGGATTTTGAAAGCATGGCTGAATCTTGTGGATGTTGTCATTCCTCAGAACCTGGTCTAGCGGTGAGCGTTCAAAGAATGTTAAGACAACCTCTGACCTAGAAAACTTAAAAATCAAAATAGAAGATTTTTTAAAAAGACTTTTATTATGTAATTTTGGAAGATATTCAGGTAACTGAATTGACTTGTTAACTGATTAGAGATAATAAAGTAAAACAACACATGCAACCTGTTTTTTGGGAGTCATATTTTAATAACACATATGCTCTTTTATTCTTACACTGGTGTCATCAGTGTCACTCACCTTCCAAGGCATGTATATAGTGGCCTTCAACAATCGCTCCACTTCATTTAGCTTTGTCTCAATATCTCTCGCTTCTTTAATCTTCACAAGCCCTGTGAGAGCACAAATATATTAGTACAGCCTTTTTAACAGACAATTTCTTCAGCTCAGCATTCTGCCTTTTATTGTAGCTAATTATTATGTTGGTTTGAAAAAGCCAACATGCTGTTATGCTATTTAAACTATCTCAAGAAAACATTTTATGTTATTTATATGTGTAATGATTTTAAGGCCTCATGGCCTTCAGGAAGAAGGTAGAGAACTGACAAAATTTAAAGAGTTTATTAAAGAAAAAAAACAAACAAGCAGAAGACAGCTCCCTGCTGAGACTGCCGTCAAACTGAAAACAAACCCAATATAAACGTGTCCAGGTCAAGGTCGTGTCTTCCATACAAACCGTAATTTGTACGGTGTTGTACTTGTGATGCAAAGTGGACCAGATTCAAGTCTGGTAAGGGTTTATATTTAAACCCTTCAATATACAGGCAATATCAATATACAGGCAATAGGTCATAAGGCAGGCGGCTAAACTGGAGAACAGGGATATACAAGGCTAGGGTAAAGCACGGATAAACAAGACAAGGAGAACTGCGTTGTAATGTCACTTAGCAGTAAACAAGACTCGGCCCACAGAATGGGTCAATGAGTGGCTTAAGAAGGGTGTGTAATCAGTTTCTGACAAGGCTCAGCTGGTGAGTGTAATCAAGCTAGATGAATGAGCAGGCGTGAGTGTGATCGGAGAGCATGTATGAAAATGTAGTCCAGGGGAAGGCGGAAGTTTAGTCCATAATGTTTGTGTGAAAACCAGCAATCTCTGGAAGGCGATCGTTGGTTGTGTGATAATAATAAGGCTTTGGTTCAACCACAGATTTTTTCCTTAAAATTCAATTTCATTACACAAATAAGAGTATCAGTACGACCATTTGTCTATTCATTCTAAAAGCAGCTAAGCTGTATAAATATTTCTGTTGTGATAGTTAAAAAGAATAAAAAATGGCACTCACTACTATTGACTAGGCATGGGCCAGATTCTGACGGTAGGATAACCTTGAATAAAAATATCATGGTTTGATAGTATTGCGATAACTGCTCTAAAATATTCATTCATTCATTCATTCATTCATTCATCTTCTTGTCGCCTTAGTCCCTTTATTAATCCAGGGTCGCCACAGCAGAATGAACGGCCAATTTATCCAGCACGTTTATACGCAGCGTATGCCCTTCCGGCCACAACCCATCACTGGGAAACATCCACACACTCATTCATACACACAGTCCTACACTACGGACAATTTAGCCTACCCAATTCACCTGTACCGCATGTCTTTGGACTGTGGGGGAAACCGGAGTACCCAGAAAAAACCCACTCGAACACAGGGAGAACATGCAAACTCCACACAGAAACCCCAAGGCGAGCCGAGGTTAGAACCAGCGACCCAGCGACCTTCTTGCTGTAAGGCAACAGCACTACCTACTGCGCCACTGCTCTAAAATATTTTCTTTTTAAATGTAAGGGTAAAAAAAACTTTTTTTTCCCCATTGAACACAATATATTTTACTTTGACAAACATTTAAAATATTTTGTTACAGTAAACATGTCAGGCTAAATAATTAAAATAAATCATTGACTTCTGCTGTCTTTATTAGTTTCAAAAACACTGATTTCTTTACAATTTAAAAAGGCATCTTTGGATATCTTTTTTGCTGGAGAGACTTATCCTAAATAAAACACAAAAAAAATTCTAAAAAAATATTACATATATTGTTGGAACAGTATAACAAAATTTTGGCAGCTTTAAAACTTTGACTTTTCTAAACTGCGGTATACCTTGAAAGAGGTTATCAGTCCATGCCTACTCTTGACTTAATCATTTAATTGTTAAGAATTTAGTAAATATATATTATGTGCATTTAATTTATTGTAAAAATGTTTCTGCTTGAACTCTATGCATTGCTAGTTTATTTTTTTGGCCTAATGTTTTCACAGAATCTGTGTCTGTGGTATTCAAACTACAGTAACTATCATGTAAGTGTCCTCTCCAGGAATTTACAACGTGCTTATACATTTTAATGATATGCTTAATTATTAAATTGTGCTTTAGACTGGTTACATTTTAATTTTAAATCTACACTTGCTGTTAAACTTAGCACTGATATGTAGTCTTGGACATCGCTGGCATTTAAATTGATTTTGATCTGAGTGCCCATAGAGTAAGTATTTTTTAACATTTTTTATTTTCTAAAATTTAATATTTTATAAAAAGGTTTGTAAACAGCCAGAAAAGAAAACCTTATGACAAAATCAGCTCGCTCAGTCACTCACTCACTTTCAATCGGCTTAGTCCCTGCTTTGCCAGGGGTCGGCACAGTGGAATGAACTGCCAATTACTCTGGCATATGTTTTACCAGTGAGTGCCCTTCCTGCCACAACACAGCTCTGAGAGTCACCAAGTCATGATCTCACAGTGCTGGGAAACACCCATATGCTCTCTATCCACACACACACATATATTATAGCCTTACACTCTCTATCCACACACACTCATATATTTTAGCCAATTTAGTTTATCCAGTTTACCTATGTTTTTTGACTGTGGGGAATCTGAAGCCCCAAAACATGCAAACTCATAAAACATTCTGTCTTTTCTGTGTTACTTTCATATTTTCTGACATCCATCAACCAGACACCTAATCACCTTCAAATGTGACAACCAACAATACGATGACACTAAAATATTAATTTTAAGTAATAGAACTTATGTACCTGTGACCTAAGTTTCCACTGCGCTCTGTATTATACATAATTCATACAATTATGTCCTGTTTAATTTGGGAACAAAACAGTTCCAATCAGAACAGTTGCAAATGCCACTCTTAATGATGACTTAAATGATGTAGATAGAAGAAGTGTTTTATTGTTGTAAACACAAAATGCCTTGTTTTTAATGAGTATCATGTCATTCAGACCTACCCAGAGCTGTAATTATGATGATGACGGTGGAGAAAGAAAACAAAAAAAGCCACAATCTGTAGTCGAGTCACAAAGATTTTACACAACAGCCTACTCTGAGTCCACAAACCTTCACGCTGATGTAATCACTATTCATTAAGTCCCATGCTAGTGATATCACCACTATGAGCTGTAAAGAGTTTTTAGAATATTAAATCATCTTTGAATCATGATGACACTACATGCCCTATGACTTACAATACGTCTGTTAAAGAATCATTTTAACGGTCAAACTGGTTTTCTTTTTCATATCTCTGAAATAAAATATTTGGAATACAGAGGATTTTGATTGATGCTAGACACATGAAAGTCATTTTTACTGTGCCATTTTCCAAACTGAGATTTTATAGATACAAATTTTAAAAACATGTTAATAGAAAAGGCCTTAAAATAGACAGAAGAGGCACTTTGCTGATAAATAAATGAAAACACGAATTTAACAGTGGACAGAAATATATATAAAATAATGTTATAAAGATATTTCAGACGTGTTTCTGATAATAACTCGGGACCACAAGTCAGACAGATGCAAAGCTTATGAAAGATCGCTCACAAACAAGCTACAAATATAATTTGACTTAATCTAACTGAGTTGTTTGTCTGAACAGATATCTTATAATGCTCATCCTGTCAGGATTTGCTGTGGAAATGCCCATTTCCTGTGAGCTTTAGAGATTTAGGCTTATGTATGTGTGTTTTTGATTTTGTAATTTTGAATACCAGCACATTGTTGTTAACTAATCATCAACCAAATAAATTAATTGTTTTATTTGATTTAATGGCCAATACAGTTATTATAATCCATTAAATTCCATACCCAAATTATGTTCCACTAAAATAATTAATTCAATAACAAAACCAAATGTTAAATACCCTCTTTACTTTCTTTTGTAATAAAGACAAACTGTTTATTTAGTTTAAATACTAAGTGTTTGTGTTTTGTTTTATTCAAGATGTTAATTGTAGACATCATGATGAGGATGATAAGGAGATGGGACGGTAGTACGCGCGAAGAAAGAGAATGAGACTTTTTTTCGGAAATGGGGGGGGGGGGGGGGCTTTATGTTTACCGTCTTTTCAACAGTATTACAAACATACTAACAAACATTTTCCACTAAGGTAGAATAGAATAGAATAGAATAGAATAGAATAGAATAGAATAGAATAGAATAGAATAGAATAGAATAGAATAGAAGAAGGCCTATAATACTATAGTAACACTTCCTTTACCTTCTAGCAGAGGACACTTTGACAAAACTCGCCTGTCTTCGGGGAAACACTCCATGAGTCTTTGTAAAAGTCTGCCTAAATCAGAAGAGCTTCTGTGCAGGTAAATAATGTTTCTGTCCGACCATTCAGTCCTTATATCAAAGAATTCCTCCTCCGCTCCTCTGATGATGAGCCTCCGAATCCCGTTAACCCAACAATCTTTCACGAACATGTTGACCAGGGATGTGCCCTCAAAAATCGCCGATGCCATCTCGAGTGCCCTCACTCCAGCATTCTGTTATAGATGTATTTATCCTTCTGCTCAACTTCAACAGCGCTTATACAACTTAATTGGTGGAAATAGGCTACGTGTAGAGGTTAGAGAAAAAAAAAATAATCCAAGATCTTGTTTTAAGGAACCTACGGTTTCGATTCGTAAACGTCATCAAATGTAGCGGGCGGATATGCAAGAATAGCAAAAATTCAAACTAGGAACTCCAAAATATGAAGTAGGCTTATATAGCGACCTAACTATATCCGTCAAAAAGTTTAGGCGTTCCTATAACTGTTTGGTGCAACTTAAATTACAACGAACTACGAGTCGCTTCAACCCCTTTAAAGGTTGTTAATCAGCTAATCACAAAAAACAAACAAACAAAACAACTCCTATTTATACTGTTTAGCTGTCACCGCTCCTTTCCTCCTTCCTTTTCATTCTTTTCCACACACAGCGCTATGCAAGGAATTCACGAGAGAGAGAGAGAGAGAGAGAGAGAGAGAGAGAGAGAGAGAGATTGTTTTCTTGTTCACGCCCACCAAACGTCATTCATGTTTTCAATGTAAATTTTGCTAATCATTGTAGGTTTGTGGTCTATTTGCTGTTGTGAAATGTACACAGCGACTGTGGATTTGGAGCTTTTGGGGCCCTAAGCAATTCCAGCCACTGGCCCAACAGTTCTATTGTATTTTTAAATTAATCGTTATATATTATAATAAAAGAAATATTTTTAACAATACTCTAAATCTGTAATAAAAATAATAAATTATAGATGTAATAATTACATTCAATTTGTATTTGTTACATTCTCGACATGCAAAATCTAATAAACTATGTTATACATTTTAGATTACAGGTCTAGGCATTTATCGGTAGTGGTACACTGGGGGCAAGGCAGGAGCCACGCTTTAACATCTACCTTATTCATTCATTTTCTTTTTGGCTTAGTCCCTTTATTCAATCAGGGGTTGCCCCAGCGGAATGAACCACTAAACTTATCCAGCATACGTTTTACGCAGCATATGCCCTTCCAGCTGCAACCCACCACTGGGAAACACCCATACATTACGAACAATTTAGCTTAAATCACCTATAACACATGTCTTTGGACTTGTGGGGAAAACCAGAGCGCCTGGAGGAAACACACAAACATGGGGAGAACATGTAACTAATGTACTTTTTATACACTATTTGCTATTTCACATAATTACTCTGCAATATCTAGAAGCAAGGAAATAAAAAAAAATAGGCTATATTTGACTAAAAATATGACAATTACCTTAAGCCAGTATACAAATTATTATCATGAATATTTGTATTATTATTGTTTTTAATAATATTATTAGGCTTACTGTTAAAAAAAAAATCTGTTTTTTTTTTTTAATTGTGAAGCACTTTTTTATCATTAGATAAGAATTAGACATAAATTCTGACTTCTGAGCAAAGTTTATGGTGCTGGTCAGTTTTAAATCCCCTATTCTCTAGATAACAGCAAAATATTTAAAATGATGTCCTAAAACATTTGTGTTATCTCTCATGACGTGGTCTAATAAATGTATGTACTGTGCACAAGTATTTTACACCAACATTTCATAGCCTATTTCCTTACTCATTTTAATTTAAAATAGCTCCCATAGTATTATCAAAAAAAACTGCAATATAAAAAAAATTGTTAAAAAACAAAGTTCTAAATCAATAATTTAGTGAAAGCTATGCTACGTAATTGACAAAACAGTAGTAAATAGTTTCGGTCCATCAAAACATTTTAAAATACCAACAGACAAGCTGTGCATGAAATGAATGGAATGTTAGTAAAATGCAGTATTTAAACCCCATAATTGAAAGGAATATCTCCAAAAAGGCACTTTTTGGAAAAGGAGGCTCCCATTTGACTAGGCTAGCTGGTCAAAATTTTGTTAGATTTGTCTAAAATGTTACTTTTATTGTTATACATCCAAAATGAATGCTACAATTATATGTAAACGTTGAAAGAAAACCTTACTTGGCAACAATTTATTTTGATTGTCCCACTATAGATAGTCTGCTGATCAAAAGGTTTATATCTGCTTACTCTGATCTGGCTATCTGTTGATTGTCTTTTAAAAGTTATTAGGCAATCATTACAACTACAACATGTACACATATGTTAAACGTTTGGCAAGTAAAGTGTTACCAATTCAGGTTTTAGATGTTCAATAGAGCATTACAAATCAAGATTTTAGTACTTTTACACAACTAAGAGCTTTTAAGTCTGTATTTATGCACATTTAAACTTTACCCATACATAAAGTTGCTTTAAACAATTTTTTAAAGATTTATTTTCAAGAGCGCTCTACTAACTGTTTGTTGCATTTGAGTTAACATTCAATTGTAACTTTGCTTTAAGGTATATTGATCTGCTCATCTGTTGTCAGGCCTAGCAAAATGAGGCGAGAAGTAGTTAGTAGTTTACTGCCCAAGTGGTTTTTGATGTTGGCTTGTAACAGTCACTTAAAAAATTGTGTATTTTCACTACATTCTGAAGTGACTTAGTAATTGGTAAGTATAACTAGTTTTACTTTTACTTTACACACAGTTACCTTATATTAAAGTATGTCTAAAAAGACCAGATTTTAAGCATAATATTCGTAATCAATATGGCTATTAAAATCACTAACAATAAAACTTTATCTGTGGCCAGAAATATTTCAGATAAGAAATCCTTTGCAAAGTTGGTGTGGTGCCCTGGAGGCCTATATACAGTTGCCAATATAAAAGATTAAAATTCATTGTTTATATTGCACACAGAGATATACAACACTATTACTTCAAATTAGTTTTTATTTGAAGTCAGATCGCTCAGTAACACTAAAAATATTTCTATATATTATGCCAATACCTCCACCTTTGCCTTTAAGGCAATGGTCAAACTCAAATCCTGGAGGGCTGCAGCTCTGCAGTTTAGCTCCAACTACCTCCAACGCACTCCTGCTTAATAATATCTAGTAAAGCTGTGGTCACACTGCACTTTTCTCCCTATAGACTTCCATTCATACACGCATGAATGCATCAGACCGAAAACGCAAACTTGTGCGACAAGTTTCGCAGTTCACTGCATTGGAAAGTCCAAGCTTGGTGAACTCTGACCAGCAAAATTGCATTACATGATTGTGAGACCAACCGAAGATCAAAACATGACATCTCTGGACAGAAACAAGACCCTTTAAAACAAGACTCAATCCCTCGATTTTTTAAATGTCTAATCATCTTGTTTAATCCCACCCCTTTTCGCATCGTCATACGACAGAATTTCAGACGCACAAACTCTAGTTGGGCCGCAGCATAATCTTAAACACCTTGATTATTTGGACCAGCTGTGCTTGATAGGGTTAGAGCAAAACAGTGCAGGGCTGTGGCTCTCCAGGAATCGAGTTTGAGAATATGCTTTAAGACAGGGGGCTCAAACTGCCGGCTCGTGGGCCATTTATGGCCTGCCCTTCCCTTTCCTTCGGCCCACAACTGATGTCAAAAATATAACGAGATTCGGCCTGTCAAAACACATTTTTGAACCACTATCATAGTTGTATAGTCGCGTCTAGCCACTTGTGGTTTTGACCCGCCCCTCAACATTTATAGTCCTGCATTCAGATTTGTTTTACTTTCATTTTCTTTCAGTGTATTGTCGAGAATAACACATGCGTTTTAAATATATGGCAGACTTAAAAGTTAAAATATATGTCCGTAAGCACTCTATTTCTACTAAAGCTCCTTTTTTGTAAATATCCATACATATCGGATTATTATCAGTTTTATACCACTTGTATTTTGTTGTACAAACACTTTTTCATGAATAACACGTTATGCTGGTGGTGTAACAAACATGATCAACTTGCTAATATTCGATTCAAATGGTCTAATTTAATAGTTTCCTCATATGCTTATTGATATTTGCATAAAAGCTATGTAGATTAGTACAATTTTACAGCCAGCTGAATTGAACTTTTTAAAGTAAATGTGAATATGTACATAATTTTCCCTCTTTGTTGTAGTTTTACAAAAAAAGAAAAGAAAGATATTGAGAAGAACAACTACCAGTTAAGTCATTTAAGTTACCCAAACTACTTTCTGCTTTTCTTATGCTATTGCACAATACAATTGGTTGGGATATAATTTTTATTATTTTGCCAATTATTTGAACTATTTTCATAGCAATTTAAACTACCCCTTTAATATGTACATCAAGAAAAAAAAAAGCTGGAGTTTTGACTGCATATACTCTTTAAGAACGTGTCTAACGGTGCACCATGCACACAACAACCAGAATTTTTTTAGCAGCTGATGTGTGACATGATAAACATGCTGCTTTGCATCATCCCTGATTACAGGTTCTTGTGTTTGAATGTTGAAACTCTCTATGAAATGTTTAGTCACTGAAGTGGCCCCACAACAATTTGAGTTTGAGAACTCTACTTTAATATGAGACTCGTATTTATAATGATATCCTTTAGGTCACAGGTGTTATCCTTTAGGTTACACCTGATCAAACTAATTGAGTCCTTCAGGCTTGTTTGAAACCTACAGGTGTTGGAGCAGGGTTGGAACTAAACTGTGCAGGGCTTTGGCCCTCCAGGAATTGAGTTTCACACCCCTGCTTTAGGTGAAGACTTGTTTAGGGTCATGTAATTGTCTGGTTTTGCCAGGCATCTGAATGTGTACTGAAAAGTTAATGTTTAAAAAACTCTTAGTTAAGGTACTGAAAACTTGTTGCATGTCTACTAATACACTTCTCAACATATAACATATAAAACATTAATTGGCCACACTTTACAGAACACAAGTTTAACAGATGTTACCATATTGTAGACATTGTATTGAGTGCCTAAGAATATTTAAAAGAGAATCCACAGATTCTAACCAGATAGGAGGAAGCAGATATGAACTTGTAAATTAATTTATGTACAGCAGAAAATCTATCAGGGAAGCATCAAGTATTACCCATCAGGGTGTCTGTTCTGATACATGTACAATATATGCTTGACTTATGCCACATCTCTCCACAACAAGAAGCTAATTTATTAATTTATATATATTTTAAATAAATGTAGTGCCTAACCTAATTTTTTATTTAAAATATCAGTTGCAATCTGAAAAACATCACAATACAAAAGATGTAGCTTTTTCCTTAAAGTCCCAATAAACCGGAAGCTGCAATCAGTATTTTTTTTTAGTTGTAACACAAAAATTAAAAAATTAAGGTAACACTTTACAATAAGGTTCATTAGTTAATGCATTTACTAACATGAACTAATCATGAACAACACATGTACAGCATTTATTAATCATAATTAAACATTTACTAATGCATTATTAACATCCAAACTCATGCTTGTTACCATTAGTTAATGCACCGTGAGCTAACATGAACTCACAATGAACAGTATTTTCATTAACTAATGTTAACTAACATGAAAAAATGCTGTAGTAAATGTATTGTTCATTGTTTGTTCATGTTAGTAAATGCATTAAGTAACATTAACTAATGAACCTTATTGTAAAGTGTGACCAAAATTAATTTTAAATTAATTAAATTTTTTTTCTACTGTAGGATGAAAAGCAAGCATTTCACTCAGAAAGATCTGGAAAGATTTCAATTAAAGATTAGAAGCACAAGCTATTTTTTTCTTAATGAAATGCACAGATGAATTGTTCACCACAAAACTGGCAATGCAAGCTAACAAAAACCTATGGTTAGATTTGATTTCTTGCGGACCTTAAATGATAACTTCTTTATATTACATATACTAAAATGTGCTCTGCCACTTGCAGCAATATACCTACATACAACCTTTCAGATTGAAGATGTTTCTCTTTACATTAACAAATTTTATGCTAAAAAGGCTTCTCTGATGCCACAGAAATCCTGTGATTAAGAGCTGTGGCTGACCGAAGGTAAATATAAATGAGACTTTAGCTAAATTAAAGGTTAATACATCAAAAAATTGAAATATTTTATTACTAAAATGATTACACTCAAGACGACATTTTCATTTTCTTTTTTACAATCCAATCTTAATTCCCCACCCCAAAAGAAGATGTTCATTTTCCAGTTAAAAAAAAGAAATTTGTCAAATCTATTTACACTAAACTAAAGTAGTTTGACAGCATATGTGAGACTTTTTTCAATTATGGTTCAAAGCAGTCACAAAAGGGAGGCACTTGGTATCAACAAAGTTAACATTAGGGACTCTGAACACAAGCAATATCATTTTCATTGGGGACACTGGTACTAGTATGCTGAAAGTGGATAGCAAAATTTTAACCTCAGAAATTAAAAACATGGCTGGTGGATACCTTTAGAAACAAATGAACCAAAAAGTGGATTATTCATATTAAAACAGGAGCTTTGAACTTTTTGGTGTAAAAATAAACCCAGGCTGTGTTTTGTCATTTATCATTTACAAAGGATTTCATACCACCCTTACATAAAAATAAAATAATTTCCAAAATCAGCCTATCCAAAGAATAACCTTTTGTAAAGTTGATAAAATGGACAAGAAAATTTATTGAAGTAAATGTACAACAGCAGCAAAACCAAAACAGCTGTATGCAATAAACCACTTTACATTGTTTTCAAAGGAGAAGCTTGTATGAAGTTCTTATTGAGTCGATGTTCTTTGATTAGACAAAGGAATCTTAACTAAAGCCACTGGTTTAATTGGTCACCAAATGGGACACGTTTGTATTATCATTGAAAATCGCAAATATAATTGGTCTTTAAATACCATTCTGATGTATTCTAAACAACTCGACGAAACTTCCGTACATTTCTGAAGTTAAATAAGACTAATTCCAATTCACACTAACCGTGCCCCTCTCAGTGTATGACAGTGAGTGTGTGCATGTGTAATAAAAACAAGATCATTCTGAGAGATCCGAATCAAAAATTGCTGGGCAAAACAAAACCAAAAATCAGTAGAAAAACAAGAATAAAAATAGAAAATCGAGTCTTCTGATTTTGAAAATGATGAGCTGGAGTCTTGTCTCAGTCCTGGAACAAATGGTCAATATGTGAAACATGTCATATCTTCTCCTGAATGAAAGGATGCTGCAGAGCTTGGTTGATGCTAATGCGTTTAGCAGGGTCCAGCATCAGAGTCCCATCCAACAGATCCTTCAGCTGCATGACTTTCTTCCTTTGATCCTCAGGTAACCTCTGACCTCCAACCATGTCTGCGAGAAGGTCTTTAGTGGGGTTAATGGTGCTCATGACTGTTACCTTCTCCTGGAAATAAAAACAAGCAGTCGTGTATACAGTATTATGGAATGAAATGAGCATTTAAGTAAATTAGATAAGTCTTACCCTTTCTGTCACTTTGTCGACTTCTATGTACAGGAAATTCAAGTTCTGGTCAAAATGTTGGTCTTTAAACAGGCCTTTCCGAATCATCTTTACAAAAATGAAAAATAAAACATCATATAAAAACAGACGTACAACAGCAGTATGAAATGTGTGAACTTCACTGTTCACACATAACTCTAGCATTTCCAAAAAAGATTTAAAAGTTTGAAAACACTGGTTCAGTACCTTGTTTGGCATCTTGCCTTTCACATCCATGGCCAGCTTTAGCATGTGGTTGTTGGAGGAGCCAGGGAAGAGAATTTTTCCTGTGTATAGCTCATACAAGGTACAGCCGACTGACCACATATCAATACCATAATCATATGGTTTTCCAATGACTGTGGATGGAAAAAAAAGATTTAGGGAAAACAATAGTTACTAAAAAGTTACTAAGCACACATAAAATCAGTTTAAGTGTTCAACAGAACAGGCATCTGAAACACAAATACAACGCAACTCACCAATTTCGGGTGCCCTATAGAATCTGCTTACTAGGTAAGGAGTGATTTCATTGTCAGCAACATGAGATGCAGAGCCAAAATCACAGAGTTTAAGTATAGTCTTTGACTCATTCACCTGCAGACAGAGAGCATGAGTAAAGAAATGAAGCCTTCTTTTGGCTCAGTGGCTAAACAGATTTATGGTTCTCAATTCACGTTCACCCCCCAAAGAGAACCACTGATACAGATGATACTCACCAGTATGTTGTCTGGTTTGATGTCAGCATGGAGGATGTTGCAGCGTTTCAGTAGTTTCAGAGCTAGAAAGAGCTGTTGACTGTAGGAACGCACTGCTTTAATATGCAGACCCACATCTTTGCCATACTTCTTCAGAACTTCCCGCAGATTCATACTGTGACAGTCAAAAAATATGGAGGAAAAAACAAATGCTGAAAATAATTCATTTTGCATGGCTTTAGACATTTATATAGATAATTCTAATTTATTATATGTTAGCAGTTATATGTTTTTTTTTTATCAGATCTGTTTGATTCTATTTATGAAGGCAAGCAAATAACATTATAATGTATTTCCTAACAGGCGCACAGGGCACATTGGTGTTAATTTAGGATTGTTTATTTTGGTTAATTTCTTGAACAAAAATTTGACACTCGGTAACCAAGCCTTATTATATAGATAACAAGCTTAACCGGGTACATTCAAGGGGTTGCTTTTGTAGAATAAAGGGCTTCAGTCTTATGTTGTGTTTACATCATACGCGACATGCATGGAGAAAAAAAAAAAAAAAAAAAACACTTTGCGCATTAATAGATGCCTAAACATTTT
Organism: Danio rerio; assembly: GCF_052040795.2. Classification (NCBI taxonomy): domain Eukaryota; kingdom Metazoa; phylum Chordata; class Actinopteri; order Cypriniformes; family Danionidae; genus Danio; species Danio rerio. The sequence continues at coordinate 12,170,801 of NC_141044.1, forward strand.
AAGCGTACTCGCTTCATTCGCACACTAAATTCACTTCTCAACAGACACGGATTCGCGTCATGGTCAGGGCTTCTGTGGGTCTAGTGATCTAGTTTAGTTGTTAAACGGGTAACGTGGATTTTACTGAGAGTAGCTCTTTAGAAAGACTGAAGAACAGTGTACATTAATTCAGCGCTGTGTCTGAGTGCACCAAATCTTTTCAGAGGTGCACCCAGCTCTTTGAGTTCATCAACTCCTCTAGGACGATGCTTCTGACTGAGCTGAGCCCAGTTATATGAGTTGTTGTCCGGTGTCGGGAGGAGGATTTTTTCTTCGGGACACCAACTGCAGGTGCTATGTCATAATTATGCCCCTACAAGTGCAAGCTCCTAATTGGTTAATGCAGTGCGATTGTCCGGTAAAGTTCAGATAATCCAACTTAAAATGCTCAATTGCACCGCTTCAAATCGATAAAGAATGTCTATTCACATCTTTGCATGGACTTAACATGTAAATTACTCACGCTTGACGCTTTCTCTGCATCTGGTGTGAATGCACCATTATACAGGCTGAGAAAACTGTTTAGGTTTTATGTAGGGGATGAAGTAGACTGAAAGACTTTATTCTGTGAAAACAACAACCTGGAAGTACTTTATCCCAATTACTACATGGCTACTTGTCAAAAATGTTCCATAAACAGTAGAGTGACAGATAAGCATATGAATGTGAATGTACCTGATATACAGTGGTATGAAAGAGAGTTTGACCTTTATTGATTACCTATTTTTTGCATGTTTGTTACACTTTAACTTGTAGATAATGAGGTTGTAGTTGTGGCTTGTTGTCATCCAAGTGTTAGAAATGTAATTTCCATACTGGTAGACCTCAGTTTTATTTTTCATTTGGTTTTTAATCTTCTTTGGATCTCGGCATGATGTGAAGGCGTTTTGGTTTATTTTACTTGTCAGGCAGGTCCTGATTTCAGACTGGTGTCGCAATAATCAGGCCTGGGTGACGGTAGAGAAATTTAACTCAGTTTTGATGAACCTGAGTTTGGGTGGTTGGGTGTGTTTGGGGGGGGGGATTTATATTTTGTTTTTTAATAATAAAAAATCTAATAAAAAAAACTGCATGATACGTTTACTTAAGTCATCTAGACTAATATTTTTTATATTTGTTTGATGACCTGAAACATTAAAAAGCTACAAACATGCAAAAAAATAAATAAAACAAAAAAATAAATAAATAAAAAAAACAGTAAGGGCCAAATATTTTTACACCAATGTATGTTTCACTTAATTCACAAAACGCATAACAAAACCCAATGTAAAAGAAAAACTGCACGCAGTGTGCAGTCCGCCACTGGTACATGTCTTTCCATTACCATTGGGATAGGGCTGGGCGATTTTTCAGATTTTTTCGATTAATCTGAATTTACGTTTTGACGACGATTTAATTTTATATTAAATCAAGAATCGCGATTTTTAAAATATATATACATTTAATACATTATAATGGCACCAATGCGCTTTGGTTCACTCTCTGTGTGTAGCAAGATGCACACCAGAAGCGCCTCTCGGCAACGCGCTCCGCAGCACCATGGATTATAGAATTCTAAACAGGTTTCTATACACACACAGCCGCGCCATCTGATTCGTATAATGTTAAATTTCATGCGAATGTGCGCGTTTGGTGTGTGATAGTTTAAACTGTCATGTGCTTCTGGTGTGCGACCTGCTTGACTGCCTGTTAAAGCGTGAAGACATGTAGGATTTTACTTGTTGCATTAGTCTGAGTCACGTCTGAATTGTCAAGACATATTCCCTCATCAAGTCGATAAACTCCATCTCAACATGTATGAAGGACGTAAGAACCTGCCATGTGAAAAACCGCGCCGATCTTTTGGTTTGAACACGAGCAGAGGTGAGGGGCTGTACAGTGACAATGAAAGTACCCGCCCCCATGATGTCATTTAGCGGACCTAGTTGAAAACCAAACAGATCAGGCAGCATAATACAGAGAGTGGAGCAAAACGCATCAAATGATCGGTATTTAAAAGGGGGGAAAAGAAAAATAGATGAAATATATTATTTTATGTTAGACAAACATCTGGTACTTGTATTTGCTCCTGCTATACGTCCACAACTTCACACATTGGGTTAAATTAGGCTTTACAGTTTCCATGTTCAGTCCTTCCACGGTATCTTTTTAAGAAAAAGGCAGCAGCTTTAAAACCTGTCATTCAATCAGAAGACAAAGTCAAAGCCGAGCTGACAGCCAATCTTTACACAAATATTTCTTATTCAAATTTTCAGCAACACTATTTAACTCGTGAATTTGTTTTACATTTAATTGACACCTTGACCGATTTTTGTATGACAAGGCCATTAAAAATACAGAGTTTCTTAACCAGATGGTTTTTCAAGTTACTTATAAAGAGAATGTTACTTCAATCATGTTGTTGTAATGTTGAGAAGACTGTGAGAAACACAATAAAGTTTTTTTTTTAAAAATCGAAATCGTGAATTGGTCAAACTATATAAAGAACATAGATTTTATTTTTTTGCCAAATCGCCCAGCCCTACATTGGGATTAACATTTTTAAATCACAATTCTTTCATGAAAGAGTTCCAACATAAGTTAAACAAGTATACATTAGTACAACACCCTTGCCAGTTTTCAAATGACGATGCTTACACAGATATTTAACAACCTAAACAGGACACAAGCTCACAGCAGAGATCTGAAGTTACCTGAGGGGTTCAAACACCAAACATAGATGCTGTTTGTGGTAGAAGTGTCTGAAGAGACGCAAACAGTGAAATTTATCATCCGGATCAGCATCATTCAGCTTCTTTAGAAACTCAAGCTCTTTCAGTCCTGTCTTCTGCCTGCCATCACAAACAAACAACAAATAAAAATCGATTTAATAAAAACAGCTTTGTGACACAGGACCAGTGATTGAACAGGTCACTATGCATGGGTACACAGTGTTATTTGTTTTATTTAGCAATTTACCATGCATTTGCTTCACTGTATAAGAGAAATACACTAATCTAGCCAACGGTGCAAAGGAGCAATTGAAAAAAATTTGATAGTAGTAGTTAGGTCTGGGCAATTTAATTAATTTAAATCACAAATGTGATTTAGCAAAGCTGCAATTATCATACACATCTTGTTGTTGAAGAATAGTTTGATTTGTAGTAAATCTCTGAAGGTCAGAGGGTGCTCACAGAAACTAACAAACCCCTCTTAAAACCCACAAAGAAACGCAGGAAATCCCCAAAGTGGTTGAATTAAAGATTTAACTGCTTTCATTGATTACGCATTACTAATTAACACACAATTATGGGATCATCTCTCAGAATAATTTATTTCAAACACTTGACTGAGGTGAGTCTGTGGTAAAACCATGTTGCTCTATGTGGTAATGTTGCATGCTGCATAACTACAAAGACCTATAGTTTATTGACAAGCTGCAAAATAGCTGTCATTACTGCATAATGACTTAAAAACAAAACATGACAGTTCATTCATTCATTCATTTTCTGCCGAAGCAGAGACTTCTCCCTCTCTTCTCCCTCTCCCCTTGGGATCTCTGGGGGGATCCCAAGGCGTTCCCAGGCCAGCCAAGAGACATAAGCCCCTTTCACACATACACACCTTTCCGGAAAATTACAGGCAATTTTCCGGAAAGGTGTGTATGTGTAAACAGGCCTTTTTTGAAAATACCGGTAAATTCGTTCAGGCTGTTTTCCGGAAAGAGAAGTTGTAAAATTACCGGTAATTTGCCGGAATACTGCGCTGTGTGAACGCAAAAGGAAGATTGCCGGAAAGAGCACGTGCACGTCTAGAACGTGCTGACGTGAGACGTCTGCTTTAGCCAATCAGAACAGTCAGACGCATTCACGTCCGCACGGTTTATGAGAATAAAAGCCTTTGAATATTTTTCCACATTTAGCTGCTAGGAATTAGTCAGATAACGTTTATATGTTCATCTTAATGCCAACCATGTAATTAATTATCGATAAGATGCTTATGATAAGTCGTTGTTTGTTTACCTACAAGCTTTGCGTGTGCCCATGAAACAGCCCATGAGTGCCAGCACACACACACACACACACACGTCATGTACATCTCAACATGCGAAAGTGTTTCTCAATATGTTTTCATTGAAGTTTTTCACAATACTGATCCATCCACAGAGTTTGTGATGTAGACAAATATAAGCGTAGCCGTTTAGAGCTGGTTAATGAATGCTCTTTTCCGGAAAAATTCTGTAACATCCTCGCCTGTGTGAACAGCACTTTTTTGAATTTACAAGTTGTTTCGGAAATTTTCAATATATTTACTGGTATCACTGTGTGAAAGGGGCTAATGTCCCTCCAGCGTGTCCTGGGTCTTCCCCGAGGCCTCCTCCAGGTAGGACATGCCTGGAACACCTCACTAGGTAGGCGCCCATAAGGCATCTGAAACAGAGCCACCTCAGCTGACTTCTCTCGATGTGGAGGAGCAGCGGCTCTACTCCGAGCTCCTCCTGAGTGTCAGAGCTTCTCACCCTATCCATAATAGTGCGCCCTGCCACCCTTCGAGGAAAACTAATTTCGGTCGCTTGTTTCCGAGATCTTGTCCTTTCAGTCAATACCCAAAGCTCATGACCATAGGTGAGAGTAGGAACGTAGATTGACCGGTAAATCGAAAGCTTTGCCTTTCGGCTCGGCTCCTTCTTTACCACAACGGACCGGTACATTGATGGCATTACTGCTGCCGCTGCACCAATCCGCCTGTCAATCTCACGTTCCATCCTTCCCTCACTGGTGAACAAAACCCCGAGATACTTAAACTCCTCCACCTGGGGTAAGGACTTTCCTCCAACCTGGAGATGGCAAACCACCTTTTTCCGGTGGAGCACCATGGCCTTGGATTTAGAGGTGCTGATTCTCATCACAGCTGCCTCACACTAGGCAGCATACTGCCCCAGTACATGCTGAAGGTCTAAGTTCGATGAAGCCAACAGAACAACATTGTCTGCAAATAACAAGAGATGAAGGCCTGTGGTCCCCGAACCGGACTCCCTCCAGCCCAAGGCTGTGCCTTGAAATTCTGTCCATAAAAATTCTGAACAGAATTGGTGACAAGGGGCAGCTCTGCCGGAGTTCAACATGGACTGAAAACAAGTCTGACTTATTGCCGGCAATGCGAACTTGACTTCTACTCTGTTAATACAGGGATGAGACGGTCCTTAACAGAGCACCTCTGACCCAGATACTCCCCCGAGCACCCTCCAGAGAAAGTTTATAAAAAAAAAATTAAAAAAAAAAAAAAAAAGAGAGAGAGAGATTAAAAAAATAACGTCCTAATAAAAGCTGCTTTGTTAAATGTCCACAGATCTCAGTTTTAGTGGAAGATCATTCCACAACTTGGGAGCTACTTCCTCCACAGCAGTCTCATTTTGCCTATGATCTAAAACTTGAGAATTAACTGCTTTGAAGATCTCAGATATCTACAGGATTTTTGACGTTTTAGCTTATCTTCATGGACTTTTCCATACAATGCTCTAAAATATCAAAAGAAATTTTAAGATTAACTCAAAACTAACTGGGATCCAATGTAAAGAAATAAAAAAGGGGTAACAAGATCTCTTAGGTGACTTGGATAAAAGTGTAGCAGCAGAATTTTGAAGGACTTTCAAAGATGAGTTGCTAAGACAGGTAAAAGAAGTGATGCAATAATCAAGACGGAATGATTTTAATGCATATATAATAATTTCTTTCCATTTCCATTAGTTCCATCAACTAATAAAAACAGTTTTGAACTAGATAATTCATGTTAATCAAGGCTAAACGCTTGTCCCATACAAAAATTACGAAGAGAATATTTAACAGAATGTGATAAAGAACAAAGATTATCTCTGGGAACAATATCCACAGGACAGTAAGTGCTTCTGTTTCTGTCTAAATTTAAATAATTAACTGTTTGCCCTCTAAACTTTGGAGTTTTTACAATTTAAAAGGGTGGATACTTTTTTTAATTTCTTGAGACATATAAAAACACCATCTGCATGACAGCAGATGCCTTTAAAGGTTCATGAAACCCTCGAGTACTTTTTTTGAGATGTTAAAAGATTTGTGTGTGTTGAGCATCAGTTATGACAATGTTAGCACCTGTTATCTTTAATTGTGGGAAAGACTGGATAATTTTGAGCTTTTTTTTTTTAGCTAATTTCAGCTTTAGATTCAAAATGATTTTTGGGGCGGGATCAAAATCGGCGACAGCACAAAATTGCAAGTGCAAAGATGACGCATCGGTTTCTCATTATAATTCATAGCGGAGTTTTCTTATCCTATGAGAAGAGCCTGCTTCTTAATTATTCATGACTGCACATGCTTTTTGAAGGCAAGGCAGACCTGCCAATGCGAAGCTGTGAGATCCTACATTGATGGGCGAGACCGCGTCCACGGACCCACGGCACACAGTATTTAGCCGTTCATAAAGGGTCGTATGTGTTTGTTTCCATGATCCACAGGGTTTGTTGCATGTTTTTCCCTGCGATCCTGTCAGGGTCGATACAGCAAAGCTGTGTGTGTGCAGCAAGCATTTTCGTTTGGAGAGAAATACGAGAATTGGAGAATGGTGGAATTTGTCTTTTATCAGCAGGGTTCGTTCTCATTTGGACACACACTGCCGTGCTGCTGTGTTTGCCTAAATCCTCTAGACTATAAGCAGGCAGGGCGAGAGACCTGCTGCACTGAGTCTGCATTCAGACCCAAAGTTTGAGGGAAAAGCACTTTACAGTGATTATATGAACACGATTATCTTTATAATGATATAAATTGTAGTTGTGTGTATATGAAATTACAAATTACAAATGTAGCAGGGGATTACATTACTGTTTATTTCTTTGCATTTTAACTTTGTAAACTATAAAATCATGCGTCTCCTCATGGTTTGTGTCTCATTTTGTGAGCTAACTGACAACACAACCGTGGTTCGCTCCCCTCCTTCTCTCCTGCTCTGCTGGCCACGTCACTCCTGCCCTTTGCTCGTGGAGCGACACGCACATAATGATGCATCTTTTAAAAAAGTTCGAAGGTAAACCTGAACCGAAAGTGGGGGGTGTCATGACCCTTTAAAGAGACTTATCAGTTGCCCTAGAGTCAGCAAACAAAGTAAAAAGCAATGGAGCCATAACAGAACACGAGAAAACCACACAAGAGACACGCACACACACACACATACACACACACACACACACACACACACACATATATATATATATATACATATATATATATATATATATATATATATATATATATATATATATATATATATATATATATATATATATATATATATATATATATACATATATATATATACATACACATATATATATATATATATATATATATATATATATATATATATATATATATATATATATATATATATATATACACACAGGGCCTGACATTAACTTTTTTGATCACCAGCCAATGTAGCTAGTAGATTTCCAGCATTACTAGCCACTCGCCATTTTCACTAGCCACACTTTTGTTGTTGGAAAAATCTATGCATACATTTGACATTGACATGCTAAAATCACTTGATTTAGATTTTGTGTTCTGACCACATGCCTCATTCATTTCACTTTTTGTGTGTCGAGTATGCGAGTTTGCTCAGTGTGTATGACCTCAACATTAAGGATTTACCAAAATTTTATATATATATATATATATATATATATATATATACACACACACACACACACACACACACACACACACACACACACACACACACACACACACACACATACATACATATCTTGCTACAAGCTAGGACTACACTGAACTAAACAACACAACAGGTAAAATATATAGAAAAAATATATAAAATATTATAGATGATATTTAGTATGATACTTGCATGAGCTCGTTGTTTCGAATGATCTTGACTGCCACCTCCTGGCCAGCACGTGCAGTGTCCCTAGCTCTGACCACATTACTGAACACACCCTGTCCAGTGTATCCATAAACATCATATCGTTTATCCAGTATCTCACCAATGTTTACACCTAAAAAGAGATGGCTTTAAATTATGAATTGTACATATTTCAACTCGTTCGGTTTTGCAAAAAAACATAGCTTTGGACTTACGGTAGTATCCTTCTGCATCAGTCCAATTGTCCCTGAGGTTGGGGTTCTCCTTAAAGTCTTTGCCAATGCCTGCAGCCCTGAGTCTGGCACTCTGATATGCAAGAGACACAAAATTCTGATAACTCCAAAAAGCCAACTGGTAACTAGGTGCAAAAGATCATGAGACTGACTGTTCAAATTAATCATACTACCATTGGAGCACAAAACTTGCTAGAGAAGTCCCAAAAATCATTGGGCTGAATAAAGGTGGCAGGAAGTGCAGCATTTTATATAGATTTATTATTAAACTTATTTGTCTCAGGAGTTTCCGTAAAATGAGAAGGTTAAAGTAAACATTACCATAAAAATCTTTATAAAGACAAACACATTAAGGGTGTTTTCTTGTTAAAATTTGTATTAAAATTAGTTTATTATAAAAAAAGTAAGTTTTCTATATAGCCTACAGTTGAATCAGAATTATTAGCAACCCTTTGATTTTTTTTTTCTTTTTTAAATATTTCCTAAATGATGTTTAACAGATGAAGGAAATTTTCAAAGTATGTCTGATAATATTTTTTTGTTCCGGAGAAAGTCTTATTTGTTTTACTTTGGGTAGAGTAAAAGCAGTTTTCAATTAAAAAAAAAACATTTTCAGGTCAAAATTGTTAACCCCTTTAAGCTATATTTTTTTCTCGATAGTCTACAGAAGAAACCATTATTATACAATGACTTGCCTAATTACCATAACCTGCCTAGTTAACCTAATTTACCTAGCTAACCCCTTAAATGTCACTTTAAACTGTATAGAACACAAAACACAGAAGAGTCTTGAAATCATGGAAAAGATCAAATGAATCAGTTTTTAGAGATGAGCTATAAAAATTATTATGTTTAGAAATGTAATAAAAAAATCTGCTCTCCGCTAAAAAAAAATTGGGGAAAAAATTAACAGGGGGGCTAATTATTCAGGTGGGCTTGACAAGGCAAATTGACAAAAAGATGACATAACTTGTTATAAATCTGTCATAAACATGATTGTCATGAGACCATTATAATTGTGCCATGAACATTTTCTGATCAAGTTTGCCTTTAAAAACACAGTGAAAATGTCAATACTTCAAATGAAAACAAATGACAGTGTAGTAAAAATCATGACAACTATAATGGCCATATTACAATTGTGATTATGACAGATTTATTTGCATAATAAATTGCAATCACAATAAATATCACATTTAGCTTGTTTTCCAAATTGGTTACTCAGCCTTAATGCAAAGGATATGCCTGATGAAGAATTCATAGTAGGCCAAATGAAGGATGTGAAGCAAAAATCAACTAATAAATAATTAGATATGCAACCTTAAAATGATGTTGCCTTGCTATTGAGAATCCCCTAATAATCTGCTGTATTTGATCAGGGCTGAAAGCTGAACTTTGCAGAAGGTACATCTGCTACACAGTGGGGTTTTGTGTATAAATGATTTTGAAAACAAGCATTAAGCTCATGCTGATAACTACGGTGGCCGGGAAGTGCAAAACAACATTACAAAGTGTAAAAACACTTTTACAAAACTCGAGACAAATTTAATTTTTGAAAAACAATTTTACCTATCATCAGACACAATTACATTGAAAAACAATTTTACCCAGGATGTAAAAAATTAACATTTAAAAAAAAAAATTAAAAAGATGCAAAACACTTAACAAGTCCCCCAACAAATTAACAATTACAGATTCCTTACGGCAAGGGAATGTACCACACACCGGGAGTGACACGCGGAAAAGTTTTGTTGTTGGTGAGAGTGGTAAATTCGTGCTGTGGAATACACAACATAAACAAAGTTCATGGTGACCGAACATGGACTGCAGTCGAGGGTTGTTTTGCCCGTTTTGTGCCAAACACATGAGCAGCTTAACACGGTTTTGCTTTACTTGTGGTCTGTGTTTGGAGTTTATAAAGGACGTGGACCAGACAGAAACACCAGACATACTGCATCAATGCGTTCAATATTTTAACGAGGGCCACTCGTACTCTGTAATCATGGACATGATATCAAGTCTACATGGTGTAAACATCTGCTTGAGGACTCTTAACAGTAAACTGGATGAAGCCATTGTTACGGTTTAACTGTTGTCCGTGTTAACGGAGGCCCCTTTTCTATTCACGTTTGCAGATTGGCAGATTCGTCACTTTTTCACAGCAACAAAACATGCCCATACCGAATAAATATTCTTATTACTTGTTGTCAGTGTAAACATTATTGATTTTAGTATTTGTGTGGCAGAACAGTGTATAACCAAAATTTATGTAAGGAAATAATTTTTATTGACATGTTATCAATGGGATTCGAACCCAAGTCAAAAGGTTCTGCGCGAGTATCAACTGAGCTACTCATTTAGTACATACTTAAGAATGTACTTGCGGTTACATGTTTCTACATACGCTCATGCTGATATTTTCTCAGAATAGCTCTAATATGTTTTATCGCAGTTGGTCAAACCATGATTTTTATAATTGTAGACTCGTGAAAACCTGTGTTTACAAAGTCACACAAGAGCTGATATTTTCTAGTGTGTGTGGTACATTCCACGTCACTTCCCATGTGTGGTACATTTCCTTTCTGTAAGAAATCTGTAATTGTAAATTTGTTTGGGGACTTGTAAAAGTGTTTTGCATCTTGTTAACTTTTTTCTAAAATGTAAAAATGTAAAACTGGTAAAATTGTTTTTCCTATGTAATCATGTCTGATGATAGGTAAAAATGTTTTTCAAAATGTAAATTTGTCTCGAGCTTTGTAAAAGTGTTTCACACTTTGTAATGTTGTTTTGCACTACCCGGCCACCGTAGATAACTGTTAAACGCAAATTGTAATATCATGTGCATGATAAACTGTGGGGTTTTCTTAGTATCCATTGCACCCTTATTGAAATCTGGTTTAATCTAAGAGCTTAACAAACTTACATCAAAATCCGCAGCAAACATGTCATCTGACTCAGTGAACATGTCAGGTGCTGAGGGCTTCTTTGGGTTGTTTCCTGCAAAAAAGACAGCAAATAGTCAAACATGAAGTAATAGATACTTAACATCATTCTGCGATACCCAGATTTTCCAAACAGTTGTGCTGAAACACTTCCTGAAAACACTCTCAGAGTACACCACCTTCTTTCTCCTGAGCGATGAGGTTGTGCTTGGCTTTGATGTTGGCCTCAAATGTGTTTACATTCTCCCGCTCATATTCTTTAACGTCAGCTGCTACCCGTTCCAAGATGTCATCAGGGGAGGGTGAACGACTGCGGGAGCTACTCTGAGGGCTGCTGGGCTCTGATGCCATGGACCCCAAATTACTGTCCTCATTTCCTGCTTTATATTTCTATATAAGAGAGAACAGTATTTTATGATCAAATAATCTCTCTCAAAAAAAGAAAGCTTGTGTGTCTCATGAGTACGGATGTAATGAACTACCTGTACAATAGCCAGCCGCTGCTGTCGTCTCTGCTCAATCAGAGCCTCTTCATCCTCCTCTTCTGCATCAAAATCTTCCATCCTAAATATTGACAAAGCAAGATGGCTCAATGATATATAAACAACTAAATTCTCAAAAATAGTTGCAGTACAATTAAGTAAAACAAGTTTAAAAGGGTTTTTTTTTTTTGTTATTATCACAATTAACAAGTAATTTAATCTTTTAACATATTTTAAAGTACTGCTGTAATGGCAAAGTTGAAATTATAGTGGCTTTTACTCCTGTACTAATTATCATTCTCAAAGAATTCTAAAATGCTCTATAAACATTTGTTATAAATGACAAAGTTGCATGGCTTAACAATAAAGATTGCCCGATGGCCAAAGGTCAGCATGAAAGCCACTAAATGCTGTATTGTTACAATGGTTCAAAGCCTTTTCATTGAGATCATTTATTTAAGTATGTGTTTGGGCACTTATTATAATTTGAATTTAGGTGTTCCCTTTTAGTTTTGCTTGATTCATTCTAATTTTTCTTTTTTTGTTGCTATCTGAAGTAAGAGTAAACATCTATAATTGATCCACTATACAATATGAGCTTCATTTACTATACTGTGCATTTGTTGATTTAATCTTATTATTTGAATATAAAGTTCTTATTTTTCTTTTTGTAAGTTTTTTTTAACAATTCTTTCTATGATTATTTGTAGAGGGTGTGCATTATTTATTTTCATTTTTTGTACAAATTCTAGTTTGCCTTCAAGGGGCAGTGGCATTAATTTTACCAGCTGGAACGTGCGCAGCTTAGGTCATACTGTGCAGAGAATGTAAGGACCTTTGTCTACTGGCAAGATGATTGTAAAGTGGGTCAGCACAAAAAAAATAAATAAAAAATGGAATTACAAACAGCTCATTGCCAACCCTGAAAAAAAAATTAAGAAGTGCTGTAAATTATCAGACCCTACTATGCCCGAGTACATTGTAATCATGCATTCCCCTCTCTATCTCTGACACAAGTTTCAATATTTGGAGGCTGAAATGTATAGTTACCATGGACGATTTAAATGTTAATAAAAATGTTTACCTCATTCTTCCAACAAAAAGGGAAGAAAAGTTTTCCCTTTTCTTTCAACATTTACAGATTATAAATTATGCAAGTCATGTGATACTCAATTCTGAATCACTGCCAGAAAAATAAAAGGTTTACAGGTTACTATTTGGACTCACCTGATTCTAAACATGTCATTTCAGAATTTGTACATGTACTTTCTCAAGAACTGAGCTACTCTACAATTTCTTTGAAGAATGCTTGGCAAGAGGAACTGGCCATACAGACTGAGACTAAAACATGGGAGAAAAGCCTCAGTAGGATTCGATCTTGTACAAAGTACCATAATTTATGGAATGATTATAGCTAAGCGTGTCATTCTAAAACTGTGGAAATCAGATTATATTCTTCAATATAAAACATGGTTAACTTATCTCACTCAAATATGGCACATGGAAAGAGTAAGTTATGGAGTTCTTTGTAACCCTGTTAAGTTTTACAATATAGGGCCACCATTTCTTGATCACCTGGCCCAATACAATGCGGATTCTGAGCAGCAGTGGAGTGCTTAATATGTTCACTGTCTGTTTGTACGTTCATTGAAACCTTTACTATGCCCTAATAGTTTATTTAAAATAATTGTTCATTTATTTTAAATTTTCATCTTTTAATTTTTCATTATTACAATTATTTCATTTGTATTATGTTTATTTCATGTCTTTATTGTTATTGTGTTGTTTGGTAATTATCAAATAATAATTAAAAAAAAACTAATAAAACACTTGTTGGAAGCCTTTAATAGGAAAAACATAACCTACAAATATGTATATTTTATATAGCATGTGTTCATAACCTACAAGATATGGAGAAAAAAAAAAAAAAAAGGAAGTACGCAGTGATCAAATGGTCAAATGCAGCACTGAGGTCAAGCAAAACCAGCACTGTTTGTTTGCCTGAATCTGCATTTATTGAGCCTTTCTAGGGTTGCAAAGAGAGTGTGTGTTGTTTAAGTTGCTATTTACAAGATCATTTGTACTGCTGTTGAGATACTTCAAGCTGCTTTTTGACTCCCTGTCTCCTTCCATACTTTAACAGGAGCAATGACATTCTTAGCTTTAGAGTTAAACAAATCAAGGAGAAAAAGTCTGTAGATATGCTTGGTTCTAGTGATATGACCGTCATTAACTGCATACTAGTGTTCTCGTTTATGCATCTCTTTTTGACAGAGAGAGATATTTTTAATGGCTGGGGTGACCAATATGGCCAATCAGTGGTGTTTAAGAAAGCACTCAACAGTGCTTAAATGTTAAACGAATGTTTTAAAATATTAAAAATTACTGGTACCAAAATTCAGTATTGTGACACAACTAGGTCTTTCATTACAACTGATTTATTTGAAAAGGCAATAATTTTAAAAACCTTCAAAAGAAAGAAATATAATATGGAAGAAATGCTTCTGTTTTTCAATTTATGTTTCTGAACTGTTTCAATTGTTAACTTCAGTAATCACATACAATTAAAGTAAACTGAAGGCTGTAACATATTTCATGTACTCACACTTCTTCAGAGGAAGACTCTTGGTCTGCTTTCATACCCTCTGACAGACTGCCTTTGAACTTGTCTTCATCTCTGCTCCGTCTCCTCCTCCTGTCACGATTTCTAGACGTGGACCTTCGTGGTCTGGGGCGGCCAAAACGATCCCTTTCAACAGACCTGCAAATACAGAAGTGTGTTACACAATTATCTAACATCAGCAGACTTGACTGGAGTTCACTGACAAACACAAAATTTCTTAATGTCTCACCTGCGTCTCTGTGGTGATCTACTCCGCCTTCTAGGGGAGGAGCGAGACTGTCGTCGTGGTGATACAGACCTACGTCTAAGAGGTGAGCGACTTACTCTACGTCGAACTGGAGTTGTTTCCCTTGATCTCCCAACACCATCCACACGAAGACGCTTCCTAAAAGATATGAATCATTTATCATGTTACTTTATTATGGGGCATAATTGTCCCCAAGATTCAAGAATACATATAACACACCCTGCATACAGGCATAAGATCAGCAGAAAAAAAAACACAAGAGATGTGCAAATGCAGTTATTTTACACCCTTTTTTTCCAATGTGATAAATAAACTACAAGTCCAACAAGTTTCAAGCCATTAAATCATTAAAAGGCCTTAATATAATCAAGGCCCTTGAGTAATATATAGACATGCCACACCGCAAAATCTTTTCAGAGAGGTATAATAATAGAACATTTTGGAGCTCATATTTGATTAAGTGATGCTGACAACTAAATCGTTTTTATAAACTTGTATTATTTTCTATGCAACATGCAATTTTACAAAACGTTCAGTAATTAAAATTCAGTTGAATAACGATACAGCAGCCATTTTTTGCACCAAGCAACACAAGGGCTATATAAGACAATGATTTCATATATCAACAATGTCTAACGAGCATATTGAATATGATATTAAATTATCGGGCAATACAGCCTTTTATTTCAGAAGTGCACTGTAATCATTTTTTTACTTTATTTAACCTTATAAATTATACAATTAGGTTAATGTATAGAGGTAATTGAATATACATTGGCTAATTAGAAAATTAAATAAGAAATTAAGAAAAAACAACAAAACAAAAAAGTTTAAAGCCAAAAAGAAACAGCATGGGAAAAATATAGAGGCCTATAATTGTATTTATTTTATTTAGGATAAAAATTAAATGAATGCGTTTGCATTCAGTTGATTTATTGTCAAGTTGAATTTAACAAAAGAATATTCCAGCATGGGTATCTTTTGTAATCAATTCATAATGTGCATAAAAAATATATTTTTAAAAATTACCCACACCTGCATATCTAAAGCATTTCCCAAACGTAGCCTGCCATAATAACCAGCTAAAAAAAGGCAAAAACTATAGGCATTATTATGTATGTTGAACCTAAACTTTCTCAAAATGTCTCAAGAATGAGGTTTTACAGCTTAAAAAATGTTTTAATAAAGGGATTAAAATTGTTGTGAAGATTTCTCTTACATCTTGAAAAAGAGGTAAAATTAGAGCCCTTTGAATCTAGATACACGCTTTGGAGAGGAAAGCATGAATCAGAGAGAAAACGAATGATGAATCATTCAAACAACTCGAAGAGTATATAATTAAAGAGTTGAATGTTTCATAAAAAAACAATAATAAATAAATAAAAATCCATATTTTTGAACTAGTTGCATTTTCAGATTTAACCCTCAGCTAGGTGTTTTTTTTTTAGTCACTTAAAGCGGGGTTGCACACTGCATGGAGAGTAATTTTCAAAAACTTATAATTGAGGCTCTTTAAAATGTTAAGTTGTAATGATGTAAACGTACAGCAGAAGAAATGGAAGATATCCAAGTTAAGTATCATTTTGGGATCAGATCGTGACCACCAGAATCAGATCAAGAAGTTCCTAATGATTCACATTCAAACGCATTAAAAAGTGAATGTTTCTTCTACCTCAGGATTTTCAATAACAAGATGTTCCACACAGATTTATTCAAACTAGTTCTTGAATAAAATGTCAGCCATATGCTTGCCAATAATAGCAACGAAAATGTACAAACATGCCTGGAACCACAAAACTCTTTCCCATTTACAAAAAATAGTTTTACTTTTCTGTCTGTTATTTGCTCTATTAATAAGCGATTTAAAGGCAGAATTCGCACAAAAAAAAAAAAAAAAAAAAAAAAACTCACCCAACCTTGTATTTTTTCCTTTTTTTTAAAAACAAACAAACAAAACAAAAAAAATGAAACTTTGAAAATAGTTATAGACCTTTAACCACTGACTTCCATAATATGTTTTTTTTTTGTTTTTACATTTTACAATACATTTTCTTTCACATTCAACAGAAGAAAGGTTTAGAACCACTTGTTTATTTATTGCCACATCAGAAACTTATGGCTATTTCATGGCAACATCAATATACTTAAAACATATTACATAAAACTAATTACTTCATAATATAGGTGATTGAAAAAAAAATACTAAATTTAAAACATTAAATATGATTTTTCAGTTACTTGAGGATGAGTAAACATTAAGTGTATTTGAATTTGTGTAAAGTATACTTACACCCACTGAGCCCAAATGTAAAAGCATAAGTAGCCAATATTTTATTTTTGTCTTCATCCCTATACTTTGATCTTTGCTTCATGTGTCAAACTCAGCCCCTGTCCACACGAACATGGGACATTCTAGATAGGACATAACATCTGGAATTTTCACCTCATGACATTAGCGTTTTCTCCTTTCTGATTGGCCAGTCTAGCTGGGTTCACACCAAATGCGGGAGACACAACATGTTAACAAGGCAAAAGGGGTGTTACCTCCACCTGCCTGTTCTGTGTGCCCTTAACATGCATCAGATGCATCAGAATGCATTTTTGTGTTTTCATGTGGACACTGAACACAGACTTTTTTTTTACTTGAGCAATAATGCAATGTGCAAAAGACAATATTTTCGGTCTTTTCAAAAACACATTAGCAATTATTCAGCATTCAGCCTTTTAAATGACATAAACTATAGAAAAAAACATCCAATTCTCTTTCAACCGCTTTAACATCATTATCTTGCATTAATTTGTCAATTTTGTTTGTTTTGTAAGCTAAAATTGACAGTTTCCCTTGGCTTTTATTCTTAAGCAATTCATTTTCTCCACTGCTGCTCTAGCAGTAGGCTTTAGTGCCCTCTTGGGGCGATTACATTGGGGCCTTGACATTCGCATGTACTGATTTATCCTTCATTTTGTGTCCACAGTCATATTGAAGTGATATGTAGACAACAAGTCGCTTTTTTAAATTTTTGTTTGTACATTAACATAACTATTCACACAGCATTATACCATGTATCCTGTGCAAAACAGTGCAAAGTTAATAACACAAATGTGGTGACACACTAGACTTGGTATGCACTTCTGGAGTAAAAATCCAACCACCCCAAGCGATTACAATGCCATTCAGTGACCATAAACTTATTACGTTTGATCTGTACACAAAACCATCTCAGACCACTTTCAAACAAACTATTGTTTTTAGGAAACTTGATGATATCAACACTGACCAGCTGAATTTATACATTGAAGGTTTACCTATGTCCACAGCTGATCAGTATAATGATGTTTTTAAATCTGTTCTTAATGATATCGCTGCTCTGAAAAGGTCATCTCCGTGGTTTACGCAGGAATTACAAAAAATGAAAGCTGCAAACAGGCAATTGGAGCGAAAGTATAGCAAGTCTGGTTTAATAATACACAAAAAAATGTTCGAATAGCACCAATCAGAGTATCATAATGCTCTGAATGTTGCTAAAAGGGAATATTACTCCTGCATCATCTGTAGTCACAATTACAATTCTAGAATTCTCTTTAGAACAATTAGTAATTTGACTGAACCTCCCAAAAAATTCACCTCTGCATCTTAATGAGATCTGTAATGAATTCCTAGACTTTTTCACTACAAAGGTTGATAATATTTTTACCTCTACTGCCTGTGATGCGAATTCTCTGCATGTTGAGCTTTTATCTTCTCCTCTCTCTGCTCCGAGTTTTTCATCTTTTAATGCTGTTGATGATACTCTTATTGCAAAGAATCTTATGTCAATGCCTTCATCATTCTGCATACCTAATCCCTTTCCTACCTCTGTTTTAAAAAACTGTATATCACTATTTCTGCCCCATATCACAGCTATTGTGAATGCCTTACTCAGAACAGGGTCAATAGAAACCACGCTGAAGACTGCTACTGTTAAGCCAATCCTTAAAAAACCTGGCTGTGACTCCACTGATTTATCAAATTATAGGCCCATTTCAAATTTACCTTTTTTAGCGAAAGGTTGCCAGTCAACTACAAAACCACCTTAAGGTAAATGCCTTATTTCATTTATTTCAATCGGGCTTTAGATCGGGTCACAGTATGAAAACAGCCTTAGTTAAGGTCATTAATGTCCTTCTTATGATTGCTGACTCTGGGTCTTGTGGTATCCTGGTGCTCTTGGATCTAACTGCAGCATTTGACACAATCTCTCACAGCTTACTATTAGACAGACTTCGAGACTGCGTTGGCCTAGCTGGAAGAGCACTAAATTGGTTCATATCCTACCTCACCGAACGCTCGGAGTTCATTTATTTGGGAGATCATAGATTGCGGACTGTCCCTCTGTGTCACGGTGTCCCCACAGGGTTCGGTACTCGGGCCACTTTTGTTTAGCATTTATATGCTACCTCTTGGAAAAATTTTACAAAAATATGGCATTAATTTTCATTGCAATGCTGACGACACACAGATTTCTATTAGTACATCTCCTAATCTATCTGCCTCACTGTCGACACTTAACGCTAGCTTGGTGGAGATTAAAGCCTGGATGCAAAAAAAACTATCTCAAATTAAACACCTCCAAGACTTTGACACCTCCAAGATTGTACTTATTGGCACACCCCTTAATGTTACTAGACGTGGCAATCTCAAGTTAAAAGTCAATGAATCTCTTTTAACTTCTTCTATGCAGGTGTGAAATCTTGGTGTCCTCTTTGATGCTTAGCTTAGCCTGACACCTCATTTTAAACAGTTAACAAAAACTGCATTTTATCACTTACACAACATCCGTCCTTTTCTTTCAACACCAGATGCTGTAAAGCTTGTCCATACTTTTATTACGTCTCATTTAGATTTTTGAAACTCTTTATTTGGGGGTCTGCCAGCCAATTCACTTAAGATCTTATAATATGTTCGAAACTCGTGTTAACCCACACATCATCTCGCTCTCACATTACCCCTGTACCAAAGCAGTTACACTGGTTGCCTGTTAAGTTGCACATCGATTTAAAAACCTTGATTTTAACTTATAAAGCTGTTCATGGTTCTGTACCTGATTATATATGTGACCTGATATCTATACCTAAAAGATAAGGTAGATAAAACATTTAAAAAGATTTTAAAAAAAAAAGTGTATAGTCAGTGGTTGAGGTTTATTTTTGCAAAAATACCTAAGCATTATAGCCCAGCCTTGTGCTGTTCCCATCATTTATCTGACGCATGCTTCCGCAATCTTCACACTTACAACGGAGGATTTGTCGGACGTTTGTTAAAAGAAGGATCAGAAAAGACTATTGATCAGAGATGTATAGTAACGAAGTAGATCTACTTCACTACTGTACTTAAGTACTAAAAGGCAGTATCTGTACTTTACTGGAGTATTATTTTTTTCTCCTACTTCCACTTTTACTTAAGTACATATTTTCCATGAGTTTAATACTTTTACTCCGATAGATTTTTTATGTGCTGCATCGTTACTCGTTACTAGGGGTGTCAAAATGATTGATATCAGTTCATTAATAGACCATAACCACTTATTACGTGATGACGTCATTTATCTCCTATGAGCGATGTCGCAATACTATGGAGGAGGACGGAGGCGCGAGGGTGAGGCGGCACAGCATACCAGCCGCTAGTTTACTATTAGGGAGAAATGTTGTAAAACTTCACCTCTGCCTATCTCTCGCTCTCTCACTTTGGACATTTGACCCGCTGGCCAGTTTGTAAGGTAACTTTTCCTCTCTTCTTAGCTGTTAAAGCTGTGAATCCTGACATGAGCGTGCCAAGTTTTCTCCACTGTGTCTATTACATGTGATAATCGCGTATTCTTCCCGCCATGGGTGAACAGCGCTTATATTTCTAAAGCCCTTTCTGTTGAGGACAATAACCAATCATAGCCGTGTAAGACACGCCTGTCAGCGCTCAAAAAGCAGGCGGGATAATATTGACTTGAGTTTATTAGCTGTAAATGCTTGTGCTGTCTTCTGTGCATGAGTTTTGTTTGATACATCCAGGAAGAGTGTTTTCTTTGAGCAGGTCAAATTAAGGGCACAGTTTGTATATCTGACTGCTGTATTAAAGGACAACATTTTATTACAAAAAATAATTTAACTGTCACACCAAGACAAAAGCAATAGAATGTTTTTGATTGCATTTCTTAACTCCTAATGTCGCTAGTTAACACAATCAGTGCATTTTTATTCAACACATCACATTATTTCTAAAATATCAGCCTCTACCAAATGGTTGAGATGTTGGTTTATGGTAAAAGTACCAGAATTAATAAATATACTACAGAAAATATAAACTGTAAGACCAATTTCATTAAAAACATAATAAAAATAAATAAAAATTATTACTAAATCATAGCCATAAGCCATAAAATATTTCAGATTTTCATTTAAAACAGTAATATACACATTTTCCTGTTTTTTTTACAATAAAATCAAAATCAAGTGAATTTGTGAAGCAGGATTTAGTTTGCTTGTTTAGTTTAAAGCTTTTTATTTTAAAGCAATCAAACTTCAAAACTCCCAAAGTGTGAGTGTGTCTTTGTGTGTGTGTGTGTGAGTGAGAGTGAATAATGTGTAAGAGAAAACAACAGTGTGATTGTACCTGTGTGTGCGTCTGTGTGTGCGTGTGTGTGTGTGTGTGTGTGCGTGTGTGTGTGTGTGTGTGTAAGAGAGAGTGTAAAAACAATTGCAACCTATGTAATGTCCCCACAATTCACAAAAATGTATGTGTGAGAGAGAGAGATAGAGAGAGAACTGTGTGTGAGAGTGTATGAATGTGTGAGAGTGGGGAGAGAGTGTACATTTAGGTGTGTGCAGGGCAGTGTGTGTGTGTGTGTGAGAGAGAGAGAATGTATGTGAGTGAACATGCTGAATTATCTCATCAGTGTAGGCATTTTCTGGTAAAAGGGCCTGACGATGTGAGCTCTTGTACCATAGAAACTATTTACAGAGAAAAACAGTATCATAAGCCATGTTTCTTTTCGTTCTGCTTAATCAAGTGCCCCAAAAAGATATTTAAATAAACAAAACAATTAGTGTATTTTGACTGCTTTCTTTAATAACTACATTACACAATACTTGTACTTTTACTTTCAGTACTTGAGTAGTAAATTTTGAAATAAACTACTTGTAATACTTAAGTACAAAAAATGTTGAATACTTTTGTACTTCCACTTAAGTATGGTGCTTAAAGAGCACTTCTACTTCTACTCAAGTCAATTTTTGATAAAGCACTTGTACTTTTACTTAAGTATGGGTCTCTAGTACTTTATACATCTCTGCTATTGATGTATGACACTTTGACAGAGCTCGACAGGAACTTTATCAGTACATAGCTTATGGATCAGTTACTTCCTCCATTTCACAAATGTAAGCAAATGGTTGCTTCATTGTTTTCTCTAGCGGGCAAATTATGTATTTAAGTGAGTTTTTTTAATTGTAACTGCGTGTACTGTATCTGGTTAACTTTTTATATTCTCAGATCGCATCTAAAGCCACGTTGAAAACGAGACACGTGCTGATTTGTTTACGGATTTAAATGCGTTTGTGAGCTTGCGTTTCACTGAAATTACAGGTGTTTTCCGGGATTAATAACAAAATGGGTGGATGGCTGGAGATGGGTCTGAAATACAGGAGACTCGAGGGAAAAACAGAAGTGTTGGCAGGTATGCAGTTGGCAGTCGCTGGGATAATTAGATAAAAATAAATGCATGTCTCAGTTTTTGCTTTTCTTACCTGCCATTTTATCATCTCCAGGTAAACAAGCTGACTCGACACATTTTTTTAATAGTTGCTTATAGGTTTTAGCCTCCTTCCTTTGTAAAAAAATAAATAAATAAAAATCATATAGTTGCATTTAGTTTAATGCTTTACATGGCTTATTTTAATAGAAAAAAGGTAAAAGAAATGATTATCTCATTCCTCACAAACCGATTAAAACTCATTCGGTTTAGGCGTTTTTATTCCGATTGAGGTGTTTATGGATCAGTTTTGTTTAGACTTGAAATAGCGTTTAAACTGATTTGTTAATACAGTTTAATAATACATTAAACATCAGCTAAATGTTTCTGTGTTTTTTATCTCACTGGTGCCACCTTGGTATACAACTTGGTGGCACACTCAAATGTTAATCTGGATCCCTGTGAAATCTTATGACTTTTATCTGCCTTACAATCTTTTTTTTGTATTCAAGAAGAAATCCATACAGTTTTGGAACATCATAAGGATGAGAAAATAATGAGATTAGGAATGTTAAAGTCTGTGTACTGGTGTGTACCTGGAAGGAGAATCTCTCCGGCGCTCATTTGAGCGGCTTCGTGCTCTCCTGGCCAGTGACCTATTCCTAGATGGCGAATGGCTCAGTTTGGAACTACGATCCACAGAACTGAAGCGGGGTTGATTAGACTGTCGATCCCTGTGGCGTGGGGAGGAACTGCGTCTATGCTGTGGGCTAAGAGCTGGCCGTTGTTGAGGTGATCTATTCTCTTTCCCAGATGAGGGGTCTTTGGACGGAGATTTTCCTGGCCTCTTTTCTCTGTCATTCTCAGATCGGCCCACATTTTGCCCATCTTTAGAACCTTGCGACTGGCTTTTACCCCCTTGTGAGTCTGATCTCTGTCTAACTTGTTCACGCTTTTCATCCATATGTGGAGAAGAGCGCCGATCAGGGCGGCCTTTCTGGTCTGGTTTTCTGTCTGCAGAGTGCCTTCTTATAGATGGGGACTGAGACTTCTTTCCACGATCCTTGGATTTGTCCCTGCTCCGTGAACGCTTTTTCTCTTTGGACTTGCTGCGCTCTTTAACAGTCTCTTTTGCACTTTTTGTTGCTCGTTCAAGCTTTGAATCCCTTCCTGCTCTCTCTCGAGAATGACTGTGACTTTGCTGTTTAGCACTTGGTTTGCTGGTGTCCAAGTCTCGTCTGGATCTACCCATACCACCAATCTGGTCCCTAGGTGAACGTGTTCTGCCCCCACTGCTGTTTTGCCGTTGTTCCCCATTACGTGCCCTTTGTCTCTCTTCATCCTCTTCTGAGCCAGAATTGTAACCCTGTAGAATCAGGCCCATTCCTGACTGAACTTTACCTTCCATCATCTGGCTGTCTAGCTCGGCTTTAATTAATGCCCTTTGTTTCTCTAGATCTTCAAGAAGTGCCTTGTCATCGAGGTTTGCACTACTTAGTAACATGGAGCCATCCTCAGCCTTCCTGCTGATGGCCGAGGAGGATGCTTCCTCTTTGCGCTTGTGCTTTTTATGTTTGCGCCTATGTTTTCGTTTGCGGTTCTTATCTTCCTCAGAAGCATGTTTGTGTTTTTTGTGCTTGCTGCGATGCTTGTGTTTCTTTTTTTTGTGTTTGCTGCTGTGATGTTTAGAACTGATGTCCTGCTTCTCTCCATTCATCTCCACTTCCTCCTCACCCTCTTCTTCATCCTCTCCAGATATATCACCATTTTCATCCTCATTTCCGCTCTTCTGTGGACTCTCCAAATTCTCTGGCCTTTAAATAAACACAAACACAGTAATGAGCACAACTGATACAACTCAAAGCAAGTAAGTTTGTTGAACTGCTTTTAGAAGCTTAAAAAATGGGCAATATCCAACACCATTATAGGGTCTATACTAATGTAAGCTGTCATAGAAAAGCCAGAATAAAATTTTAAACTACTCCAACTGTGTTCGCCTGATAGAAAGGGTGAGTAAATTGTGGCTTAATTCAAAGTATTGGCTGAACTATTCCTTAAAACACACATAATTATGCCCAAAACGTAAACTTTCTTTACCTAAAAAAAAAAAAATACTATAATGACTTACAGTAAATAGTATATTTTCCTTTTAAAATCCATTTATTGTGAAAATTTTATAGTTGCTGAGTTAATACAACTAGAAGATGACCGGGGTATCAGTTTTGCAGCTTAATCAGCACCAACTAATTTCTGAAACTGTCAATTATCTGCAAAAATCTTTGCCAATAGTTTTGATGATTTGTGTCTATCAATGGAGCAGCTGGTCCAAGACATTTTAGTATGAAACACTTTTTGCACTATTGTTTTTATATTCTTGTCAATTTAATAAGCAAACAAGGTTGCTGTTACAAAACATACAAATGTACGTTTAATCAATCAAATTCAAAACTAAAAGCTGCAAATCAGTCAACAGTAGTTAAATCGACAATAAACGTGCATTTTAAGAAAAGAAAGAGAGCCTGGTTTCTACCATTCTTTGTAAATTACAGTTTCTGTTTACGTTCATGGCAATAACAATTACCCAGTAAGAGGGCTGTGTAATCTATTGAAATAATTGTTGCAACCAACTGTTGCTCATTAACCAAATATTAACTTTTAACCAATCAGGGGTGCATTTCCCAAAACCATTGTTAGCCAACTAAGGTCACAAGTTCCGTCGTTACAAACACAGTGTTGATAACCGTTTCCCAAATTCATCGTTCCAACGAACATTCGCAAACTGCATTGCAAACTTGTATACTTGTAACTACACCTCTGGAGCTGTAGTTAGAAACATAGTTCCTGACTGTGTTCTATTGCCAGTTATACCCCTATGCCCTATTCATTTAGAAGATTCCAAAATTTAAATTTGGAATGATAAAAAAAATAAATAAATAAAAACTTTAAAGTCATCTCTCTTAGGAGTAATTTGCTTTCAAAGTAGCCTATTTTTACAGATTAGTTTTAGCGATCTTCATGTTGACAATTGATTTCTCTTCGTAGTGCACTTTGAAAACATTGATATCATTTCAAACACAGCTGTGGCTAATGGCAAAAGCTGTAGGTGACTTATTATTTAAAAGTGGAATTTATGTTACATCTCCAAAGCTTGTGATAACAAAAAATATACCATACGTTAATCAAAAGCTGGTTATTTATGAAGTATCTGTACTTTATGATATGGGCCTGTTGGTTAGTACAATTCTGCATTGGTTTGCATGTGTCAAATTTTAGAATTTAAAATAAATAAATAAATTAATTAATTAAAAAAAATATATATCCTACTTAATAACAATTATTATTATTATTATTATTATTATTGAAGTAGGATTTTTTTCATTTCCTATCAAATAATAAATATCAAAATAAATTTCTTAATAAATAGCCTCATTTATTTATTTATGATTTATATAAGAGATTACAATACATTACAAAACAATCCTTATGGGCGTTTTAAATTATATCTAGTGTGGTTCAAATGACAGATCTGCGAAACACTCGTCACCACATCGTTCTTTTCCCAAAAAGCAAAATACATTGTACTATGATAGTTCAGTCGTGAGTTACTGTATGTCGTTGTTTGGGAAATGCAACCTAGATTAATATAAAGTTATCATTTATTAAAAAAAAATCATGTGTCTTTGTGTCTGACACTTTAAATTGGCCTGTTGCATTTTGTAATATTTGTTTGGGCTATTTTTATATGTGAACAATAACATATAATAAAAACGGAACATTGTCAAATCTTCATGCTTCATGTTTTCAACAGCATAGAAAAAAAGAATTCACTAAATAAAAATAATAAATAGGCCGCCTTAAATACTTTTAACTTAAATAAACATTTAGACTACAAATTGAAAACATGGACTAAATCGTTTTTCAGAAATGCCTCTCTGGCATAGGCTATTTATTTCCAATTAGACATGGGACGAGAACCGCTTTCAAGGTTTACCGCTCGCAAGGTTATACCATTCCTGAAGTATATGTAAGTTTTTTTTTTTTCATGTTGTTCCAACTATTTCACTTAGTTTTTAGGGCAACAGAATCTTCAGCAGAAAAGGAACCTCTAAATCAATAGCTACTAGTCCAAAATATTTTAAATATTTCTCAAAATAAAATATATGGTGTTCAGTAAGGGTTGGGGTTGGGGGGGGGGGGTAGTCGTTGTTGCAAACAAAACTTTTGGTGGCTTTGAAAGTTTCCATATTGTTTGGGGTGAATGGATGGAACACATGTAAATGTCAAAACACCACCAAATGCCGGGAGTGATTTTTACAACTACAAAAGGAACTCACTTCATTGTGCTTATGACTGTCTGCGATGACAAAGTACCTGTTGATGTGGATTTTGTGAAGGCCTGTGTGGACTTCACAACTTTCTCACACACACTGATGCTGCAACCTCTCTGTCGAACAAGTTAATTCCATCGAACTTCCAAGACAGATTTAGGGAAAGTTCTGGGTGAATGGAGACAGTTTGTTTATAGAGACAACAACGTGCTTGTACCTAAAAGGCTTTCGACTACCTGGGTATCCAAAGCTGCACTTGCAGTGCGAAATGACTTGAAGTCATTATTCCTGACACCACAGAATAGTGTGGCAAGGCAGGATGCTGTTATCTGGCGAGGGTGCAGATACTTTTTAAAAATTCTGTGACATATTTGGGCAAGTGTGATACAATAATCTTTTTAAATCAAACTTTGTTTCATCACTTTCTTCTGTTTGTATCTCATACAGTTCTGCCTACAACAATACATGGGTTGCTTTACAAAAATATTTGTATTATGGCAAGATGTTTTAAAATTTATTTCTGGTTAGGCAAAAATAAAAAAAACTTTTCAAAAAGTTACATTGCAGTTTTTACTACTAATTTGTTTCTTATGAATGAATACAAAACACCTTACTTTGTGTAATGTAAACATTTTTACTTAATCAGCCATTCCTTCAGTTACATTTACTCACAATAACTGCTTTATCAACTCTAAAACTCCTGGTACAATTATTTAGTTTAACCCTGAACATGTAGTTAACACAAACAAAAAACAAAATGTACTGCTTTTCAAAACCAATTTTTAGTCATTATCAAAAAAAAAAAAAAAAGACTTTTAACAGTATACTATATGTATCTACCTATGTATTATTGCACATAACTGTGCAATAATAATTGAAGGACACTGAATAGACAGAATAAAAACAAATAATACTTCAAAAAAATGTTCTTCTTCTGAAAGAACTTCTTTCCAATGGACAGAATTCCAAAAACTAAAATTAACTAAATAAATCTAAATAAAATCCTGCCTGGGAGATCTGGCAGAACAAAAGTATTCTATATAATACTAAAAGATACAGCCCTGCTATTATCATCTGCCTGCCACAAAAAAGACACAAAGTTTGTTTGTTTGTTTGTTTTTTATGTTTGAAACTGACTTGCTGGGGCAGAATGTGGCTGTGTTGATGGTTTGGTGCTTGTGGAGGATTTAGCAGAACATAGCTGGGCTGATTGAGGGGATTGATGCTTGTGGGGGGTTCACAGACAGTATCAGGAGAGGATGTTTTTAGTGCATGTGATAATACATTACATAGAAGGTTGCGCGGTGGCACAGTGAGTAGCACTGTCGCCTCACAGCAAGAAGGTTGCTGGTTCGAGCCCCGACTGGGTTCTCCCCATGTTGGCGTGGGTTTCCTCCGGGTGCTCCGGTTTCCCCCACAGTCCAAACACATGCAATACAGGTGAATTGGGTAAGCTAAATTGTCCCTATTGTATGTGTGTGAAAGAGAGTGTATGGATGTTTCCCAGTGCTGGGTAGCAGCTGGAAGGGAAGCTAGTGTGTGGTGTGCGGTCTGGCGCAAAATGGCTGCCGTCGCGTCATCCAGGTGGATGCTGCACACTTGTGGTGGATGAGGAGATTCCCCCCATTGTGTGTAAAGCGCTTTGAGTGCCCAGAAAAGCGCTATATAAATGTCAGGAATTATTATTATTATTTTTTTTTTATAAAATAATATTCTACAACAGACTATTTTTATCGACTCTAAATTGTAACTATATAGCCTCTTCATCTATATATTACAATCTATCAATCACTGATCATTCTGCTGTTACAGTATCTTTTAAGATTTAATTTTACAAAAAACGTTATAATGAGATTAATTCTTACCTCTAAAAAAAGAGAAATAAACTGTTTTCAGAACAGCCAGAAACAGAGCATTAAAAATAATTCAACTTGAATAGTTAAAACTAAATGAAAGTGTAACCTTTTTTTTTATTCGTAACAAAATATTAAATTTATTATTCAAAATGGAAATGCTGTGTCTAAAATTAAACTAGTTCTTATGAGAAAACCAAAAACAATTATCCCATGTGTAACCGTGTTAGCAAATACTGATGATGAGACCTGAGGTCACGCTGCACTCAACTGGACAAAACAAGAAGAAAATGCCTCTATCACAGAGAAACAGGTATTTGCAGGTGGCGAGGCCTCCGCCAAGAAAGAACTTGTTTCTTCTTTGCATAGGTAAATGCCAATTACATTTGCTTTTCAATTACATTAAAAAAAAAAAAAAAAAAAAAAAAAAACATTAAGGCCAATCAGTTTTGGCGGGGGTCCTGTCTGGACCCGCAGTCACCTTTTAAATCCTTTTCTGTGCCACACTTTTGCATCACGTAATGCTTGAAATAATTCTTAGCACCTAATTTAGCATTGATTTGAGATACTTTCTAAAATAAAATGTCATAAAAATTAAGTAGATCATTAAATAAGTTAAAAAGCTTTTAAATACACTTAAAAAATAACAAATAAGCATACATTACACTGGTACGCCCCCTTAACATACAAATATGTTAAACAACACATTTTCATTAATAACACGTATTTATTAATCAGATAAGCATGGCTACTGTGAACAATTTGTCGGATCACTAAACATGTGCGCATCACGTGCCTCGTAATAATCATTATAAATATGGCAATCAAACTAAATACAATCTTACATCAACACCCATGGCAAGCAACGCGTTAACAAGAACAAATAATCATCTTAGATTAAAAACAACTCAACAAGTTGTTTAGCACGTGTGCATTGCTGCTATTGTACGCCCTTGACAGGTTATATTTTTTCCTGGGGCAATTTAAACCAAAATTTACAATGACAATTTCAATTATATCTACAATATTAAAGAACATGGTTACTTACGGAGTAATTAACCTACAGCCATACCAAAGAAAGAAAGCACTTTTTGCAGGAATAAACAATGTGAGGAAAGCTCCGTTATAGTAAGCCGAACTGGAAACTTTA
This sequence comes from Danio rerio, assembly GCF_052040795.2. NCBI lineage: Eukaryota > Metazoa > Chordata > Actinopteri > Cypriniformes > Danionidae > Danio > Danio rerio. Next base: position 12,200,306 of record NC_141044.1, read on the forward strand.
TACCCTTTATGCCACTGGAAGGCATTATTACATCATTTATCGGCTTAAAGATATTGGCCTAATTTTGATATCAGTCTGATGACCGATAACATTAAAAATAGGGCTGGACGATAAAATCGGTACCTGTATTTGTTGCCCAAACACCAGTCAATATTGAAAAAAAAAAAAAAAGGTTTGGTATAAAGGCTACATATTTATCAAAATGTGGCTGCTGAGCGTGCACCTTGAAAGCAAAGTCAATAATCTTAGAGTGTAAGTAAAGTGTGCATTTTCCAGGTACACCTAGTAGTACACTTTTCTGAATGCTGCAAGCGCAACGTGATTCATGCAAGTAGAACTAACCAATCTGCTTCACACTTTGCATGGAATATATACATTTCAGTAATAACGGCGGACTAATTACTTCAGACAAACACAACGCATTCAAACACTGCCGTTTTTTTACATCTCTCCTTAAATTTGTAGCGGAGCTGTATTAATGGTTTGTCCGTTTGTCATGCTCTGGAAAAAACAGCTGATGGTCTCCTAGTTACGAGGCGACATAGAAAATGGTGAAGGAAATCACATGCTCGAGCTTGGTTTGAATAACAACACATGTAAAAATTAATGCCGTATAGCAGCCCGTACAGCAGCAGTGAGGAGATTGTAAATTAAAAAAATTATTTAAGAATGTCTCAAGAGTGGTTTTTGGTTTTTGACCCTATCTGGGAGTTTGTAGCATAGGGGGTATTACATTCACTCAACTTCACAAGTTGTAATGTTGCAATTTGTTTTTGAATAATGATGCCTGGTTCCTCTACTTTACAGGTGTCAAAGCCAGTTCCTGGAGGGCCGGAGCTCTGCACAGTTTCGTTCCAACCCTAACTAAACACACCTCATCCAACTTATTGAGCCCTTCAGGCTTGTTTGAAACCTACAGGTAGGTGTGTTGGAGCAGGGTTGGAACTAAACTGTGCAGGGCTGCGGCCCTCCAGGAACTGGCTTTGACACCTGTGCTCTACATGAAAGCTCAGATTTGATTATCATAATTTGTGTTGTGTACAATTTTGAGGTTTACTGTTTAATTATTTATTACTGTTTAATTACTGTTTAATTATTATTGACCCCTTGCAGATGTTGATCTACCCTTACCATTGCAACCCTTTAAAACATTAATACATAAAACATAAATATTTTTGTTTTTGACTATTAAAACTATTTGCTCAAGTAAATTTGGTAAATTGAACTAAAGTGGCTAAAAAATCCTAATATTCCTAAATGTATTGTTAAAAATTTTTCGAAAGATATGAAAGATATTGTAATAATTTGTTATGCAATGTCAATTATTAAAATATTTTGAATTATTGAAATATAATTTCAATTAATTAAAAATAGCATTGATCGGCCGATATCACCGTCAATAAATTGTTCATCAATATATAAGTATATATAACATTTCATATGCACAAATCTAAATGCACACTTTTAAAATGTTTAGTAAATGCAAAACACCATTTACAAATGTATGTCAGTGTACCAAAAGTTTTGAGTGTTTAAAAATTGTAGGATCATGCTAAATGAGAAATCCTCTATCATATATGAATCACCCTGGATTTGTGTGCATTTTTTTTTAAATTTGGCAGCAAGTAGGTCACTCCTACACTTCCGCCAATCAGATGAAAACTCCAAGGTGGTCTACTATGCACATTTTTTGCGCAGTCTCATCCTCTCCAGCATGAAGAATGGCCATGGTTCCAAGCCAAATATTAAATTCCCTGATATCTATGATTAAAGCTAATTACATACACAAATGGAAACTTAAGAAATAGAAAATAGTCACATAAACTAGTGTTTATCAGTGGCTGAAAAACACTAGCTGATCATATAGCCCATTGTATTTTGTAAATGTGAATAATGATGTACGTATGAATTTTATTTTTGTAAATATATTATTATTGAGACTGCCTTGGTTCCAATATTATGAAGAGATGGATATTTATATTAATTGTAAAATTCATATAAATCACTATGTATGCCATTACTATAAACCCTGCAAGTTAACCAACTCAGAAAAGTGTTTTATTCAATGCACTGTTATAAGGCTTAATATTTTGGTATTTGTATGTTAAATATTCTCCAGAATACTTTGCAGACGGTTGTTTTGGATTTAACGGATCTTTAAATTATGCACTGTGCTATTCTGTTTGCGTTTATTTTCAAATTACTTGTGTAACGTTATATCTGACTTAAAGCTCAAATAATGAAACGAGCAATTTAATGGGTATGAAACCGATTGTCTAACGAATGTCAGACCTCAAAGTTTTAAAACCTAGAATCTATTAAGTTTAACGAAATGATTTCTAAAAATGAATCTTGGTGGGTGACTTCGTTTGCAAGGTAACTTAGCATTAGCATGCTAACACTAGCATGATATAACAATTAGATGTCAAAGTCCTCGTAGCTCACCACGAGAAAGACACAACGACAATTTTCCCTAAACAACCTATTCGGATTCCAGACTTTAAAATGCTTTATTGCTGGTGTTACACCACGCACGTGTTCTTACCCGTTATTCAGTCGCTTACTCTGTAAATCCATTTCCAGATCGGCCATTTTGCTTCAGCGGCGGCCCTGTGTTATTCTTCCTTAGTGAGATTTTGAGAAGGAGCAGAGCGCAGAGGAACGCGTGTGCTCTCTAGTGTCTGTATCAACAACTACAGAGTATTTCCGTAAACTTAAAAAAAAAGAAACGTGCTGTCAAAATGTAGTATCCATTCTTATCATTTACTTTTAATAGTTCCTTGTTTTCAGACTTGCATAAAAATAGGCCAAAGGTAAGTTTCTTAGGTATTTGTGTGAAGAACTGGGAAGCTAAGTCTAACTACATTAAAAATACTAACTAAAATGTACAATAAATGTATTAATAATAATAATAATAATAATATATATATATATATATATATATATATATATATATATATATATATATATATATATATATATATATATATATATATAAGTAAAATAATAAGTATAATTACTTTAGTATAAGTAAAATAAAATATTGTTTTTACATTTATTTCCTCGTGTATGTATTTTAATTTGTCCATTTGTCAGTTAAAAGAATGTGAACTGAGACAACCAAGTATAAAGAAGGGTAATGAGTCAATGGAAATGCTAGTGGGAATGGTTGAATGTATGGGTCACCCTATTGGTAAGAACATTGCTTCCTGCTTACAGTCAAGGGGTAGATTCGTCTGTGTTGAGTTTTAAAATCTAAAATCGAAATAAAATAAAAACAAGCACACAGTTTGTTTTAGAGGTGATCTGACAATCCATAATACATCCAAGCAGTTTTTGGGTTGTTTCTGGCTAAAATGCAGAACTGTCAATCGGCTCAGTTTCAGCATCACTGAGTAGATAATGGGCTTACGTATATTTCTCTATGGGTCGGTCTCGGCTCAAGCAGTCTCCCTCTCCCCACAGCAAAGGAGGATTCACTCAGTGAAAAGCTGTTCTACTTAGGTTAAATAATTTGCTTGTGTTTTAAAATGTTTGATGATTAGTCACAGTTATCAGGATGTTTGCAGGGTTAAGCAGGAATAAATAGCTTTTGGTAGAACATTGCTTATGTTCTGAAAGGAGTGGATTGGACGGATGTCCACTGCAGGATGGAGTGACACAAATCCTTTTTTATGATTGTATGTTTATTTACAAAATGAATGTTTAAGAGCCTAGATTATATGATGACCCAGTGTCATCCCTTTTCAGAGTAAAATTGGTTTCCTCAGGATCTTCAGGTCCATTCAAAAGGTCACTGATATCTCACATGTGTAACTGGATGTTTGATGTTACTTGAAGAGCTGTCACTAGATGATTGTGAATTTTGATAGTGATTTGTCTTAGCTGTCTTTGTAATATTCTGCCATGTTTATGTCACTATCCTGATAAGATAGAATACATGATAGCCTTGAAATAGATAGGTATTCTTTGTGTGTGCATGTTCTTCATTAGTGGAGGGATGAAGATGAGCTGAATTTCACTTCTGATCATTTTGATCACAGAATTGCCCTCCTGTTAGGTCTAATCTTAGTATGTGTGACACCTAAGCAATCATCAGAAATATTATTCTAAATTGTACATACACGTGGACATTTTCCAAGTATATCTGTGTCTTAACCAACCAGGTTAAAACACATACGTATAACACAGTTACTAAAGCATGTTAGAGTATAATTGTTGTTGTTTTGAGATTGTAAGCAGAGCGGCTTATGAACTCTTTGTGAATGTTGAAGCTGGCTTCTGCTGAGAAAACTGCAAACTATCCACAGTAGGCTTTCTTTGATTGAATCTTTGTACTCAGAGTCTTCTTCATCTAACACACTGGTCATTTGTGCGTTAATACTGTTGGTTCCCTAACAGTTTGCGTCTGTGGTAAAACTTCTGAAATGGTGTACGCTTCTGATGATCTTACACCTAACCTACGATGATGAGGTTTTTTTAATGTATTTCTAGCTTGTGTTTGTTTGTTATGGCAAATGTAATCACAGCTTTTATTCATATGGCAACACACACACACACACACACAAATACACACACACAAATACAAATACACACACACACACACACACACACACAAACACAAACACACACACAAACACACAAACACACACACACAAACACACACACACGGAGCAGTGAGTAGCTATTGCTTTCAGTGCCAGGGGAGCAATTATGGGTTAGGTCAAAGGCACCTCAGCTTGATAGATGGAGAGTTCAGTTCATTCAACACCCCTATATCAACTCAATGACTAGGAATTAAACCTGTTAGCTTTGAGTTACAAGTCTAACTCAGAGTCATATAATTTTCTGTACTGTTTGGATACCTAATCACATCATGTGACACGTTGATTGTTTGTGAAATCCAGTCACACCTGTATGTCACCCTGATGAAGCAAGGCACCATAAGACAGATCTGTCTGATAGTGCCCATACCAGATCTGGTCCGATGACCCAGACATATAGTGATCTGGAATATATGCCAGGTTATGGCCCAGAGGTGCACCAGATAAATTTTGCTATCTAGGATGAGTGGGAAGCCATAGTAATGTCATAAGTGTACAAAATAAGAGCGCCAATTGAAGTCAATAATCATACAATTTTTTTCTAACTTCTGAAAATTGATTAATTTACATTTGACCACATAAATGCATCTCCATAAATGGATATGATTCCGATTATCAAATCACTTAAAGCTTCATATACACAGCCCCTTTCATAATGTACAAAAGCACAAGCTATATATTTTATTTTTCATGCAAATAATTTTGGATTCAGCTGCAAAACATCACCACAGCACACAATGCTCATTAGGGACGGGAAATGGAAAATACTTCCAAAATGTAATATGTACTTTCAAAAAGTAATATGTTATATATTACTAGTCGTTACTGTCATTTTGTTGTAATTAGTTACATTACAATATTACTGTCTCTGAAATTAAATGTGTTACACTACTTTTGTATTGCTTTTAAGTTACTTTCCTCAAAATAATCACAGAATGACTACAATTCCAAACATTTATTTTGCCATTAATTTTAATTATTCAGTGATTTTTTTAGTCCCACTTTATATTGTTGCTTATACCTGTGAACTTACACTGTAACTAAATGTGTAAGTAGTATGTAACTACAGTGTATGTACACACTGGTACATAGTATTTACTTGTGTATTACTGGTGTAACTACATACATGTAACAGCACACAATAGTATATGTAACTTCAAATGTGTAACAGGACATTAATAACAAAATCTTTGGTAAACTACTCCTTTAATGTGAATTACTAATGTGATTCTACAATTTACCTTAAAACAACATATAAACATAAGGTATTTGTTATTTCTTTATACACTTAAACTTTTTGGCAGGAGTTTGCTGTTAAACAGTTCCACAACGGTTTAGGTTTAATATAATACTTTAGTACTTTAGTGTTGTTACTAATGTACTGTTACTCATTTGAACTTACGCATACTATTGTGTGTTGTTACATGTGAATAGTTAAACCAGTATTACACAAGTAAATACTATGTACCAGTGTGTACACTGTAGTTAAATACTACTTAGACATTATGTAAGTTCACAGGTATAAGCTACAATATAAAGTGGGACTGATTTTTCTTTGAACAAAGAGTCTGACACCAGCCAGTGCTCCACACAGAGATCTGATCATATGATATAGTTTGTTTTATATATTAACGTGTATTGTTTAAATCTACTCTTTCATTATGTTTGTGGCTGTTTTGGCCCCATTGACTTACATTATAATGACATTTTTTAAAAAGCCATGACACCATAATTATTCATTTTTGATTGTTGGTGGTTTTCCCTGTTGATAATTACAATTCAAAACTTTTACCGTTGGTCATCAGTTAGCACTATTAACTCTAAATAGGCTTGTGCAAAAAATGTTTTTGGCTTTTACATGAAGCTGTGCATAGTGTGTGTGTGCATACATATATTTACTATGTTCTAGGAGCTAAGGTGATTTTTTTTTTTTTTGCAGACAAGGCACACACACACATGCATGCATGCACGCACGCACAACACACACACACACACACACACACACACACACACACACACACACACACACAATACACAAATTTACAATACCAAACAAAAGCCAGAAACTGAGCTTTTTTTTTGCACTGCAACTGATGATCAATTAAAATGTGATCTCTTCCCAACAGGGAAAACCACTAACAATAATAATGCATAATAATATGGCATCATGGCTTTGCAGTCGAAAAATGTCATCAAATTGAAAGTCAAATTGCAGTTAAGTGTATTGTTGAGTTTTTAAAAAAATTCAAAGCATTTGTCCAAAATATGTATCAAAATAAGACCTGTCACCAAAAATCTTACTATTTTCTGAAACAGAGAGAAAGTTGTGCCCAAATTAAGACTTAAAATTACCCCAAAATGTATGAAAAAATCCCCAACAGCACACAAGTGTTGAAATTATTTAAAAAACATTAAACATTAAAAATGTTCCTTAAAAGTATTAAAATGAACTTCTCTCATCAATATATATATATTGTTTTTACGACACCAGAAAGTGATACTGTGTTAAAGGGATAGTTTACTCAAAATTAAAAATTGCCTCAATCACCCTCAAGATGTTTCATAACTTTATGAGTTTCTTTATTCTGTTTAACACAAAACAGGATATTTTGAAAGCTGAAAAAATGTAAAAAAAATTGACTATGGAAGTTGACTGTATACATTAACTAAGAAAGGCAATAGACACAGGTTTTCAGCTTTTCCATTTAGTTCAACATAAAAAAAGAAGTCAAACAAGTTTTTTTTTTTTTTTTTTTTTTTTTACAAATAAGGGCAATTAAATTACAGAATTTTCAATTTTGTGTGAACTATCTCAACCATAAACAATGCATTTGTAGGAATGAAAAAACAAAACAAAAAGCGCTCTGGGGTAAGTTCAAATGTATGGTCGGTGCTCTTTGGGTAAGGGATTCATCAAATCTGCAACAAGAATCAGTCCAAGGCACTCGAGTAAAGTGAAAAAATTAAAAAGCCTTTATTCACATGGCTAGATCTCTAAAAACCAACGCGTTTCGGCAGAAGTCTGCCTTCATCAGGGTAACAGTGACAGGGTAAAACTCTGTTACCCTGATGAAGGCAGACTTCTGCCGAAACGCGTTGGTTTTTAGAGATCTAGCCATGTGAATAAAGGCTTTTTAATTTTTTTTTCACTTTACTCGAGTGCCTTGGACTGATTCTTGTTGCATTTGTAGGAATATAGGAAATGTAACATCAGACTTTAAAGTTATTTCTCTAAAAATGTTTGTGCACATTTAACGATCATTTCTTTCTGGACTGGATTCGCAGACTGCAGTGCACGTTTCTAACAACCGTAAATATATTTTGCTACATTAATAAATTATGAATGAAATTATTAGAGATGCATTTATTAACATTCTAAATATGCCACATGCTATTTTTTCTTTGACATCAAGTTGCATATTACACCTATAAGATTTCAGATATGGCTTATAATACAGTGAACCATATAACGATAGCTCACGTTGTTATTGTTGGTTTTGACAGGGATTTCGCTGATAAACTTTCTAAAATCCAGCCATACCACTCACTCCAGCAACAGTAGACTATTTTACCTGCACATTGTTTTCTCTGGTGCATGTAGTGAATGTCTCACGGTTGGTACATTTTAAAAAATAATATTCTTTAGTACAATCGTTAAAATGTGTTGTCTTAACTTGCATTACTGAAACCGTAACAAGTAATAATATTACAAAAAAATAGTATTTTGTCATATTACTGCGCTATTGCAAAAAGCAATTTACCACTTTAATCACACTACTTATGTAATACGTTACCCCTTATTCTGTCATTAAGGCTGAATAAAACATCTATTTTTGTCATACAGATATGTGCAGGACATCATTGAAAAGTGTGAAGGATTTACATTCATTTGTATATAACTCTCTTAAAAACTAAACAACTTGCCTTTTAAGATAAACAAAATGGCTATTTTCCAGTGTTCACCCTCTTTTTTCACCAAAAAAGGCAACAGGTGTGTGCTTTGTCTTTGTTGTTTCTGCTGCCGATCCTACACCATCCAACCCACTCCAAACTGAGATTGAACCATCAACTTTCCACATGGGAATCGGCTGCTCTAATAAGGAGGCTAAAAACCATGGCCTCTAGCGTCTGTTGCTAGATCAGCATTAGAGGTCAGAGGAGTGAGGTTTACCTGCTCAGCACATCACTCCACATGACTCCCTCTGCTACACTCAGCCCCTAAACCTCACTCCCATCCGGGTCATGGCACCAATGTAACCCCACCAGTCCTACACCTCCCAACCCGCTCCGAGCTGGGATTGAACGAGCGACCTTCCGCTTTGGAGTCGGTTGCTTTAATGATGTGTTCACACCAGACGCGGTATGCACATCAAGCGCGAGTGATTTACATGTTAAGTCAATGCAAATGCGAAGATAGACATCATGCGGCGCGATACGCGCGAATGGTGCGGTGCAAATGCCGAGATATGCCCAAATGGTGCGGCGCGAATTGAGCGTTTTGCACGTTTGACGCTCTCAATGCGCGTTTTACGCGAATCGCTCGAGTTAAAAAAATCTGAATCTGCTGTGTTAACCAATCAGGAGCATGCTCTTGTGGGGGCGTGATTGTTACAAACGCGTGTTGTTGGTGTCCCAGGGGAAATCTTCCAGCTGACACCGACAACAGTGACAAAAGCGAGTAAACTCAAATGTTCACGTGGCTATTTACAAGCGAATAAAGTGACTTATCTGCATGTTCCGTGTCTGGTGTGAACACAGTATTACAAGGAGATTAAAAAACATGGCCCCTAGCAGAGGTTTACCTGCACAGCACTTCACAAGCTGGCCCCCGTTACACTTACCTCTCCTAAAATTCACTCCCATCCAGGTCACAGCACCAATGTAACCCCGCCGGTCCTACAACACCCAACCTGCTCCAAGCTGGGATTGAACCAGTGACCTTCCGCATGGGAGTTGGTTGCTCTAACAAGAAGGCTAAACCCCATAGCCTCTGATGCCTATCGCTAGAGCTCCTTCAGACATCAGAGGAATGAGGTTTACCTGCACAGCACTTCACTAGCTGGTCTCAGCTAGTTACAGATGTAAGAGCAATTCCTGTTTTCATAGTTAAAGTTCAGTTTAGTTCAGTTTAAAGTTCACTGCTGAAAGTCCAAACACTGAAAGAGCAAATCCACGTATGCACAACTTCACAAATCCCAAACCAAGCAAGCCAGTGGCAAGGAAAAAACTTCACTAATTGACAAAAGTGAAGGAAGATAAAACATACTCAGTTGGACACGATAATTTCTCCTCTGGCCAAACTTCGTGTGCAGAGCTGCAGTCTAGGCGGCAGAGACTGGAGAACTCTCGACGTCCATCATGGAGAAACTGCAGCTCTGAGTAGGTAACCGGCGGAGTTCAGGCAAGCCCACAGGGTAAATGCGAAAACTCTTCTGTCAGTGGGGTCTTTCAGGAATCAGTCTAATGCTCTCCACTCATCTATGACTACTACAGCATAAGCTCAGGATATGGCCCAAGTCCAGGATTATGGAGACCTAAGGAAAAGGATGAACAAACTAAAATAAGCATAGATGCCACCTCTGGTTGCCCTACTTAATGTAGCCTAACAATCCTTTAGAGCATTTGGATTTCAAAAGTACAATTGTGTTTTATATGTATGCTAATACAAAGACACGTTGTCACAGTCAGAGACGTGGGGACCCAAATGCAAGTAAAAAGAGTTTATTATTAACACAGAGATGAATGAAGCAGGTGGTAAGTAGGTGAGTGGCATGAAATCAAATTCATCAATGCACATGGTATATAGCTGGAACAGTTTCAGTGCAGCTTTCAACAGAGAGGATCAAGAGTTCAACGAAGCCATTAACAGAGAGGATCAATAGTTCAACTAAGTCGTCAACAGGGAGGATCAAAAATTCAACAGCAAAAAATATCCAGCTCACTCACCACCAGCGAATGACACGAGGAGAGCCTGACAAGACATTGAGAACCGTGAAGACAACGAACTGACAAAGTGAGACAGGAACGCTGAACATTTATAGGCACAGTAATGCACTACACCTGTGGTGCGCTGATTATCAGCTGAGCGGTGCAAAGCAACGGCATGCTGGTGACAGTGATCATGTGACCGCCCAGCTGATGACAGGTAAACAACAACAACTGACAGACACGTGACTCCCATACAAACACAGAGACAAGCGCACACATACATAGTCATACACGCACAGCGGATACAGATAAACAATCACACTTACGCAGACGCATCATAGAAGAGCAGATAGATCCACAACCGTGACACACTTGTCTTTAATCTAGATTTAAACTAGATTTAAACTGACTGAGTATGTCTGCCTCCTGAACTGTTATGGGAAGCCCTCCAGATTTTAGTTCCTTTACAAAACCAGATTCTGTGGAGACAGGTGAGTAGAAGAATTTTAATAAAGACATGTGGAATGTCGGGTAAATTTTGTATTCTGAAGGTAGGTGAAGACGGTACATTGTCAGAAAAAAGACAAAAAAACACACAGACAGGAGAAAGTGATGGTGTTTAACCTACATGGACATCTGTAGTCGAATTATTTGCCAAATTATTAAATGGTGGACTTTAACTGCAGTTTGGCTCTTTCTTTCAGGGAATTCATTCATGCCCCTCGCGACAAACAAGATATTTGATTCGAGGAACTGCTCTAAGCGTGTATTTTTCATGCAATGTTTGATAACGCACGGCAAATGAGAGAAAAAAAAACCTCACCATTTCCCGGAAACTTAGATGCACACGGCAGGTAGCGTCTAAAAGCCGCGAGTGTTATTCCGGTCACAAAATGCGGCGAAAACCCTACACAAGGTTAAAGTTTGGTTGTGGTGCTAACATGTTTACACTCGGTGCCATAGTTAACTTAGTTCGATACGAACAAACTGAATAAACAAAGAGCACTGGTCGCTCACTTACCAAATCTGTAGAGACAGGACAATCACCAGCCCTTAGAGCCGCATCTTTATAAAGATAAAACTACAAGAGAATCCGGATCTCAGCATTTGCAGATGAGAACAGCTCTCAGGTAAACAATAATCCTCCTTAGACACGTAAGTTATTGTTGTCGAGCGTCGAGTACACTGTTTATCCACACGTGACTCCAGCTGAGATCTCACAGAGAGAAAATGAAAACGAAACTTAACTGCAGCAAACAATAAAAGCAACACTTCACGCTTGTTTTGCCAACACAAGGTGGTGTGTCTGCCGTCTAAACACTGTGACAGTAATAAATATTTATGAAGTTGCACAATAGAGCGAGCTGATTGGTTTGAACCAAGCCTTACTCATGCATTAATGCATCACACTGTAAGACGTAATTAGACACACTCTGGCACAGACGTCCAGTCTGCACGCTGGAATACAACGCTATTATGTCATGACCGTGACGCAGCTTCAAAAATTCGTTTCAAACCGGAAGTACGAATTTGCTTGAAATAACGCAAAAACAACCAATTTACACTTTTTAGTGAAATATAGGTGTCCTAATAGTGTTTTTAGCAGTGTGGGACACAAATACGACTGTCAACAGCTCAAAAAATGTGTTTTGGTGTTTCGTGACCCTTTAAGGTTAAAATTCCTGTTTATCCAGTATCGGATGTCAGAAGCACTTCAACTTACCATGCAAAGGGTACCCAAAAAAGTGGTATGGTACAGTTCGCTTTTAGGTACCTGTTGACAGGGGAAACTACCATAAAAGTGCACCGAACCGAACCGCATCGTACCATACCACTCAGTGGAAACGGGCCATTTGTACCCCAAGGAACAAAATTGTGTACACTGTAGGTACAAAAATGTATTGTAATAATGTTCGTTTTGTGGGAAGAAGAAGGCAGGGTCGGCGATATCAGGTAAGCACAAACTTTTATTTACAATGCTGTGTGTGTGTATGTGCATGTCGAGTCTGCAAGTGGAAAGGCTCTCCTCTCTCTCGGCTTCTCCTTCTCCTCCCCTTATGAAGGTGTCTCTCTGGCCCAATCACTATATATATATATATATATATATATATATATATATATATATATATATATATATATATATATATATATATATATATATATATATTATACAGTTTAAGTCAGAATTATTAGCTCCCCTGTTTATTTTTTCCCCTAATTTCTGTTTAATGGAGGGAAGATTGTTTCAGCACATTTCTAAGCATAATAGTTTTAGTAACTCATTTCTAATAACTTTGTTATTTTATCTTTGCCATGATGACAGTAAATAATATTTGACTTGATATTTTTCAAGACACTTCTATACAGCTTTAAGTGACATTTAAAGGCTTAACTAGGTTAATAAGGTGAACTAGGCAGGTTAGGGTAATTAGGCAAGTTATTGTATAACGATGGTTTGTTCTGTAGACTATCAAAAAAAATTGCTTAAAGGGGCAAATAATTGTGTCCCAAAAATGGTTTTTAAATAATTAATAACTGCTTTTATTCTAGCCGAAATAAAACAAATAAGACTTTCTCAAGAAGAAAAAATATTATCAGACACTGTAAAAATTTCCTTGCTCTGTTAAACATCATTTGGGAAATATTTAAAAAAGGGAAAAAAAATCAAAAGGGGGTTAATAATTCTGACTTCAACTGTATATATATATATATATATATATATATATATATATATATATATATATATACACAACATTTATGGTTAGGGTTGTAAGGATTATTTTTAATCCCCCTTTTATGTTGGCAAAAACATAAGTTTACTTCAGATATTTCTTTCAAAACAGAATATTCTGTGCCGCATAAAAGCCTTCTTCTCACTTGTTATAATGACAATGAAAGCCAAGCTTTTGGCCTATGCTGTACCAAAAAAAAAAAAAAATCTTCCAGGTGATGACAATTAAATATTACGATTATAACATTGTGTTAGTGGCCAGTGGGGTGGAACATTGTCATTGGTCAGAATTAACCACGTGATGAAGACGGCCTAATATTGTATTTAATGCGATGTTCTTCCTGTAAACTGTACATATAACTATATATATATATATATATATATATATAAATATATATATTGCTGCAAATTACTGTAAATTGATTGTACTCTATATTAACTGCAAAACTGATAAGACTGATTAAATAAAAGACAAATTAACTAAATGTATGTGCTATTGTTTCATTAGTATTTTAATTTAATATTTTTCTTGATATGATATTTATTATAATGTAATTTTGTTCAGATTATAATATATACTATAAATACTAACTATACTATAGTGATCTGCATTAAACCACCTGAACAAATCAGTCCTCTCTCTCTCTCTCTCTCTCTCGATTTGATCAAACATGTAAATGAGGCCGATTAACAGTCCAGTGGACCCTAGCAACAGCCTAGGAACCACTCAGAACATATAGCAACTACCTAGGAATGCCTTAGCAACCGCCTAGCAACCACTTATCAAACGCTGTTCTTCCTGCCAACTGCCTTTGAGTCCCCGGCGCAGTCACGTTGGCTTTCTCAAGCCAACATCAAAGTTCGTCAACGAACTTTAGGTTCTAGTTATATATGATGTGGTGCGAATAAAAAGCTGCTCAAACAATTAAAAAATGTTTAACATTCTTCAACATTTGCTTTAGCCTGGCTGAGCTTACTTCAGAGATTCCCGCCTGGTTCAGACTAACCATATAACATTACTGTATATAATCTTGTGGTAAAATAATCTATATGTTATGCAGTATGTTTGTAAATTTATAAAGATTATGTAGGTTACAGTTAAACAAAAATATACAAGCAAAGCGGACAATTTAAGTGCATGTCCTAATAAACAAATACCATCAAATTAAAAAGATAAACTACGCTGTAAAAAATGATATTTTTAACTTAGTCAACGAGTTCTAATAAAGTAGTTTAAACATATAAAATAGTTTTTTTTTTTTAATTAGTTTCCTTTCTAAAAGTCTACCGATGGTGATATTAGATGTTTACTAAGCAAGATATCCCTCTGTTGTGAGGACGGGCATGGCTGTCACTTGACCATAAGGTAATATCAATTAAGATGACTGAAAGCCTAAAATCGCACATTTAGTTTATACAGCAAAGCAGACTCTTCCTGTTATGAACATTATTAAATACAGAATAACTTGTTTCAGATATTAATTTTTTCTTTGAGTTTTCACTATTGGTTTTCTACTTGCGGTTAAGTGTGCCAAGTAGGAATGATATCAGCACTCGACGAGTCAACGAAACTCGTTTACGTGCATGGCGAGTTCACCCGCAACCTAACTCAAACCAATTTTAACCCAGTGTTAGAAAATCCAATGTATAAGGATAATGGAGGATAAAATCCTAACTGAACCTAGGGTTCCCTCTATGAAAACATGAAATTCAGCACTACAGTGATTATTGATGAACAGGTTGAGGTAAAAGCAGTGCTTGACATTGTCAATGGCTTATACTGTGTGTCTTTCCACAAATGCTGACTAATGGTGTTGTCTTGCCTTCCAACTGATGGTGTTTTGGTGGATGTGGAGATGACAGAACAGGGCCAGGGTAATAATCTTATTCTTGGCAGTAATCTCTTTAAACATTTTATCCATCAGATGAGAAATTCTATAGAGTTATTAATAAGAGTGTCTGAACATGTTTGTGATCACACTGAACAAAACAAGTTGCTTGATCTTCTAACCATTGTAGCAATGGCCTTATGGCTGATTTTGTAGTACAGATTATAAAAGCAGTGCCACTCAAACCCATGATAAAAACGTAGTCAGGGGCAGACTGCAAATGAGCCATGACATCTCAGTTGGCAGTACTGCTATTTGAGAATGGTCCGTGCTTCTGAGAAAATAGTTACTTTAAAAAAAGAAAGTCCACACTTGGAGATACTTTCCCTTGCTTGGCGTTGATTTTGACTGTTCTGATTTTCCTGATGGTTCCTCATTTGATCTTTAACTACACATTCCAAAACAACTGAAGTGTTAACCAACAGACAGGATGAGATTCAATTCAATTAATCTTTCTATCATTTCTATAGCACTTTTACAATGTGTATAATGGCAAAGCAGCTTACCATAAAAGTTCTAAAATTGAAATTGTGTCGGTTCTGTTTTCAGAGTTAAAGTTTAATTTAGTTCAGTTCAGTGTGGTTTAATTTTTACATCTGAAAGTCCAAACACTGAAAAGCAAATCCATCGATGTGCAGCTCCACAAGTCCCAAACCAAGCAAGCCATTGACGACAGTGGCGAGGAACTAAACTTAACCAATTAACGAAAATGAAGAAAAAAAAAAACTTTGCGAGAAACCAGGATCAGTTGGGCATGACCATTTTTTCTTTGGCCAAACTTCCTGGGCAGAGCTGCAGTCTACAGTAGGTGCTGGAGGGTGGAGAAACTGCATGTGTGTAAGTAGGTAACCAGCAGGTGTACAGGCTGGCCCACGGGATCAATGCGGAGACTTGTCAATGCGGAGATGAGTGTAAAAGAAGTTCTAAGCTTACAAACCGGGTCTGGAGTAAATGATTGGACGTGGAGTCCTGCAATGTGTTTAATTACTGCAAGACAAAACTTGTTAACTCATTTCTCTGTATCGTTTTATTTTTTCCAGGCAAAAGTTGGACTGTGGAAAGGCTGCATTTGTTTAGCACAGTCTCTACAGAGTCGTGACAAGCTCTTTCATTTGCCATATCGTTGCCTTGCTCCAAATGAGTATGGTAGGCTTCATCAAGCTTTGGATGAGATGAAAAAATGTGATATCATGTGAAAATTTTGTAGCAAGTTCACCTCTTGTCTAAGGCTGGACAAAGTCAGGACTTGAGAGTATGTATTTCACTGGATATCTTTCATTGTATTAAAGTTAGTTTAATCAAAGAATCTGCATCATACATATTTTTCCACCATGGACCGAACAATTGGATTGTACAATGTAGAATATTGTAAATGTAACTAGAAATATATAGCGCTTACCTTGCCCTTTGGTTTATAAAAGTTTAATCAATTACTGTATGGTCAGTGTATTAGTTAAACAACTTTCATGTAAAGTAAAGTGAAGTGACGTGTGGCCAAGTATTCAATTCAATTTAATTCAATTCAATTCAATTCAATTCAATTCAATTCAATTCAGCTTTATTTGTATAGCGCATTTACAATGTATATTGTGTCAAAGCAGCTTCACATGAATGGTCATAGTAACTGGATCAGGGTAGTTCAGTTTTTAGTGTCTAAGTTCAGTTCAGTTTAGCTCAGTTCAGTGTGGTTTGAAATCATTACTGAGAGTGAAGTAAAAAAACCTTGAGAGAACCAGACTCAGTTCGGCACAACCATTTTAATTTCTCCGCTGGCCAAAAGTCTTTTGCAGAGCTGCAGGCTGGAAGCTGGTCTCAGCGAAGACTCATCTGTCCCTGGAGCGTCACTGGAATCAGTCTCATGCTCTCCACTCCGCCTTGACCAACAGTGCAGCAGCAGCTCAGGATACAGCCTGGTCCCGGATATGGACACCTTGGGATCATCTCGTCGCCGGTCTTGGATCCAATCAGTGACTCCGCATAATCTGAGGACCTCGGGATCAGTATCCCCAGGTGGAAATGGAGAATAAAGAGAATAATTAGCGTAGCAGCTGTTCATAGTGTATATAAACAAGATGTAGAAACGTGTGGAAACCCGTTAAGTGATACATTGTGTATGCTTTACTAAACAGATAGGTCTTTAATCTAGTTTTGAACTGAGAGAGTGTGTCTGAGCCTCGGACATTATCAGGAAGGCTATTCCAGAGTTTAGGACCCATAAAAGAGAAGGCTCGACCTCCTTTACTCGACTTTGCTATTCTAGGTACTAGTATGGTGACCCATACTCAGAATTTGTTCTCTGCATTTAACCAATTCAATAGCACACACAGCGCTGAACACACTAACACCTATCTGCTTCTCCCACTGTTGAGCCAGAGCAAGCCAGGGCTTTCACCGTGCCAGGCTGGGCCAATAGCCTGGGAGCTTGAGCAGGGAGGCCGAATTTCCACTGTCGGGCCAATAGCTTGCAGCGAAACATGAAAACCCCACCCCTGAACCTAATCAAATGTCACAAAACCCAGCCAGTTAAGTTGGGAGAAGAAAGTCAAATCAGAATCACACAGATAAAAAGCATCATCACAAAATGATCACTGAAGCAAACTAATTACACATTACTGTACAGCACTAAATTATATGTCTATACACATATGTATTTTCATTAATTATATTCGGTTTGCTGGTGTTGGGTTGCAGTTGGGAGAATAAAACATATGGTGGAATAGTTAGTGGTTCAATCCACTGTTGCGACCCCTGATAAATAAGAAACTAAGTCAAAGGAAAACAAATATGATATGAATATGAAAAAATATTAGTTTACTCACCAACTTTTATTGCCATCCTGCATCTAGTGGTCTTGCCACCAACAGAGGGGCAATGACAAAGCGCATCACCCATAAAACAAAACCCACAAGATTTTTACCTAAGAGAATAATTTAAGAGTGTTGCATCTAATCCCTTAATCGGTTATTGGTTAAGGGAAACTGTTAAGGATTTCAGGACATAAGAGCAGGTTTGTCTTAAAAAAAAAAAAAAAAAGTAAAAAAAAAAAGTTGTGCTCGCATCACAGCAGCTTATATTCACAACAAACACATCAGAATATATATATATATATATATATATATATATATATATATATATATATATATATATATATATATATATATATATATATATATTTTTTTTTTTTTTTTTTTTAATCATACAAATGATAAATGTACTGTTAAATATTTTAGAATGTCATATCTACAATTTCCATTTCTCCTCAAAGGAAAAAAAAAAAAATTTAAATATTAAATTATAGGCTACCCTTAAATTTTCTACATTTAATTTTACCATGTCAATAAGCAAACATTTGTTTGAGGACATGAAACATTTTTTACATGCAGTTTTTCCGAATCCATTTTGAAATCAGTGCAGGACTGGATGATAGAAAAGAAGTGCTGATGGTTTCACTTATATAGGCTACAAATATAGGCTTTCTTAATGGAATTACCAAAGAACTCTCTGTTTTGCACAATTTGATTAATATTAACATCTAATTAGACAAATGCGTTATTTGTAATATTTAAAAGCAATTTTTAGAAAATAAATAAAAATGTTTTCATCCTAGAATGAAAGCTCAAAATGGCTTAAAAATGTAATTTATTTGTATTATATAGACTTAAATTTATATAGCTTTTCTTTGTTTTATATTGACTCATTTATTTATTATTGTATCCGATTTTTGTCATTTTTTATTTTATTATTTTTTTTTTTAGACTAAAAGTTAGAATATTTTATCTAAAATGTGGCACTAATGTTTTGGGCCAATAGTGTCAAGATTTATGTCATTCTATTATATTCATGTTTTGTATGATCTCCAAAAAATAAATAAATAAATAAAAATAAATAAATTCATTAGCCACAGCATCATGCCTTTTCCCACCATTTCATGCATGTTGCTCAAACACACTCTTTAAACATGACAAAAATTCTCGACAACTGATAGTACTGGCTGTTGTGTTTTAATGTAATAGGCTATAAGGCACACCACTTGAGTCTGACTGAAGTGTGTAAAAATTTTGTGCATTATTGAAACTAAATCATCAAGTGGAATGAAATAAAACTTATATTAAAACAACTTTAAGGAATATTTATGCAACACTTAAATCAATTTGATGCACATGAAAATCTACACCTGACCAGTAGCTATGATTTTAATTTTTTAAATTGTACTTGTGCTACTTGTGAAAATGGCAGCATACCATCTTGCTTTCACCTTGTCCCACAGCCCCAGCTGGCTTGCTTTGGCCCAAAGTATTTGGCAGGTCGACAAAGGTTGGCCGTTGGTCCAAGAAAGCCCAGATGAAGCCCCGGAAGTGACTGTGGAAACGTGACTGTCCCTGGCTTGCACTGGCATGCTGGCTTTAGGTACGACAGTGGAAACGCGGCTACTGTGAATACACATGAGCAGTTGTGACTTCAAAGATTTGCTCAAAGGACTCAAAGGAAGTCCTTTTATTAGTGCTGTTATTCACCACTCCCACCTACAATCCCTAATGTTTGGCTGGAATTTAAACCTGCAACATTTGGATCACAAATCCAACTCTCTGTTTATTAGGCCATGACTGCCTCAATGTGAATGATGCTGACTATACGCAGGGATCAGATTTTCATCAGTCGATTAAGTTATTTGAATGACGTCCTGATGTTTGCATGA
Organism: Danio rerio; assembly: GCF_052040795.2. NCBI lineage: Eukaryota > Metazoa > Chordata > Actinopteri > Cypriniformes > Danionidae > Danio > Danio rerio. The sequence goes on from NC_141044.1 coordinate 12,220,154, forward strand.
CTGGAAATAGTGTTTAAGTGATTAAAGACTCGTAACCTCAAACTTTTTTCCAGTAGTAGTCATGGTTATCATGGTTATCATATCTCAGGCGAGTCACGTGGGTACTCACTTCTGTGGAAACCTTCTGCTGGGACCTTTCTGCTGAGATTTTGGTGGGTAGATGGTTTTTAACTTTGGGTCAAGTCGGCCCCCATGGGTTTTATGGCAAAAGTTTGAGCGCAAGATTTCCTTTGTCTTTGGACCGATGAGGGTCCTACCAAAACATACAGATGGACTTTAATTTAAAGCATAAGAATGTAAGCCATATAAGTTAATTTCATGCACTATGCAGCATATATTGTAAAATGGCAGAAGAAACGTAATGGTACTAAACACAACGCTTTTAAGATTACATAAACATAATTTACCCATTCTTACTCAATCTAATGCTTCAAAAAGGTTAAAAATACTAGGCGTATAGGTTATATGAGGAAGTAAACAAATTACACAAGTTATGTGTTATTCAGAGCAGGAATTTTGGGTTCCAAATGCCCTTTTTAATATCGTGGAATGTCTGTGTGTAGGCCAAATGTAAGGTTTCCCTCCTTTTTTTCCCTTATCTGGCCGTGCTTCCTTGAAGCGCAAACAGAAAGGGCTGAAGCAATCTGCTAAGTGTCCTGTTAGAATAAAGGTGTCACCCAGGGATTCTTACAGCAGACTCCCTGGCACTGTAACTGACCTGTAGACTGAACCCAGACCTTTTTAGAAGTAAAAAATTTAATTTTACCTCCGGACTGTACGTTACAACAACTAGGATATTTCCACAGTATTTTCTATATTAAGTATATGTAAATCAGGCCAGTAGCAAGACTATTGAAAGTGGTGGTTCTTTTTTCCTTAAAAAGTGGACCTTTTTGTTGTTATTCACCTTATTTTCTATTAAATTGTGAATTCAAATACTGCATTTAGTGACATTTCGAGAGGAGTCTGGCTGCAGACTTAGTGCAGTGCAATCTGAGCTGCATACAATGCTTTTTAATGTGCTCACCTAACTCCACCCCTAACCCTACCCATCACAGCTAACATAGTAATGATGTAACATAATGATGCTATGATCCACCATCCTGCTGGACAAAATTCCATTAACACATATTCTTTTCAAAGCAAAAATGGATGCTTGTAAACATACATGGTTGCTAAACTAGCACCATTCAAAGTTTAATTTTAAGTATGTTCCTGGACATGGTTTTAAGCTGGGCGATTTCCTTTTTTGAGGAATCCTTACAATTACAGAATAAGCAAAAACTAGATTAAATATTACATGTTATGTTAATATGGATTGGATCTAAGTAGGCCTTCCTTTTAATATTGTTTACTGATTATGCCTTTTAAAAAGCACCTACGGTAAAACATATACTTTTCAAGCTGTTTGGACAGAACTGTGTGTAGCTATAGTGTATAGACCTTTATATTTGGGTGATATAAACACACCCAGTCCTTTTTTCAATTTAACAACAAAAAAACAAGTGGAACAATAGAAGCAGTTTTGAGACCTACCGCAACTTGACATAGGAGTGCGTTTCTACCGGCCACCAATATTGATTGATTGGTGCTCATTAACAAATCCCCAGTTTGTTGTTTCACATCCGCCATTTTCAGTGTGTGAGTCAGAGAGATGTCACCAAAGAAACACCCTTGCTCTATTTTTGGATGTAAGGCTCATTGGGCTCAAGAGCCTTCATTGTCTTCCTGCGAATAAGCAACAGAGATTTTACATATAGCGGTCATTTGATCTGAACACGCAGTGAATGCAACGTATCGAGATTCGACCATTAAAAACAGCTGATCCACAGAGTCTTTCAGCACTCTCTCTAATAGCACTCGATTGATCTCGGCTGGCGGATCAACCACATAATTGCTCTAATCGGCGACATTGTTTGTAACTTTAGGTAGGCTTACAAAAATTTCTACTTTTCATTGCATCTTCCTTAAACTTCAGTCGTTTGCATTTCCTGCGATTCGTACATGTATGGGTGAATGCTGATCCTCTCACTTAGGTTGGTTCATTCTGTCTGCTTGTCAATTGCCATACACAAAGCAGGGGAGCTCTTGGCTCCGCCCCCTTGTTAAGTTGGGTGGGAAGTCAAAACAATTTTTTATGTGAAGCAACACACACCTAAAACAATGACCTGTGTACATGCCCCCAAAATGACACTTTTTGACCCATTATAATAAAAAAATCTGAATTTAAACTAGGTGCCCTTCAATGTCATGTACAACATAGCAAAAGTTGTTTAGCAAATATGAATGGTGTACTCATAACATGATAAAAAAACATCAACACACATTGGCAACAAGATAATCATGTAATTTAAATGTTTTTTATTTTTTTTATTAAAACCATACAAACAATTGTTGTAATCTTATATAAAAAGCATTAAGAGTTGTTCCCAGTTTAAAAGTGCTAGGCACCATGACTCTATTTTAATTTCTTTGTTTAAATGTAGAACAAAACACAGATATTCCTGCTTTAGATATTTAGGAAGATATTTTTTTTTCTAATTCTGACTTCAGATGCAAACTATTCCGACTACAGTGTACCGAATTAATATGTATTTACAAGCTTGAAGAAATCAAACAACAACAGAAACAACAATGTTTACGTCACATTTCTCAATGCCCAACCAAAGCATGAAGTCATAGGAATCCTCCCTTTTTGTTTTTCTATAATTTGTGTAAAAAAGGAATACGGCAGTGATTCTTTTGTATGGACAGGCATAAATAAGGCACATACCTTAGGCGTAAACCTTCTGATCGTGTCCTATTGGAATGGGTCACACCACTTTTGTGATTAAAATAAAAGACACTGTAATACGACTGCAGAAATAACTGTACAAAAACATTACTTAATTGCTGGAGTACATCTTTAAAAAAACTGTACATAGACATTGCAGATTGTTTTAATACTGCTTTAAACTCTTTTTGCTCTTGATGTGCCATTGTTTATATAAATGTGAAATTTGCTTATGTAATCATAAATGTGTAGACAGAAGACAAGTTGATCTAAAAAGTCAAGGTATACATGACATCTTACTATATATTTACTGCACTGCTGTGACAAAAACAGCACACTATCGACTTTTACAAAATAACAAATAAAATTACTGACATATTCAGATAAATTTAAACATGAATTTGTACTTTAAACAACACCTTTTGATCCCAAATTCCAAATCCTCTGTGCAATAAGCAATATATTGAACTTTACTAAAATGACCACAGATGTTTTTTTTCTTGACATTTGTCACATAAAGTACTGTTTAACATTGACCCCAGTCATTAACAGTTATATAAAAAATGTGTAAAATGTAAATTATTATGGTAAACAAAGAAAGAATATTTACAAAGTTGTAGCAACATAGTTAAGATACAGATCAGTTCTAGATGATTTGTTGATCACGTTACAAAATGTTTCTCTTTCTAGCGATGGTGTGAAAATTTGGCCAAAACAAGATTTGTTAAAACTTAAATCACCACAACATTGGTAAACATGACATTTTTTCCTGTAAAAATATTCAACCCTCTCTTAACTTGTTGACAGTCATATCTGTGCATATTTACATCTTTTTTGCAGTTTGCAAAGCACTCTAAAATAAAGGTACACAATATGAGTTAACCTACTCATTTTAGTGAATACTATGCACAATTTAGCATTTAAGAAAAATGCCATGCACTTCTATCAACAGTGCAACAGAACTTAATAAGAGCAAAATCAACACTGAAAACTATGAGGCAAAAAGATTGGTGCCTCTTTCATCCTCTAGGTGCCTTCATGATCATCCTCTAAGAAGATGTAACCCCCCCCCCATCAAAATAGAGTTTATAGCAACTCTTTTATCAACACTGCCTGTTAAACAGTGTTCATAAGGCTTTTTTTCTCATACCACAACTTTGCATGCAAAAGTATTTTAAATTTGTGTTAAGTGTATTTTTTTTTTTTTTTTTTTGGTGGGGGAGTTCACAAACTATTGGATGATTGCCAGAAATTTACTCTCTTCTGCGAGGGTGGTGAGGAGGGAGTTCATGTCACTAATAGCCATGTTGTTAGTGCCTGGATCCACACTGTGAAATGCAAAGGAATCATGAGAATTACTGAGTCGAGAGGAAGACACTACACTGCCCTGATCATAACTATCACCACCAATGGAACAAATTCCTAAACCAACTTTTTCAGCTGGGCTTCTTTCTACTTTGCTAGTCACCTGACCAACCCCAGATGACAGAAGAACTTTGGAAGTTCTTTCTTTCTCTGCCATCAATGATTCCATTAGACATGACTGTACTATGGCGTGAGAGAGCTTGGACTCTTCTGGGTCAAAACACTTATCAATAAACACAGGCTTTTGTTGCTGAATTGTTGAGCAAGAGTTGATTTGAAGGTGATTAACTTGATCAAGCTTCACAACGGAAACCTGATTTGAAGGGGAACAACTTGTGCCTAGTCTATTCAAGCTTTGTGGATGGCATGATTGTACATTATGGCTGTTAATATCCTGCCTAGTGGAGTAGGAAGTGTTGACAGCTGGCTGAGGCCGGTAAGCCAAGAGTAAGCTGCAGTTACCTGGTCTTTGCAAAAAGAGATTGCTGCTATCTTGATTTGTAATTTGATTTTGTTGGGGATAAGATTGGGATACAACTGTATGCTGGGAACATTTTTGATGAATGGGGGCCGAAAAGATATGAGAGAAGTCTGGTCGACCAAAGTTGCTGTGTTTGGATTCCAGTTGGAAGGTTGAGGAAGACTCAGTCTTAATGCCTGTTTTCATCCTGGACTTCTCTTGGGCTGGTTTTGCTACTTGTAGATGCTGCTCTGAATTTCTGCACCCATAGCTTATACCTCCCATGTGTTGAAGAGCTGAGTGCTGATCAATAAAATCTATAGGCTGCTGTTGTACAACCATGTTTCCAAATCGACCAAAGGCGTTGCTTACTGAGCCACTCTGGTCTGACCATCTGCCACACCTCTGAAACGGCTGCCTTGGAATAGTAACATCAGCACTAGCAGAGCTCACTTCATTCGACTGGATAGGCATCAGATCTATACGAGTGTCTTCTTGCTCTACCCCCTCTTGCTGCTGCTGTGGACTGAGGAAGTTTTGGTCATCTGCAGGATTGAAAATAGGCCTATGGTTGTCTTGGATAATTATTGATTCCTGATCTTGGGAATGGAGATACTGCATGAAATCAGACTGGATGTTTTCATTGACACGTAACAAAAGACCATCCTGGTTCATGAAAATGTTCTCAAGTGCTGATTGCTCCATGATGCTAGGAGGACAAGGGGAGTGCAGACCACTCTGAAAGCTATCTACATGACAGGTTGAATTCTGTAGGTTCAGACTGTGATCTTCTCTGTTTGAGTAACCATAACTAGCAGGATTGGGTGATGAAGTCATATTGTTTAAACTACTGAAATGTCGTACTTGTGGCAAGCCATAAGAACTAAGATTTTGTTTGTGATGTGTAGGATCACTAGCTCTTCGATCATTTTTCCCTGGACCACCACCAAAGTATGTTCCCTTTCGTTGATACACGGCTTGACTGTCATGCGAGTTGTGTGCACCATCACTACAGCGACGTGACCTGACCAGTGGTGGTAGTGTAAGCTGGCCAGTGTCCTTTCTGTCTTCCTTTAAAGCAAAGTGAGTCTTTAGGTTTATATGCCCCATACTGGGCAAGGGTGTGGGAGGAGGTCCACCTGTTGCTGCTGCATACTTGGCCTTTAGGCTATAGTGTTGAGCTGGAGTGAGGTTCAGATCCCCTCTTGATCCCATACCACTGCCCTTGAAAACTCCACTTCCACCAAACACCACTGCACTTGAACTTCCTCCATCATACTGGCTGGCTTCACTGGAGCGTCGAGAGGCATCAGTGGAAATAGGGTCATAAGAATCAGTTGCACTGAGATTATGGATATGTCGATGGGGGCTGTACTCTGACAGTGAAGCCTGGCTAGAACAGCGACTGGAAAAGCAGGGGGAGATGCCAGATGAGCGACGGCTGCTGCTCAGGTAAGCTGAGCTAGTGTTGCTGCCACTACTGTCCCGTCGTTCATGCAGCAAACTCAGAATTGTCAGCTCTGTGTTGGACGGCTCAGGGCATGGAGGCACCCTCACAGAAGTACTCCTCCCAAGGCATTGACCTGATAATACAGATGTAAAATGTAATACCTCGTCAGATGATGTTTGTTACTTTTTAATACTTTTTAATGTCCTTAATTTTGGCTAACTTCATTTACTACCTTTTACAACCCCACAGACACTCTGAAAATAAACTTCTGTCATCATGTCTTTAAACTATGCATTACTGAAAGAACAGATGTAACATTGTGAAAATTACTTCAATGTGACTTCTTTAAAATAAAAATACAGGTTTGAAATGAGATGAAGATGATGACAGTTTTTTATTTTTTTGGATAACACGTTTAAAAGATTATAAAAATGCTTGTGGGTCTGCAATTCAATTAGTAAAGTCTGATATGTTGACAGAGCTCAGAAAATAAGACTTACCCTTTCCTGTGAGGGCAGGCATGGCCTGGCCTTTAGGGGGCGGTGTTGGAGGCAGGAATCCTAGCCTAGGCACAGCTCCATTCACCTGCCTTAACCTCTCCATCTTAACATGCTCCATCCAGCGTAGGGGCCGTCCAACACTTCGATGAGTCTGCAAAACTATTGTTGCCGCAGAGGATGTTGCTGTGGATACTGTAGAGTCCATAATGGGGGCATCCTCCTTCTCTCCTTCTCTGTTCTCCTCATCCTCCTCTTCATTTTCCATGTCCTCAAGCATTGCCACCTCCCCCGCAAGCCCAATACTGTTCACAGTAAGCTGGACTCCCTGGCTGACATGGGGGCCGTTGATGGACTGGTCACTGCTGCATGAAGACTGACTGCCAGGGCTTGACTGAGACGTCTAAGAAAGAATTAGAGAATTTATATACTTTGACAATTGTTACATTTCTGAAAAGTTTAACAGGTAAATCTATTTAAAGATTGTTTATTACATTCTAAATGAGAAGAGGTCTGCCCCTGGAGTCCCATGCTGCATCCTAATATTTCTACTTGCACTACGCCCAAATGTAGCAATGTTTTTTGTGAATCAAAAGTACACAACTATTGTTTATGTAAAATAATAGATAGTGCAAGCTTTGGGAATTAAAACAATGTCATAACTGTGCTCTGTTACATTCTGTTACTTTTAACCAGGCAGTCAATAATTCTTTTGTAGTTAACCGCCTCAAATACATACTCCACTTTATTTTTAATCCATTTACATTAAAATAATTCTTCCTACCAAACTTATAGGTAAACAGGTAGTTTAATGTTGCTAAATTAACTAAGCACCTAATTTTAATATCAAGTTAGAAATAATATATTTAAATGTAAAACGTTTTTATTGTATATTGTTGCCTAAATGTTGCTGGCAAAATCAGTATTAGAAAAAGGAAGTAAATACAGTTTGAGGGTTAATTTTGGAAGCAAAATAATAATCTGCCGAATGAAATTCTTCACGACCAATCACAATCATTTCTGTTGAGCACCGGTGAAGACTATGGCAAATCAACATGTGCTCATCAGTGCTTATACGTTAGTGGGAAATTGATGGTTTTTATAAATTTCAGTGCCGAAATTCAGTATCGTGACAAGTCTAATATAGTGAAAGAATCAGTTCATTAACTTGAGTTTGACAAATGGCATCTAAAACATGTGTTTGGGAAAGAAAACGTTTGATAACTGGTGACTAGCTAAAAATGAGGTCTGATATCCCTTTTTATTTTCACTATCCATTCAGAATGTACCTTTGTGTCACTCTGAAGGCAATGAAAGGATACATTTGTATTGCTTTCTCTTCGCTGATAAGGTATACAGCCAGGTACACAACATTCCTGTGTGACTCAGGCGATACTTCTGGGTTTGTTCCCATCGCAGCCTAATTTTGCTTTTTTAATGGAGGCCGCGTGAAATCAGTCTATAAAATCCATGTTAATCAATTAGCAATAAAACTGAAGTCCCAAGGAAGACAGACACCCCTTCCATGATGGGTATCCACTTCTATCGTGAAGTGATTTTGACTTGCAAATGAAGTGCGAATGAATCAAGTAAACTCAAAATGTTTTATGCATCTAATTATGTGCAACTCTCATAAGACAGTGATTTAACAGTTATTATAATCTTTACCATAAACATCAATGTTTATATCTAATCTATAAACTATTATCCTAGTACTTCTGTGTTATTTTATTGTTTGTAACTTTGAATTTATAAAATATCTTTCTCAATCAAATTCAGACTTGAATGTCATGCTTATAAGGATTAATGAACATGCAAACCATCATCATTTTGCATCGATGGTAGAATTGAGGTCCCGATCTTTTAATAATTAATTGAGCACATACAGTGAATGCATTAATGCAGGATAAACAAGTAGTGACAGAAAACACTTATAATTATAATTATTACGGAATGATAGGGTATATTCTACATATTATATTACTAAAGCACAACAGCAGCTTGTTTACATTCATTGGATATAATCAGGGCCGGAGTGGGACTCCTTTTCAGCCCTGGAGTTTCAAGCCTTTGACCGGCCCACCTCAGTTCACGACTGACTATATTAAAATAAGATCATTTCCAATTCAGTTTCTAATTACACTATCAAGCCTTTTTAAAGAAAACAGCTGCTTTAGAACTTCAAATGTTCAACAACCTTACAGTTTTATATGTCTTAACAATAAAAATGAAAAAAAAAAAAGTTAATCACTGGTGAGGATCGAACACAGGTCGGCGGCTTGATAACGCAACGTGCTGACACCTAGACCACAATGATACTGCAGTGCTTGCATTGCGGGAATGATAATTCATCATTCTGCAGGCTACATTCTGCTCATGAGGCTGCGAGACAATAAATAAGAAGAGCGGAGCTGCGGCAAAATAATGGATAAAAAGAGTGAGGCTATGGTCAAATAATTAAATAAATTAAAAAAATGCGACTGCTGCTTTCTCCGTTCGCCATGCTGAAAAGAAACAGTCTGCGCAAATGAAGCGCAAAGTTGGTGTCATTGACTACAGCTCTCATCTGATTGGCTGAAAGGTACGAGTTACCCTGCCCCTGTCAGGAAAGTCTCAAAAATACATACACATGTATCCAGGGGGAGTCGTTTGCACATTCTCATTCAGGATAAACTCGCAAGTTTTAAACATTCAAAACTTTTTGTACACTCTTATACATTTGCAAATGGTGTTTGCATTTGTGAAACGTATTTTATGAAAATGTATAATTATTTTGAGCACATGAAAATTTTTTGTGAATATAAATAAATATTTTACGCACATGAATTTGATTTTATGCACGTGAATTGGCTACGCATGTGTACATCGTGTCTTTTGCGAGAATTTCTTTTGAGACTAAACTGATTCCATAGTTTAAAACTACTTTATACTGCTTTGGTTTTAAAAAGATTTTGGTCACTATAAAAATAATAATAAACTTTTAAAAATAAAGGTTCCAGAAAAGTTTTTATTGTATTGTTTTGTATTTCTTTGAGTGATGCCATGGAAGAACCCTTTGGGGATCTCCAAACAACATCTTACTATTTTTAGCATAAAGAAATTAAATAAATAAACAATAATAATAATAAAAAGTTCCTACACAGAACCAATTATACCAATGAAAAATTACTAGAGGTACTTGATCATGCATTTTGATAAAATGTAATACTCATGTGACCATATGAAATATCATTGTGACAACAAAACGTATGGATGTTAAATGTTCTATACAAAACCAGTGAAACAAAGAAGCTTTGTTTTTAAAACTGTACAAAGCCAAGTACACATACAATTACTAGACATAGCTTGCAATCTGATATAATACTTTTTTTTCATACAAGTTGATATGATACTCAATTTACTATATGAACAGTATTATGACAACAAACAAACAAACAAACAAACAAACAAACAAACAAACAAACAAACAAACAATAAATAAACCAACCAACGGGCTTGACTCTCTTGGGCTTGACTATATATATATATATATATATATATATATATATATATATATATATATATATATATATATATATATATATATATATACACATTTATATACATATATATACACATATATATATATACACAACCATAAATCAGAAAATGTTGGGACAGTATGGAAAATGCAAGTAAAAAAGAAATTTATGTTTACTTGTATTTCATTGCAGACAATATGAACACAAAATATTACTGTTTCGTCTGGTTAACTTTCCTGACTAACCTTTTCTGTCATTCATATCTGCAACACATTACAAATTGGGATATTTCACCTTCAACAATGAATAACATAATTAAAAGATTCAAGGAATCTGGAGTAATGGAGTGTGACCTGGGCTCAGAGAGATCTAAGACGGACCATCACACAGTGGAAACATCTAATGTGGTCAGATGAATCAGTATTTGAGGTTTTTATTTTTTATGTATTTATTTTTTTGGTAGAAATGGATGTCATGTGCTCTGGACAAAAGAAGAAAAGGATCATCCAGACTGTTACCAGCCACAAGTCCAAAGGCCAGGGTTTGTCATAGTATGGGGTGTCAGTGCCCTTGGCAAAGGTAACTTGCACTTCTGTGTAAAGGACAAGGGCGCAAGCCTTAGCTGAACAACTGTGATCTCCGATCCCTTAGGTGGCACTGAATAATTTATCACATACAGTATAAGTGATATTACTGCATGGGCTCAGGACTATTTTGGCAAATCTTTTTCAAATGCCACAATATGTAGTTACAACCACAAACGGCAGTTAAAACTGTACTGTGCCAAAAGGAAACCCTTTGTTAACACGGTCAAAAAGAACGATCAACTTCCCTGGGCTCGGAGGCATCTAAGATGGACCATCACACAGTGGAAACGTATAATGTGGTCAGATGAATCAGTATTTCAGTTTTTTTTTTTTTTTTTTTTTTTTGGTAGAAATGGATGTTGCGTGCTCTGGACCAAAGAAGAAAAGGTTCATCCAGACTGTTACCAACCACAAGTCCAAAAGCCAGGGTCTGTCATGGTATGGGGTGTCAGTGCCCTTGGCAAAGGTAACTTGCTCTTCTGTGATGGCACCATTAATGCTGACAAGTACATCGAGATTTTGAAGCACAATCCACTCTTCTTTTCCAGGGACGCCCGTGCATGTATTTCAACAAGACAATGTAAAACCACATTCTGCAAATATTACAAAGTTTTGGCTGCGGAGGAAAAAGATACAGGTACTTGACTGGCCTACTTGCAGTCTCAACCTGTCTCCAATAGAGAATGTGTGGTTCATTCTGAAGATCAAAATCCAAGAAAAATGGGACAAAATTTGACCAGAAACACTATCACTTGGTGTCTTTGGTCCCTAAGCATCTTTAAGTGTTGTGAAAAGGGACAAAAACAATACAACATGGTAAATGCTTTTCTGTTCCAACTGTTTTTGAAATGTGTTGCAAGAAATAAAATTATGTATTTAGAATATGTATTTAATTTAAATAAAAAAATAAAAAAAATCAAGAGAATCTTTGATGTATTGTCTGCAATGAAATGCATGTCAACGCAAATTTAGAAATAATTTTTTTTATTTTTTATTTTTTTTTAGAATCATACTGTCCCAACTTTTTCTGATTTGAAATACATATTCATGGTCAAAATGATTTGCCTTCTTGGTAACTATGAGCAAAGAAAGTTGGGAAAAATCTAACCACACACTGTCATGTACCGTCATATAAAAATGAAAACCTGACCATGCGTAAAACTTCTGGAAGTCTTATAATAGACCAAGGTTGTATGTTCCATATCATCAAAGATCTACAACAAAGACGGACACAAAAATGGGTCACTAAAAAAAAAAGTAAGGTTCTGCCATGGCCATTTGAGTCCCTGAACTGAATCCTATGGAAAATTAGTGGGTCAACTAAAGGGGAAAGAGCACCAACATGGGTCAGAGAAGCTGAATGATCTGGAAAGATTCTGTAAGGAAAAAGTCTGCAGGAAACGATTTAGAACTGTTATCTGGGCAAATGAGGGATGAAAAAGATGTATCAAATAAAAGAGTGCCAACAATGTTCACCAACATGATTTGGAGAAAAAAAAAACGTTATTTCATAATAATTTTTCCTTCCCCAGTTTTATTAATTTTTATTTCAATGGAAGATTAATGTATAAAAGAAAAGGTAAAACATTACAAAGTCTAAACATTAAATTTGCTCATATTTATCAAGAATGTCAACATTTTTGACCACAACTAAAAGTAATTACCAGCAGCATAATTATTAATATAAGACATGGTTGACCAATGACTGAATGAATAGCTCAAGCAATGATACAGACTTGAAAACATAACAAGTGAAATGAAAAATAAAAAAAAAGCAGACCTAAAAAAAAAAAATCACCATTCTCACCTGATCACCCACTGTCCTTAGTAAGAGAGGACATGTAATGCGTGGCAGTGGAAAAAAGATATTCAGTTATTTATTTGAACATGGCAAAATGTCAACCTGCCAAACATCACTTGAGACATATTTTTAAAATAATAAAAAATTCACAGGAGGGCTAATAATTTCGCCTTCAACTGTTTGTGTGTATATGTAAAGTTGAAGTTAGAATTATTATCCCTTTTGTTAAATTTTAATTCATTTATATTTTTCCCTAATTTCTGTTTAAGGGAAAGAAGATACTTTCCAACACATTTTTAAATATATTAGTTTTGAAGATTGATTTCTAATAACTGATTTATTTTATCTGTGCCTTGATGAAAGTACATAATATTTTACTAGATTTTTTAAAAAAGATTTGTTTTTTAGTTAACTAGTCAAGTTAGGGTAATTAGGCAAGTCATTGTTTTTTTTTGAGACAATCTGGAAAAAATGCTTAAAGGGGTTAATAACATTGAACTTTCAACGGTATTTAAAAACTAAATCTGCTTTTTTTTCTAAGCAAAATAAAACAAATTTCTCCAGAAGAAAAAAAAATTTAATTCTGGAACTGTCCTTGCTCTGTTAAATATCATTTGGGAAATACTTGAAAAAATAAAAAAGTAGAGCTAATAATTTTCAATTTAAATACTTTAAATATAAAATGTTATTTATTTTTGATTTTTGATATGAAAGGAGGCTTACCATGGGCTTTTCTGTTTTGATTGACTTGACTTGCAGACATTCATCCTGTTTTGAGGTAGCATGGGTATACTCCTTTTGGTCAGTGGTTGCTCCAGGTTCTCGTGGCTGAGGTGGGGGTCGTGGGTATGTCTCCCCACGTTGTTTTTTGGTGACATGGGCTTCAGGACCATGTACAGTTTTAACATGTTTCCTTAAGGAGCTTGGGTCAGTGTACCGTTTAGTGCAACCAGGAATTTTACACACATAGGGTTTCTGAGAGAAATAAAAAAAAGAGCATTTGCATATAATAGAAATAAATGTTTACTAATGCATTTTATACATTTCTGTGGAGTGCAATGTAGCTGTAATATAAAAGGTCAGCAAAAATTCAAAGAGTGAACCGATAAAAGCAGTCTCACACATGATGCAAAACACATGCCATGTCAACTTACACATTTTTTCATTGTTGACAATGCTTGCAAGATAAATATGTAACATAACTTTCCAAAACAACAACAACAAAAATAAACCCCAATATTTAATGCAATGCATTTTCACGATCACACTTTATTTTGATGGTATGTTTGTTGAATTTAAGTCACATTGCATCTACGTGCCAACTAATTCTCATTACATTATAAGTAGACTGTTGGGGTTACAGTTAGTGTAAGTTGACATGTTGTCACCTTAGAATTATAAGGTTCTCTCTGACATTTTTTGTCAAAATAAGTTATTGACATATTCTTATTAAATTGACTTTTTGAACTTAATGTAACTTATTTACATTACGGGATGTTTTTTATAAGTAGTTTACATTTTAGAACTTTTTATTTAAAAAACAAATGTTACACAGATACTGTTTGCTATAGAATGCAAAAACTTTAAAGCTTGTTATCTCAATCATTCAGAACACAGATAGAACCTTATAATTCAAAGGTGATGATGTACTTGCAAAGTTTCTTATAGTCAGTTAAATGTCTATTGAAGGAGTAGTATCAACAGATATTAAGCAAACAGTCTACTAATACTCAAATGGCCATCAAAATAAAGTGTTACCATTTTTTTCTAGATCTACAATTTAAGAACCTTTTTAAGACTCCCCAAGTTCAGTACCATGAAATTTAAAGACTAAAGCTGTGGACACACACAAGTTTGACAATGCAAAAGTCTGTCGAATGGTGCTGTAAAAAGGAGTGGGATAAAACTTCCTTTAAAAGCTCTGCATTCATTAAATTTTTTTTCAGCTTAGTCCCTTTAATAATCTTGAGTTGCCACAGCGGAATGAGCTGAAAACTTATACAGCATATGTTTTACACAGCGGATGCACTTTCAGCTACAACCCATCACTGGGAAACATCCAAACACACTCATTCACACTCATACAATTTGGCCAATTTTAGCGTACAAAATTCACCTATAGCACATGTCTTTAGACTTGTGGGGGAAACCGTAGCACATGCAAACACGGGGAAAACATGCAAACTCCACACAGAAATGTCAACTGACTCAGCCAAGGCTCAAACCAGCGACCTTCTTGTTGTGAGGTGATTGTGCTACCCAGTGCGCCACTGTGACACCCCTTTTAAAGCTCTTAATTTTACATATTTGTACAGAGGGGTCGAGTTTTGATCTTCTATTGGTCTCACACAATCACAAGATGTGAAATCACAGGTCAGAGTTCACTATGCTTGAACATAGGAAACTTGTGGCATTAGCTTGTGTTTCTACTGAATTCACATGTGAATGACTAGAAGTCTATGGAGCAAAAAGTGAGGTGTGTTACATATTGCTAGACTTTTGATGTGTCTGTAGCAGCTCATAAACTACACAGAATGTAATAAATATTTTATTATTATTTGAATGAAATGTTCATACTGAAATAATTCTCAAAACAATAAAATCTTGAGCCCATAATGTAATAATGTTTTCATTGTAATAAAATTTTAAAATAATGTAATAGTTTGTGTGTGTGTGTGTGTGTGTGTGTGTGTGTATGAGAAATTATATTGTGAAATACTGTGGCAATGTATACAGTAATTTCATCATAGTTAATGTAATTCCTGCACATAATACAAATTGATGTTTATAATTATTTTCAGTTTATGCTCTTTGAGTTAATACATTTACATCTGTTAAAGTTGTCTGGAAAATGCATGAGCAAAAGAAATAAATAAGTAGTACTGTATGTTCATCAGCTTGAAGCATAGCTAAATTACTACCTCGCTACTGACAAATATCAGACTCAAAGCTACATTATTAATAAGGTCCAAGGTAGTGAACAAAATGGTTCTGAGATTGACTCAGTGATGTATTTGTTTGTATGAAAGTCACTTGTTGTATGCAAATAAATTAGCAAAGTAAATTTCTGCTAAAGATGAACTAAACCCTGACACTGTCAGACACTGTGATGCTACAGTGTTTATTGTGAGAAATTGTAGTGTTTTCCCAAACAAAATTCAGAGCATTTAAAACATAATAATAATAGCATCTTAAAGGTAGAATTAACGTCACGATTAAACCTTGTTCTCTGAAGGAGGAAATTGAGAAGAGTGGCAACACTATGCAGATTTGAGTTACGAGACCAATCCATCTGGCTTTGTATGAAAATGGGCCAGTAAAACTGACTAGTGGAATCTACATTCTTTATATGGGCAACTTAGCAGGTCTTCACTTTTTAGCTGGACAAGTTATGACTAAACAAGTTTTCCCTTCCCTTAGCCACCTTAGGCAATTAGGACATAGCTAATGATCATATGTAGACTGTGCATCAGCCCTAGAGATTAACTACTTACATGCATGTCCTTAGTAGGGGGTCATGACAAGCAATGCCTGTCTTGCAGCTTTGTAAGCTCTGGCAAAATGTGATACTAAAAACCTACATGCTTTGGATGAGAGACATGAAGCGCTTTCTTCACCTAGGGAATGCTCATGCACGCCTGGGTCACCTACACTTGATTATAATGAGGGCAGAGTAGTTCAAGGCTCTGTCAGTAAGAGGTGCCTTCTAGCCTTGTAAGTTTGAATGCGAGCATTGACAGAATAGCATCTTGAAAAATATACAATCCGAACAGTGTCTTACTCTTTAAGATGGAACTAAACCATCAGTCAGGTGTTGAAACCCAGCCACTGTTACTGCACCGTATCAGAGATGTGGCCTGCTACAAAGCAAATATCTAAATGAGTGACTGCCAATGAGCTGTTTATATACCCATATGAATAGATATAACCTTGCCAGTTTTCTTTGGCCCATTTTCAACTCATAGTGACTAGTCTGATAAGCAGAATACCTATAATGTCATCATGCCTTAAATTGTGGTAAAAGACTAAGGGCTCTATTTTGACGGTCCATGCGCAAAACGCAGGGCACAAATGCTTTTAGGGCGTGTCAGAATCCATACTTGCTAATTTAAGCACGGGAAAATTCGTTTTGCGCCATGGCGCATGGTCTAAAAGGGTTGAGTTTATTTTCTTAATGAGTTATAGATGTGTTTTGAGAATAAACCAATCAGAGTCTCATTTCCCATTACCTTTAAGAGCCAGTTGCGTCGCGTCATGAGCGCATTTGTTATTTACATGACGTAAAGTAAGTTCACTTTCGCTTTTGCAAAACATCAATTAGCCTATAAATAATTAATTTAGTTTGTTAAGCGCAAAGATTTGTTTCAAAACTATTTCTAAATTTAGTTGTAATGTCCAGCAAACGAATAAATTAACATTGATAACGAAGTGTGTTCAAAAAAACGGAGTTATTTCCAAATACACCTGCTACGCCCCATACGTTCTAAAACCTGACAGGTGGACAAATCTAAGCTTGTTTTTTATAAAACAAATATAAACATGGATATAATAAATAATACTGCTAATAATAATAACATTATACAAAAGCAAATTGAATGAACTGAAAAAGCCTCCAGAGATGAAGAGAGTATGAAGGCAGTGGTTTTTAAATTCATGTAGGCTAGAAATTAATATGTTTTGTAATATTTTAATCATTTATATTTATATCCTATTATATATCCTTATTATATATATCCTTAATATATTATATCTTTTTCATATGTAAAGATATTTGCGTATTGCTCTGCATCTTGTTTGTAGTGTTTAAGCCAGACGCACTTTGCGCCAAACAAACTTTGTTCTGTTCTAAAGAACAGACTATTTACAGTTTCTCAAAATAGCAACGCGCCAAACAAGCCTGCTTTTTTAGACCAGAATGCCTATAATGCATTTGCTATTTAAACAGTGTGGCGCAACACCTCAAAATGACCCTTGCGCCAAGGTGAAAGTAGCAAATAGCAATTGTGTTGCGTCTTTAAAATGCTGGCATGATATCAACAAAACATGACAGGAAAAATTTTACAATGTGGCAATGTCTGAAAAATGGACAATTCAGAGATGGATTAAGCTTTTTTGCTTTGGACATGTATTAGTTTGGATTTATCATTTGCAACAAGAAATGCATAAATTCTTTTCCTTTTAATTTCAAATTCTTTATATTTTTTCTACTTGTCTAAAACAAAGATATTTAGAACAAAAAAATAAAATAAAAAATGCCATTCTTGGTTCATGTGTGAACTGACCTCATTAGAGTGTGTCCGATTCTGGTGTTTGGCTCGGTCTGATGCATTCGAAAAGGCTTTGTTGCAGCCTTCATGTTCACACACATATGGCTTCTCTCCTGTGTGTGAACGCAAATGTGTTTTCAGGTTCTCTAATCTGGAATATGCCTTTGAACAGCCTTCAAACTGAGATAAAAAAGGACAAAAATTTACACAGATTAGTTATAGACAGGTTTTTACAGCAGCTTCTTGAACTAAACCAAAATCCAGATCGCAAGCTCTCCTTACTGAAATGAGTGTCACAAATCTTCAAGTACCAAATGTGTTAAATGCAATTCTCACCGTGCATTTATGAGGCTTCTCTCCTGTGTGTCTGCGCATGTGCACCACCAGCATATACTGGGCCTTAAAGGGTTTCTGTTCTCTTGAACATTCCTCCCAGCGACACACAAATTCCTTTTTTTCTCCATGAATATGGTCATTATTTATGTGCTGTGAGAGGAAGAATACAGTCGGTCAAAAGTCATCTTAATGAATAAAAAAATATGATATGGAACTTTTGTCATGCTGTGGTATGCTTTGAGAAAAGCATTATTATTTTTTACAACTATGCAAAGTTCAAAGAATACCACATTCCTTTATTAACAATCAGTAAATTTAAGTAAAAATACTAACAATTAATATTTGAAATAATCAATTACTAAAGTTTAACAGGGGTAAAGCATCAGGAAAATGGCCCAAATATAATCAAAGTCTGTGGGGTTTTGCCTAAAAACAGAATACAATATTTTCCCAGGGGTACCATACAAGCTCCTTAACCCAGAGTTTTTTATTTTATTATATATTTTTTTTTTGCTCTGATTTCCAGTTTTTAAGCACACATATTTTAGCTGTAGTGCTTGCAAGCAAAATAAAACAGCTTTTGTGACGGGTCATGTGAATTGAAATGATAGCACCTAGAATTAAAATATTAGGATCAGAATCAATTGACTTATTTGATATTTCATTGTTTGAATGCTATACCTAAAGAATGTCTCCAAAGCTGGAAAACTCCAGAGCATGTAAAAAGTGTTCCAAGAGAGATGTTTTACATCTTTAAAAGAAGGGAGAGGTCTTACAAATATGTTGTTTAGTCTATAGGCAGTGTATGCAAGTAGTGTTGGGGAATGTTACTTTTGAATATTATACAATATTGAGTTACTCCTCAATATTGTGAATAATTGCGTTACTTAGTTACTTTTTATGGTAAGTAAAGCATCATGTTACTTTAGAGTTACTTTTACGTAATTTTTTTCTTGCCTGCCTGAGGTTTGATCTCTTTCAGAATTTGCAAGTTTTTTTCTTCTTCTTTTTTTTAATAGATGAGTTCTGCAATTAACTATACCTTAATTTACATAAAAAACATCAAACAAATAATTATTTAAGATAATGTTATCTTCTAAGAGCTTCCAGAGCTCAGCAATCAGCAATACATGCCAGAGATTTTTAAGTTTACGCAGTGTTTGCTACTTTTGTGATTTAATTTTTATTTTTTATTTTTTTGTTATATTATTTAAATAAATTTACTGCCCATTGAGACAATATCCTTTTCCCTTTCTTTCAATTAAAATACATCCGTTATAGAAATGTAAGGCTCTGGCACACTGAAAAAAAAATCAACGTAAAGTAAGCTTTCTATTCCTATGGGGAGCATTAATGTGACTGTTAATTTTGATTCAGCAATTTATTTTTCAAAAGCTAATCAATTAACAAATATAAACAAAAACTTGCAATACATTTAAAAAAACAGAACTCAAATATTATTAGCATGTTAATCTATTGTATTCATTTCAGTGTTTAATTTTCAATCACTATTATACCGTGGTAATATTTATAGAATTCTAAAATTAATTTCTAAACATCTACATCATCGTCTATATCATCTTCTCTTTTAATCATTATCTTTTTTATTTGAGTTGTTTCATGGCCAAATTTATAACAGTGATAATTTATTCCTGCCAAAGCTGCTTCTGCCTCATTAGTGCTTAGGTTGTAATATAATACTCTTTTTGTAGTTCATTAAATATTAAGTTGTTCAGTTTAAAAGCATATTTATAACTTTATATTTAAAAATAGTGTACATCTTACATTTTCAAAGGACATTTTAATACTTGCTTCTTTGTTTGCAATGCAATAGAATTACATAGATAGCATTATTTATCCAAATTTTTTTATTAATATTATGTACATTTTTTAATCAAACAATACATATCTATACAATTCCAGAAGTGAATCTGCAAAATAGAACAGGGTTTCAGATTCATCAACTGCACTTCTTTACAGTTTTTATTATCTACAGAATGGACTGGTTATTAACAGAAGTTCTGAAAAACAACAACAACAAAAAACTAGAATCGCTGAGGGGGAATGTTCCACTTACATTGTACATTTACTGATTTGTGTAGATTTGTTTAGGAGCACAGCCCTGCATGAACCTCTGGTTGGAACAATGCAGTGTGCATTGTGGATTTAACTGCTGCTCTCCACACTGAAATTTTACAACAAGAGACTGCTTCAATTGACTGCTCTAGCTTCAAAAATGGAATTAGTCACTCTGGCCAGGAGTTGTGAAGACTCTCATCAAGCGACCAAACATCAAGGCTCCACAGTTTGGGCTGGAAATGTCCTTCCTCAAAGGAATTGGTAATGGGGTTGCCAAAGCCACTGAACTATCTCTGTGAACCATGTCTGGTTCTTCCAGAGCGGGGTTGTTATAAGGATGGAATATTTGTCCTCCTTGATCAGTCTATTGAGCTGAGGCAACAAGGCAATTGAAGATATAAACACTGATGTTTATGGTAAAAATGCAAATCTCTGTTTATGCAACTTGATGGTCAAAAATGAAATTTGTAGCAATTACATTATTTAACCAATAGGTAGTGACAACCAGCCATCAAAATAATGCGACTTTCTTAAATAACTATACATCTAGTAATTAAACATGAGTGAGTTATTGAATCATTAATTGAAAATGAGACAAAAAACAAATATGATGTGTTGTACCCCCTTAATTGTTAGATTTATATATTTAGCATTATCAGCAACAGTGGGGATGATGATGTTTTTTCACAGTATTGACTATTTTACAATTTATTTTTATTCAGCTGGTTATTTCTTATTTTAGTTTTTTTTAGTTTTTTTTTTAATCAAAATTACATGTTCTAAATTAAGTTTGTTTAAACAAAAGTTTCTTGCATCACTGTTTTTCTAATAAATAGAAAGCAAACTATATTTGTCTCCTTCCTTTTCCGGCTGATGTGAAAAATGCTCTGATATGTGACTCAAAAGCCATAATGTGATCTGAACCATGAGATTTGTGAACCGTTACACCACTAGAAAATAGTGGCTGTAGAAGCCTAATTTGCTGTATGCTGGAAAAGCAATTTTCATTGGTTCTTTTTCCAGAAAACTTTACAGAATTTATGTCATTTAGCGTAATCAGGACAATGCCTCTGAAGTAAGTTTGTCTGTTAGTTAATTGAAATGGACCTTGTTTTATGGTCCAAAAGACCCAAGCTAAGACTTTCAAGATAGCTCTCAAGGACCTGCAGCCAAGTGACAAGTGGTGTTAGTTTTACAAGAGGCAGGTTGCTGTTAAGGGCAGGTGAGGCAAAAAAAAAAAAAAAAAAAAAAAAAAAACTCTGCAGGACTACAGCCAGCTCTTTTTCACAACCCAACTTGCCTATACTCCTGACAAATCTGATTGATCTGGATTGTGTTACTTCCACTAGACTTTTTTATTTAACTTTAAAATTTTTTTTTTTAATTTATTTTACTTTTGTAAGCGTTGTTGGGTTTTTTTTATCCGTATTTTAGGCCATTCAAGTACATGATTCTGCAAAGATCTCAGTGTACTACATTTGTGCTGTTATAGATTGTTTCTGTCCTTCAAATAGAAAGCCACCTAGTATATATATTTTTTCCCTAATGTATGTTTGCCTATTTGAAGAAAAATATTCATGTTGATGAGTATCTATGTCAGCTATGTCCATTATAGGGTCAATTCCTTGAGCTCTAATCAGGCTTGTAAAACTGTTTTAAGCGACAACCTTCTATGCAGACAACAGAGAATAGTTGAAATATAATTCATACATGGAAAAGGCAATTCATGCCAGGACTTTCAATTCATGTCAGGATTTTGTTTCTGTTTGCATAAAATTTGTACATTATCCTTTATAAGTACGATTTACCACATGAATCCAGTAGGGGGCCATAGAGATTCTTTTCTGGCTGTTGCCAGCTGCTCTAAATACATGTGCAACATTTTGTGAATATTCAGTGGGGGGATATAAGTACTCAACATGCCATGCTGTTTTCCTGGGGAAATAAAAATTTAAAGAAGATGTTGACATGGAATTGAACCAGATTTTGGTAAAAAAAAAAAAAAAGAAAAAAAAGAAAAAAAAAGAAATACACATAAAAATAAACCTAAAAAAATCTTAAAATTTAATTGCCATATTTTGATGGCAGCTTAATGATGGCTCTCATAATGAGGATTAAGTCTTTAACAGCATGCAAAATATTGATGATTCTGTGGGTCTCGTCTATCAAATCAGATCTTTATTTTGTATTTTCTATTGAATTCAAGTCAGGTGATTGGCTGGGCCATTCTAAAGCTTGATTTTTTTTCCCTTGAAAGCATTTGAGAGTTTCCCTGGCAATATTTTGGATCATTGTCTTGCTGAAATGTCCTCTTTGGTTTCTTCATCATCCTGGTAATGTAGGTGGTGGGACTGAATCAGTAAATATTAATTGCTGTCTGGGCTTTCACTGCCATTCTACCTCTCCCTTTCTTCATGTGTTCAAGAAATTTTTTGTGTTGTTTCATTTTTTTACACCTAACTTAATTTGTAAACTAATTAGTTTTGTTTCCTTTGCATTGCATATATAATTTATTTGGTAAATAAATAAAAAAAAAATAAAAAAAAAATATATATATATATATGTGTGTGTGTGTGTGTGTGTGTGTGTGTGTGTGTGTGTGTGTGTGTGTGTGTATGTATGTACATATATATCTCATGAATAGCAGTGCGATATCGCTGTAAATCGGTACTGGAGATAGGTGTGCGCTGGCTCGAGGCCGCAGATGCCTTAGTGCCCCCCACCAGTGTCGATATACAGCCATATCGTACTGCTACTTGTGTGATAACACGTTTATACAATACAGACATCTCAAGTCTCCCGCAAGTTCCAGGAGTGTCCCACAAATGGATAAAGACTCCCGGATGACCGCAGACGAATGCTAATCTCCTGGAAATTACGTGTCTCCCGCCCGGTCCTCAGATACGTCGTTGTAATAACTGATTTATTTTATCTTTGCATTGATGACAGTACATATATTACTTTCCAAACCTCTATCAGAGACCTTGGCATAGTGTTTCAGCATAATATATTCTAATTCTAATTAGATGTTTGTAACTGAATCTATTAATAACAAAACCTTTCTCATATATTTGTTATGTTAACAGAATAATTCATCACAATCCTTAACATAATCACCTGCATGATTGTCGTTTTAGCAACCCTTGTTTATTCTTTAGTTAATATAAACTTTCAAATATCAGTCTTGCAATTTATTAATGTGTTCATCACTGGCCACATCATGTGGTCTGCTATAACTGCAACAAACTATAAAAGCTTGAAGTGTTTGACTTGTAAGTTCCATTTTCAATTCTGCCCCAGACTACGCTTGGCAAATTGACCTCTGTCTGCAGCCATGGTTCAAGTCGAATGCATTTACAGACAACACAGACATGACTGCCATAGCAGAACATTCACAGTTGAAAGGTTTAATTGCAAACAGGCTAAAATAAATGTTGTTTTTACTATGATTTAGTGTTTTAATGTGAAAGTGTTTTATGTTGTATTCATGAAGAACCATTTGTTCTTCAATTTCTAAAAGATTGTAGATATGTCTTGCTTTCACAATTGACTAAAAGCTTAATACATTATTATATGAATGAGAATAGTATTGTATTGGTAATAATATCCTGATGAAATTGTATTTAATAATGCTATGCTAACACTGTCTTCTCTTCTCTCTAGTGCGCTGTATGGTATGCGAGTCTCAGTGTCTGACTTAAACAGGATTTCAAATAAACCCCTGTCACCTCCCATCACTACAGGCCTATGGCCTTGCCATGACAAGTGCTGACAGTTGTGCTGCTGTGGCAACTTTCAATCTAAGACTTCAGGCTGGGCTGAGTATGAACGGGGGATGTGTTTGGGGTAAAAGATATCGCACATTTTCTGAAAGCATCTCTAATACCAGAGTTGTCCAAGTGCAGCCCATCACCTTATTCACCCCTATTATTGATACACTCACCTCTGGCCTAATCAAACCCCAGTACTTCCTCCAGCGTTTTTCTTTTTCTCCTACAAACCATCAAATCCCTGTTGTGTTTATTCTATCTTTCTCTCAACAGGCTGCCTTTGCCTAGGTCTTTCTCATTTTCTCAATGTAATCCCTTTTTGTTCATCTGGT
Organism: Danio rerio; assembly: GCF_052040795.2. NCBI lineage: Eukaryota > Metazoa > Chordata > Actinopteri > Cypriniformes > Danionidae > Danio > Danio rerio. The sequence goes on from NC_141044.1 coordinate 12,244,392, forward strand.
CATCTCTGTCACACACTGTGCAGTGAAGTTATAACGCAGAGTTCATGGTTTAATAAAAAAACTGAAAACACACACATTTTTATGCAAAAATCTGAGTGAATTTCTGGCATACACAGAGACAACAGTGAGCAGATCTTCTTGCCCTTTTCCTGTCCCAAAGCCAGTTGATTTCTAAGAGACAACCACAATTTCCTGAACATAAGTGAGTGGGAATAATGAACTCCCAAACAACAGTGCATCTAAGCAAAAAATGGAACGATCTCATATTGAACACATGGAAGAATATGAGAGAGAAATATAAATAGAAAAGTCAAGAGAAAACGACAAAACAGAGAAAGAAAGACAGTCAGCGAGTTGACTTCCCTCACATACAGAGTAGAAGAGGGGACAGGCCAGAGTGACAGCAGGAAGGCCAAGAAAAGGCAGAGTGAAACAGCTTCTAAAAAAGAATGAGAGGTGCCAGCAGAGACAGAGAGTGCAGCTCATCCTTTATTCCTCTTCATGACACAAAGACAGCCTGCATCACAGTTTTCCCTGTCACCTTGCGCAGTTGCAGCCAAACTTTCACAGAGTTTGGATAAGGACATGCGCATCTGTGTGTGCATGAGTGAGTGTTTATGTGTGCACCCTATATTTGCACTTCTACATCACTAGACGTCAAAGTCAGACTGTCATTCAAACCTTCCTTTTAGACAAAGAGTCGACCCTCTATCACCTGTCTGGGTTGAAAGTACAGTAACTGATAACTATGAGAATGTCATTCTTAACGGTCAAACAAACTTCCTTTCGCCTAGAAAATGTTGATTTATGGATAATTTGTATACATAAAATTATAGCATAATTTTGATGGCGTAGATTGTCTAACAAATGGAGTAACACATATACTTTCCTATGTCCTTATGATTATGAATAAAGTTGAATGTTTAAGGGCCTAGATTATATTATGACCTTAGTGTCATCTTCAGAAACAATAATGTGTTTCTGAAACTGAAATAATGTGTGTATTTACTTTTTCTGTATTCCAAATGATTTGTTTCCTCAGGATCTACCAAGCCAGGTCAGAGGTCATGGAGACCTCTTGAGTGGACATGAACTCTTGAAGAATTATTTGCCATTTAATGTGTCAAAACTTTTAAAGTAAATTTATTTGTATACAAGCTGCCAGTTTGGATGTTGATAATACTAGTTTTAACCAGTTCGATAAGATGGATGAGAGTACCAAACTGTACAGTCACACCCAACAGTCAAATTTATCAAATTAATTGAGTGTAGTTACCTCAAAATTTAATGGAAGTTAGTTCTACTCATTTGAAAAGAGTTTTGAACTCAGTCTTGAAGTTACTGTGTTATTTAAAAGACTGTAATGTTAAGTGGGACGGTGACGACAGAGGTGCAGATCCAAATGCAAGTTTATTGAGAAGGGTCAGGCAAGCAACGGTCAACACAGGGACAAACGGATGTATGCAGGCAATGCAGAGTTGTCGGGCGGTCAAAAGGCAGGCAGCAAGCACCGTAAAGAAACAAAATAAAGCGAGTGTCAGAAACAAGGCAAAGCAAGACAAATGCGTCGAAAAGTTCACAATACTGTTTACAAGACTAAGCAACTAGTGTGTGTGTGTGTGTGTGTGTGTGTGTGTGTGTGTGTGTGTGTGTGTGTGTGTGTGTGTGTGTTTGTGTGTGTGTGTGAGTGTGTGAGTGTGTGTGTGTGTGTGTGTGTGTGTGTATGTGTGTGTGTGTGCGTGTGTTGTGTGTGTGTGTCCTTGCTGCTTTTAAAGCCCATGTTATCAGTTCTGAACAGCTTCAGCTGTGTGTATTATCAATCAGCCAGGATTAGGAATCAGTGTGTGTGTGCAGTGCATGACTGGACCTTGTAGTCCGTATAATGGCGGATTTGTAGTATGAGGATCTGTGTGTTCAATAGCGATCTGCCAGGATTTAATCGCTGGTGATTGTGACATTGATTAAGTATGTGTTGATTAAGCATTAATAATGAACAACTGGGGTCTGTTCTTCGTACCTCGCTTAAATGATTTAAGATGATTTGGCAGATGCTGGATCTTTTAATCTTGATAACTGATCTCTGGCTAATCTGTTTCTTCAAACGAGTTCGCGAATCAGATTAAAATATCTGGATTAACTGATCTGGGATCGCTGCATGTGTTGTGAAGGACAGATCTATTGATCCTCGAAATCATGATCAGCAATGCAACGATTGGCTGACGGCACAGCAGTGTAATGACACCATCTGATTGATATTCAATTATCCATGTGAGCAAATAAAATACATAAAATTCGTAGTAAAGGGTTTGTTAAATATGAGCCGCGATAACTGTCCACCATTGTTGGGTGCTGCAGGCTTAACACTTTCATGTGTCCTGAGTATTTAGCAATTTATTTAGTTTTGCAGTAGATTTTCTTTAGTAGTTATTTACAGTAGGCTAGCTGGTTTGTTAATCGATGTGTAAAGAATAACTATGTTTAAATTGATTTTGCATCACAAAAGCATTTTGATATTGGTACAGGTGTCTTTTGCAACTTTTGTGAAGCATCAAATCATCATCTTATTAACTGTTAAAACATGGCCATGACTGCATAAAGATAGTATTCCTTTTTAAAAAGTCGCATATTGTGCATGTCTATTATCATACACAAATTTAAATAAAGCAATTATATGTGTTTGTATCTAAAAAGTTTATATCAATAAATGTTCTTTGAACCACCAGGTGGCAGTCTTTGTACTTTTATTTCGGAGAGCAGATTGCATAAATTTTAATTAATTTATATTTTTAACTTTCTATATAGTTAAAAAATATATATATTTACTATTTTTCAAAATGTATATAACTACTACTGTAAGAAAATATCAGCTTTCGGTACATACTTTTAGTATTATCTTTGCTTGAACTGACACTCAATCTAATCATGTTTATTTTGAAATGAGCCTGCTCCCAACCAGGTATGAGGTACCAGAACTGTTGCTATGACAACAACTCTCGGATGAGTTTTGAAGAACCAAACGATCCTGGATCGTGTCAAATCGTCAATATCCAAGCCCAGCTAATTGATTAATCCACCTACGAAGAACAGACCCCTGCTGATAACAAGCAGAATTACTGAACATAAACTACAGCTGACTTCAGTCACAGCCTTAAAAAATGAAACACATTCAGTCTCTTAAAATCTTATCAGAGGATCATTAAACAACTCCACAAACAGTATCAACAGCTTCACCAATTACTAACCTGCTTGACTTTATTTCTGTCAGACGTCTACAAAAGCCCTTAGCAAGACTCACTGAAAACAATCTTGTTAGATGTCACCATTGACTAGAACAGCAGTTCCTTTACTAGCGCTCTTTGACTTATAACTATATGTTAGAGCAAGAGACAGAAGAAACAATGTTATCAGGTTAAATAATCAAATTACTGAATCATAATTAATAATGCTATTTAAATTAGTTTCTAATAAAGTTGATGATGTGGTATTGGACGTGAAGTAATGAATAGTGTAGATGGTTATTTAACTATACAGTACTTTATTTAACTATACTTTATTAAGGGCTTCTTAAAAAAACATTCACATCTGAACCAAATACAGTAAGAGATGCAGACATCAAGAATTAGAGTATGGCTGTTTCTCAATATACAGTTGAAGTCAGCATTGTTAGCCCCCCTGAATTGTTAACCCCTGTTTATTTTTCCCCCAAGTTCTGTTTAATGGAGAGAAGATTTTTTCAACACATTTCTAAATATAATAGTTTTAATAACTCATTTCTAATAACTGATTTCTTTCGTCTTTGCCATGATGTCAGTGCATAATATTTTACTAGATATTTTTCAAAACACTTCTAAACTTAGAACTTAGCTTAAAGTGACATTTATAGGCTTAACTAGGTTAATTAGGTTAACTAGGCAGGTTAGTGTAATTAGGCAAGTTATTGTATAACAATTTTTTGTTCTGTAGACTAAAGGGGCTAATAGTTTTGACCTTCAAATATATATATATATATATATATATATATATATATATATATATATATATATATATATATATATATATATATATTTTTTTTTTTTTTTTAATTAAAAACAGTTTTCAGTCTAGCAGAAATAAAACAAAAAAGACTTTCTCCAGAAGAAAAAATATTATCAGACATACTGTCAAAATTTCCTTGCTCTATTAAACATTATTTCGGAAATATCTAAAAAAAAAAAAAAATTAATAGGGGGCTAATAATTATGACAATAACTGTATGTTCTTCAGCAATCTTGCGTCCTGTGTTCTTGTGTAACATCATCATCAACTGCAAGTTCATTTCCAAAACTCAAGATTGTTCCCGGATTTCAAGAAGTTCCCGGATTTGTTCTTGATATTGAGAATGCAAAGACACAGACTTGAGCACAAGTCATTGCAGCTGAATAAAGGAGATGGGAAGCACAGCCTTTAATACAGATTTATTATTAAAGTTCAGAGATATAACTTACCTGTCTCAGGAGTCTCCCTAAATGAGACGATGAAAGTTAACATTACAAAGTAAATCTTTCTAAAAGCATAAGCACATTAGGGGTGTTTACTTTTCTGTATTAAAATTAGTTTTATTTGTATTGTGCAACATATATTTGTAAGGTCTTTATGCATATTGCAAAAACAATAAATCGTTGTATGAGTGCTGTCATGTTTAAATAATCTTCCGACAATTTAAAATGCGTGAATGTCATGTGACCATTAGGAAGAATGCAGCACCTCATTTCTCACTGAAGGTGTTTCTCTGTTCTCGCAGTCTACTGAGTTTGTTTTTCTGGGGTAACTTGGCGAGAACAGTCTCTACAAGGACATGAGTCTTTTCTCAGCATTCATGGAATTGACAAACAGCTTCTGAGTGTCATTGATGGCAACACATTTCATGCTGTAGTGCATATGGGGGAATCATTCAAAACTCATCCATGGCTCCCAGCATGCACTGCAGCAATAATTATGTTACATCATTGAGATTCAGACTCTAATTCTTGATGTCTGTGTGTTTAAAGTGGTTCAGATGTTCAGTGTGTATCAATGCTGGGTTTCCTTATAAACTACTCAGGGTTTCTCTTAGGGTTCTCTATCATACACCCGGCGCAATACAGGGCATGGTGCAATGCAATTGTTTTTTTTAGTTTCAGCTATGTGCAAGAGTCAGTTTGACGTTTTCACCACTCTGTTTAAATAGCAAATGCATTTGCACTCATATGTGCGCCCATAAGCATCCTGGTCTAAAAAAGGAGGTGGGTTATGGCGCATTGCTGGCGCGTTGCTATTTTGAGGAACTAAATTGGACTGTTTAATAGACCAGCTGAAAAGAGGTCAGAAAGTCCAGCGCAGAGCGCGTTAGTTGGGCGCCTTGCTTAAACATTGCTTAAAACACACAGGATGCACAGCATACACAAATATCTTTACAAATGAAAAAGAATTAAAGGAATGAAATATTTAAAAAATTATTATTCTCTACATAAATATAAAAACCACTGCCTCCATGCCTTCATCATCTCAGGGGCTTTTTTCAGTTTATTCATGACAATTTGCTTTTGTATAATGTTATTATTATTACTATTATTAGTGGTGTTATTTATTATATGCATATTTATATTTGTTTTATTAAAAATAAGCTTAAATTTGCCCACCTGTCAGGTTTTGGACCATATGGGGCATAGCATGTGTATTTGGATATAACTCAGTTTTTTGAGCACACTTCGATATTATTGTTCATTTATTCATTTGCTGGAAATTAGAACTGAATTTAAAACAAAAATTAAAAAACAAATCTTTTGAAACAAATCTTTGCGCTAAACCAACAAAATTAATTATGTAGGCTAATGAATGTCTGTGCTTACATCACATTTCCTTATTCACGAGAGTGAAAGTGAAGGTAAAAAACGAGGAGGCTCATTTCTCATTCTCACACTGCAGATGCTTTGTTTTTTTGCTAGTGAGGCGTTCTCTTTTTCCACTTACAAAATCTGGCATGTAAATAACAAATAACAAATGCGCTATGCGCTGACTCTTAAAGGGAATGGGAAATAAGACTCTTATTGGTTTATTCTCAAAACACACATATAACTCATTAAGAGAATAAGCTCAACCCTGTTAAACCATGCAACACAGTGCAAAGCGGATTTTTCCGTCATTAAAACAGCAAAAGTGAATTCTGACAGACCCTAAATGCTTTTGCTGCCTACGCTTTGGACTTTGCGCCTGGATCATCAAAATAGAGCCCCCACAGTCTTAAACCGATGAGTGTTATTAAACTACTTTTGTTGTTTCATAATGTATTGTATATTTTTCTGAAAAACACAAACTCACCAGTAACGTTTGCCATTTTCAACAACTTTTTTTTTTTTTTGATAATTTTTTTGACAATAATTTTCATAAGACCCTTGAAAGAAATAACTGATTCTAAACATGCCTAAGGATAACTAAAATGCTTACCCTGAATAGACTCTTTTGGATTAATGATTATTTTTTTTACCCATCAAAAGTGCTCTTTTTATACATTCATCCTCCCTTTTACACCTTTCTCCTGGAGGTATTCTCTATGGCATGTGATCCATCTGCAGGCCCTGCCGCTTGGAGCAGAGAGAGAGATTGCAACACATCCCTGAATGTTGGTACACTCGCTTGTACAAATAAGCTTAATGCTGTCATGCCTGATGCATGACCTGCCTACACTGATAAAAGGATAGAAGAGTAAGATTGGGAAGTATTGGGGGTGGGTAGCGGGGGTGTTGGGGGTGTTGACACTAATGCCCTAATGGCCCAGTTTAATAGCAATGGTTATTGAGCAGATGATGGCATTGTTGTAAACGAACATGGCTGCAGCCAAGGGAAATAGACTAACAGGTGCTGATGCTACATGCGCAGCTCCAAGGAAAGATCTATTCATCTTCGCCTGCCAAGACAACAACCACTGGGACTCCCAGGCTCATAGCAAGGGACAAGTTGCTTACATTATTTGTTTGCTGCATGCAAATAAAACATACTCACTTTGTCAACTCCAAATATACATTATTTTTTATTTTACTGTTGAACAAAATGGACTGCATGAAGTGGAATATTTCATGATTACCATTTTCCATCATAGCACACGTGCATGTGTGTCCCAATTTTGCAGCTATCTTAATATTAATTTGTGCTGTCTTCTTATCTCACCAGTTTTTCTAGGCCGTGGCCTGCACCATTAAAATTCATCCATGCATGAAAAGTGCCTGTTTACACGCCAATTTCACAAAGCTCAGGGATTTGCAACAGCATTTAACATTATCAAACGCACACTAATAAATCATACTCTCTTTTCTCAAGTCAGTATCTGAAGCGCAATGTAAAAAAAAGCTGAGAAAAGCTGACAAGAGGCATTAAAAGATGGCGAGCAAGAGGGAGTGGGAATTTTAGAGAGTAATAATAATAATGTGTGTGTGGGGAGTCAATTGGCATGTGTAATTCAGCACAGCCTTTTCATCTTAGAGTAAGATACTCCAGACAGATAAGGTGTTTAATCCTCTGGCAGATCAAAAAAAAATTTGCCAATTAATGGGTCTTTTCCCGCAGCCAGATAGGCTCCACATTCCCACTCAGTCTACGTTTATCTCTCCCAACACAGGGAGGAGCAGTGAGCAGCTTAAAAGTGCTATTCTTACCCCGAAAACATACAAGGAAAGAGACCACCCCACAACGCCATCATCAGTCAAAACCATTAAGATGGAGGGGAAATCGGAGACAGACAATCAGTAGAAAATTGACAAAATCAGCATAAAACGAGAGGCAAAAAATAAGCATTAGGTATAAAAATGAAACTTGTTTCCATAGTTAATTATTAGAAAAAGTACATCACTTAAATTTAGTATTTAATCAACTGATAATAAATGCAACAAGGACACTTGCTGGATAATTTACTCGCTGAATACAACTCAGATGATCTAGACTTCTGAGGTTGAACATAGGAAAATCATTCATGCTTTGTATCTTATTGGACTCCCTAGTTACCATTAAAGAGCCCTTATGAGCTAGACCCCTACCGAGAAAGACACAAAAAGAAACACTGCGAGAGAACCAAGCACCTGTAGTGGGAGTGAATTGCAAGGAAATAAGTCAAAAGAAAAATAATATTGAAAAAAAAAAAAGAATCTGTATAAATTGACACCCAACTGATTTATGCTGACTGTGTGGAGCAGATAAGTGTGGTAAGTTGCAGAGATTTGATGTTTATCTTATCAAGTGTGCAAAAGCTGTGCTGATAAAAGAGCACCATGGTGCTTGCATTTTTGCAAAGCTGAAAAAACTGTACACCCACAAGACAAAAAAAAAAATATATATATATATATATATATTTATATATATATTTCTATCTAAAATTAGACTGAGAGTTGGGGTTGGGGGAAGGGGGGGGGGGGGGGGGGCACACAAATACAAAACAAAACCACTGTGATATTTTAATGAACAACATAACATAAAGCTGACAGCTAATAAACCATGTAGGCTAGTAATATTAACAGATATCATTAAAATAATATTAAATGCAAACAAAAAATGTATTAAGTAATAATATTAATATTAATAATGGAATATTGTTGTTACAATAAAAATGTTACAAGGCTTGTGGAATATGGAGAAGAGGGCAATTTTCCATTGATATGAGTATATTTACTCTCAATTCAAATTTGTTTATGACACCTCTGGACCATTGAAGTGCAAAAAGCTAAATAAAGACATTTTTATTATTGAATGAAAGAAAAAGAAAGAAATAAAGAAAGAAAGAGAAAGAAAGAAAAAAAAGAAAGAAAGAAAGAAAGAAAGACAGACAGAAAGAAAGAAAGGCAATAAGTTGTCAAGATCTTCAAGCACTGAGCACAAGCCTTCAAATGTGGGAGGCAGGCCATTCCAACAGGAGGCTTTCAATTATAGATAGGGGTTGGCATGACCGCTATGGATTGCCATGTCAGAGTAGGGATAGACAGCAGTGGAGATCTGGGAATCTATCTATCAGTGTGCCTTTGGGGATGGTGTGTGTTTCTGTGAATGTGTGTGCACTTGTGGTGATGATAGAAGGAAAGAGCAGGTAAAAGAATGGCTGTGTGTATGCGATGTCCAGAAAGAAGTGGTTAAAGGGAGCAAAGCGCATTTTCACAGGAAGTGTGCTTTCATGTCCTTTCACTGTCTTCTTAAGCTTTGGAGTGGCTGTGACAAATGGGATGTCTGAAGCGAAGTAGAGGATTTTAAGGTGTTTGTGAGTATGTGTGCATTTTCCACCTACAAGAGCCTTATCATGAATGATACTATTAACAGACTTAACATTTTCATAGATATAACATAAATGTGGTGTGCACTCACATGCACAAGCTGCTCTTGGGTGTCAAACTCTCTGCAGCAACCATCCCAGTGACAATTAGTCTCATACACAACCTCTGGCTCCTGCTTGCCCTCCTCTTTATCGCCCTCTTCCTTCACCAGAGTCATTCCATTCATTTGCTCCTGCAAAAACACACGCAGCATTGGTTTTGGGAGGCATTGTGCATCTGCATCTGATTAAAAGAAAAACAATTTCCTTCTGAGGCTGTGGAGATTAATGGGGCTTATCACATCTAAAGCAGTTCCACAACAGGAGGCCAAATCAAACAAAAATAAATCGCTTTAGAGTATGTCACATAATTGGTGCTAAGCTTTGTTTCTGTTTTTTATTTATTTACTTATTTATTTATTGACTGAATTATTGACTGATGTGTGTTTGTGTTTATCTCTACTTATGCCTATGCACATTTGAAAATGTGCATACCTGCATGCTAACGGCTCTGGGGCTGGGTGGTTCTTCTTCAGGTTTGAGTTTGGACCTTTTATGGTTCATGGGGTCCCCTGTGCTGCTCACAGCCGACTCACTTGTGGGTTTACTCTGAAATAAAATAAAAACAGATTATTAAAACATGCACTATAATAGTGTAATAATCATCCTTATAAATGTAGGTCAAATTTAGTATGTTCAAGAGTAAGTACTTTAATGGACTTTATTTCTAAATTGCTTCATACAATACTACAGGGAAGTGCAAAACAACATTACAAAGAGTGAAACACTTTTACAAAGCTTAAGAAAAATTTACATTTTGGAAAACATTTTTACCTATCTTAAGATAGGCTATTTAAAGAGGAGCTAAAGTGCAGGACACTTTGGGATTCAGGTGTGTGTTTAAACAGAAAATACACTTAATCATATGTAAACATGTCTGTCCTGCGTGTTTTATTTTAAACACAACTAATATTCTCTTAAATGAGTACAAACGGTTACTAAAAACATTAAATGATTTTATTATAGATTTGTGTATTGTTACAGGGACGCCTCTGTTATCAAACTAAACAAAACAAGAGATTCATGTGCTGCTTTTCACTTGTTTGATAACAGAGGTGTCACTTTAAATGGCGTGTACAAAAGCTGATCTGGGATCAGTTTATCCCTCTCAAGGCAGGCGTTGCAGATTTGCAACAGTTAAAAATTAACTACCTTATTACTCCAGATACATATTTTATTAGATTTTTTACTCAGACATACCACTGCAGGACTTGGTTGTCCATTAGCAACAAACAGTTTTCCCACTTGCTCACCAGATGACACAAAAGACAAAAATTGTTTCTTGGAGGACCACATGACAAAGGCCCCGTTTACACTAGTGCGTTTAAATTTGAAAACGCATAAGTTTTGCTACGGTTACGCCATCCGTCCACACTACGCCGGAGTTCTCGAGCGCCGAAAACGGAGCTTTTTGAAAACGCTGGAAAGGCCGTTTTCATTCTAAAACGCTGCTGCTCCGTCTCAGTGTGGATGATGGAAAACGGAGACATCTGAAAACGGAGGCGGGGCTGCCGACGTTCGCCTATCTGATTGGGGCTTTTCCTCAATATTAAGTAGCCCACACACAGTTCAGTCTCGCATCATCTTCTTGTAAGTTAAGACTTCGCAAGTTTGATCAAGGCTGCAGTCTCCCCCTTCTCAGTTTGATATGGAAAACATACCGAGGACACGGGTAAATCTTCAAAGGGAACAGTGTACTTTATAACTTCATTCACATCACCCTGGTTGTTTCACTTTCTCAACAATAAAATGTAAACATGATTTAAGGAACTGCCTATTTTCTTTTTAATATTAGCAACTTAACAGACAGCAGAAATGTTGAGGCGGCATATATGAGCGTCATCTTCACTGTGTGGATATTTATAACAAAACGGAGCCTATAACAACTGCCTCCTTTCAATTTCAGTGAAAATACAAAACGCACCCTCTCTTTTGTTGAATATCAGTTTTAATAATCGATAATTTTAAAAGTATAACATACAATAAGTTTATACATTGTAGGAAATAAAGGCAAGCGATCAGTCAATGTACCTGGATTAATCATTAACTTATCTTTGCGCTTAACCAAAACATTTTACCCGTGAACAAGTAACTTAATAGATTCCAATGACCAAAGTCAGGGAATTGGCCTATGTCGTTAGATAAAGACAACAACATGAATGAAATATCACGTTTAGCAAATATAGCGAGATTGGATCCAGCGGGAGATGCTTGATGAGCAGTCCGACAAGCAGAGCTCTCATCTGGGTAGAAATGCTGGAGCGCTTGCCCGAGAGTGTGTGTGTGGTCACGTGATGTGCGTTTTCAGCGTTTTGGTGTGGACGGAGAGCTGTTCAGAAACGCTGGGTAAAACGCGAGTGTGGACGCGGATCGTTTTCATTCTACAACGCCGTTTTAAAACTAAAACGCACTAGTGTAAACGGGGCCAAAGTGACTTGGCAACATTACCTACTCAATGAGGATTTGAGATATTGGATTTGGATCCCATATTGTTTTTGTTGTTGTTCTGCCACTGAAAAGCAATTTGTTACATTGTTTGAAAAGTTGTATATAAAAAGTTATTGTTCATATCATATTAAGTCGTCAGTGTCTAATTACCACACTGGGCCAATGTTGCAAATCTGCAACATCCCAGAATGCCTTGCATGTGAAGGTCTCTCTAAAAAAGTCAGGATTCTATTGTACTACCCCATAAGATAATTTTCCCCAAATATCAGATTTTTCCTGTTAATTTGAGCCTTTGAGGGTTATCATATGGAGCGGATCCACATGCATTCACTAATAAAGAAGTTTCATATTCAAGGTGATTGATGCACAGCTTAAATGGAAGAAAGTGAATGCAGACATTTTTATATTCATTTCAACATGCGTTCAAGATTAGAAATACACGAGAAAAATTGAGAAATACTTAATGATAGGATAATAGCGGGATAAAATGGTAAAATAACGGAGAATCCTGGCAAAACGGGAGGGTTGACGTATGAAGTAAACAGTAAGTGTTTGTGGAAAAACAGTTTTGCGAGATAACGCAAAACATCTTTGCGAGGGAACGCAACACATCTTTGCAAGGGAACGCAAAACAACTTCGTGAGATAACACAAAACATCTTTGCGAGGGACTGCAAAAACTAAAAAAATATATATTTACCTAACACTGTTTTTTTCTCCCACTCAGTTTTTTTTCTTCAACACATTTTTCCCCACCATCACATCCCGTCCAGATCTCCGTAACAATGTAATTCATTGGAATAAGACAGTAAATAAAATAAAATGTATTTATTTATTTTAGTTAAGTGCTCACTTCTGTTCTTTGTAAAAATAAGTGGAAACATCAAGGGGCAGATCCAGTGGCAGTCTTGCAAGTATCAGATATTTGATTTAATATGAGCTTCAATTGGTTGCCAGGATAGCGAGATAAAAAAAGATGTGTGACACTGAACCATCTGGATTTTTTGAAGACCAAGAAGCTGCATTTTTGATTATTTGAAGAGGTTTGACATTGGATGATGGAAGTCTAACTAGGAGAGATTGGTCTAATCTAGAAATGTCTAGAAAGGTGCTTGCCCCAGAAGTTGGCTAATTTTCCTGTGAGGAAGAACCGATTTTTCTAACATTATAAAGTTCAAGTTTATCATATTTTTTTTCCCAATGTGAGCTTTGAATGACAATTGGTCTATAAAAATCAACCCAAGAATTGAAAGGAATATTCATAGATTACCCCAGCTGTATCATCAAATTATGATGTATAATCTGTATTGCAATGAGAAAAGAAGTTATGTTTTAGCCAGATTGAGCTGCAGGTGATGATCTTTCATTCATGCTGTGTAAGATCTATCGAGTTAGGCCCAATCCCAATTCTACCTCTTAGCCCTTCTTCTAACCCCTTGACCCAATTCTTTATATCTTGAAGGCGTAGAGCTAAGGGAAAGTGCCAGAAAGCCTTAAAATGGAGATTTTTCAGGACCACACTCAAAACCTAGGGGTAAAAAAAATTCCCAGAATGCACCATCTACAACGTGAGCATGGCTGCACATAGAAGTAAGGAGATGCACAAATTAGTATTTTATTGTCATTATTACATATTTTTACAACAAACAATAATATGTTTAATACAATTATTACCACGTTTGTTTTTTACCGTGATGCTTTAAAAAACAACAAAATTGCTAAATTACGCAATCCATAATCCCTAATACGAACTTCTGTATAGTAGTCCCACAGTTTTCAGTCACTAGATGACACTCGAATACCCTCTCTGAAAATAATGAAAAATAAATTACCTTTTTACAATGTCTGTTATTATGTTAATGTTGTTTTTGTGTTTAGATAAATATGGCCAGGGTGTAAATGCAGAGTACAGTTGTGGTCTTATTGCCACAGTATATCATTATGATAACATAATATATATGCCTTTAGTGATTTCCTGAAGATAAATACCAAAAAAATACTGCACCTGGAACTACAGCAGTCGCGACTGTCAATCACATATGAAGCAAGAGACTGCGTATGATGACATGTGCAGATGATGTAGGGGTGTCCTATTTCTTAGGGGTGAATTTTGAAGCCCTTCACCTTCACACTCTGTTTCAAGGGCCAAGGGGAAGAGGAAGGGGTAGGAGTGCAAAAATAGAATTTGGATTGGGCCTTATTGTTAGATCATCTAGATGAAATAAAAGATGGATCTGGTAAGATGGTAAGAAAAGCTAAGTTGGGATTGAAGTGTAAATGGAGAAGAGAAGATTTTCAGTGAAATTGTCATTGTTGAAGTCTGGTTCTTTCTGATGTTTTTTAAGGAGGGAGACTGGTCTGTAGTTTTCTGTTAGTGAGGTGTTTATTAATGATTTCTTAAGAAGTTGTGTTACCCGAGCCTGCTTTAAAGTTTTGGGAAGATGCCAGTGCAGAGGGTATGAGAGACTACTGGAAGAATAGCTAAAGTAATTTTCTGTAGAAAGCAATATAAAATTAAGTCTTGGGAGCAGGTAAGCTGCCCTAAAAGGAGAAGTTTGGAAACCTTAGGTAACAGGGAGAAAATGTTGAGAGTGTCTCTGTCGTGGGAGTGGGTGAATTAAATGTCACAAAGAGCTTGTCTGTGTATGACATGAAGTTGATTTTTTTTTTTTACAGTATTCCTAGTGTCTCGCTGCTTGCTACTTCAGCAGCTTCTAAACTCAAAGGCCAGACACTCAAAGACTAGGTTCACTCACACTCCTGTGGCTTCAGTGACTGTCATGGTCACCAGCCAGTGTCAACACCCAGAATGACCTCCTGCACAGTGCCAATGCTATAGTTGGCCAACAGTTCAGAGTATTTGTACAAGATGACCACCAGTCTAGACTCTCCACTATTTGTGCCTGGGTTGCACACTGCTCTTTGGATCTAGCTGCTCCAGACCCTGTTCCTGTGCCTGTCTGTGTCCGAGTACATGACTTTGATCCAGAGCCACCTACAATATGTGACTGTGATTGCAGGATCAACAATAACATTTTGAACTGAACTGACCTGAATCAATATTAAACTATAAGTAAGTCATAATGACCACAGAATAAGTGAGATAGTCAATGGCTTGCCATGCATTAAAATATTTTAAATGCATAACATTGACAATATGGAGCAGAGTTGCATTTAAAATTCCATGGTCATTTGCTAATTAATGGACAAGTTAAAATTAGTTTTGCTTTTTGTAGTGTACTTTTCAGCTGATGTTTAGTCAGTTATGACATCTAGCTATGGGTTCTCATCCCTCATTGAATCAGCAGTGACAGGCAGACAGAAAGGGAGTGAGAGAGCAATAGAGATCATGGTCTTTTTTTCTTGCAGGGCACGAAAGCATTAAGGGTGTGTCAGAATTCACTTCTGCTAATGTATGGACAGAAAAATCCACTTTGCACCACGGCGCATGGTCTAAAAGGGTTATTCACATTCACATGTAAAGTAAGTGTAAGTGGAAAAACTGAGCATTTCACTAGCAAGAAAACAGTTAAGCAGAGCATTTACAGCGTGAGAATGAGAGATAAGCCTCCTCATTATCTACTTTCACTTTCGGGGATCCTTTAATATGGTGGGCATATCCTTTATTTTCACATTCCAATGTTGACAGGTATAGTGTACACTCCCTCAAAATGACACTTTTTAACCCATTATTATAAAAAAATCTGAATTGTGTTTTGAACTGAACCTAAACTGGCACACTCAGAAGAACCATAATTTTAAATCTTAAAAAAGGGGTAAACTAAGTAAAGAGTAAAAAATATTAAAGCCCATTAAACACTATAAACATGAAACAAAACATTAATTCACAGGAAAAAGAATACAGCATATTCCAAAAATGTAAACTGCAGTAAAATACGTATTCACTCAATAAACTTCCGTTTTGTCCCTGATTTATTAGGGGTCACCAAAGAAAAATTAACCGCTAATTACTCTGGCATATGTTTTAGCACTGAGAAAGACCCATACAAGCTCTGAGTCACACCCGTAAACTACACTACCACTCTTAAATGCCATTCACCCCCCCCCCCCCTTCATTATTCATTCCAAGTCCCCCTCATCCCATCACTCCCCCTCAAACCACCATACAATAAAATACAATGACACCATTGTATTTTGCAGCTGCTTATAATCAGAGATGGGCAAAATAAAAGCCCAAATACCTCAGTTTTAAGTGTATTAAAATGAACTACAAAATACAGCAACTACAACATGTACCAAAGTAAAATACAGCATTTTTGTATTTTAAAAATACCTACAAATATTAAAAAAAAAAGCATGAAATTTCTTCGCCAACTTTCTATTGATAGGCCTTTTCAATCAATCCCTTCACCATTAAACTGACTTGACTAGTGAAGTAAACAATGTTTAATAGCAAAGAGCTTTACTTTTACCAGGTTTTAGGAAGCTTTTCTGCCACCTCGTTCACATTTACAGTGACTGTACATGAGTAGGTATTCATTTAAAAAAAAAAAATGTATTATAGATTTTGTCCAAATTTCATACAGAAAGTCCTGTCCAGGAGATGATCTCCAACAATTTAATGCAGATCTGTCGATTGTACATACTGCCATTATATATTACTGGTCTAAGCATTGCTGCTCAATATGCTATATTCAATTATTGTTGACTTGCTCCTGAATATACCCCAGTCATGTGTCTGTTACTTTTTGATATAAGATGCATAATTTCCACCCATACTCTAAGCACTGGCCACTTGCAATTAAATCTTTTGATTTCAAGTCTATGCAAATAAATGAGAAAACACCAATCAGTGGCCACATTCTTATGATGTCATCATATAGACTTCCTACAAAGTATTTTACTTTAGTTTGAAACGTCAAAAAAAAAAAAATAATAAAATAAATAAATGAATAAAAATACAAGACACTAAAGTATTTTGATACAAAATATTATTCCTTTCCATAACCTTATCAAATACAAATTACAAAATACTATTTTGTGTTTGAAATATGTTTTATAAATACTGGCAATCCCTGCTTACAACACAATAATATCAATCTCCATAGCTGACCATGATTAATTCCCATTTTTCCTGTTTATCACTGTGAAACTAACACAATCTGTACTGTAAAAAGTGACATACAAATAAAGGTTACTTTAGTGGACTTCATGCTGTATCATACAAGTGCAAACCTTGTAAATCACATATGTATATAATAACATAACAAGTTGAGTATGGCTTTCAGCATTTTTTAAGCTTGTATATGAATAGTAATGCATTTTTATATTCTTAGGACAAAGATATTAATATATTGGAAGCTAGACGAAAAGATTCACAAAAGTTTAAAAATAAAATAAATGTCTGTCACTTGGAGCAATGCTTGTATCTTCTGTTTTTTTTTTTTATATATAATTCCTTTACAACCATATGGTGAGACAAATATCCCACATTGCCCTTCTATTAAAGAGGCTGTTGGGGTCAGGCAGGGGAAATGGATGACACTGTGCTGGGACAGAGTAGTGAGGTTATAATGACTTAAAAGGAGAGAGTGGCTTTGGGAAAATCTCTGGAAAACTCATTTGAAATAGGGATCAATACAAAGACAGATAAACAAAAAGACACTATACCGTTTTTAATCGAGTGAACACAGTATAAATGGCATGCTTGAAGCAAACAGAAAAAAAACACTTTTATGCTCATCCTTCAAAGGGAATGTATCTGTGTCTGATTAATGGTGGAGGTGGCAAGATTTCTTGCTGCTAACAAGCGAGGTGTTATTTCTCAAAGGTGCCTTCTGGGCAAGCTCACCAGCTCTCCACATCGAGGCAACACTGACTATGTGCACCCAAGGGAAAATCTCCCATGAGGCCTGTCTGCGAGGGAGGGCTACCAACATGCAAACTTTCTCTGTTGTTTATATATGCTGCTGTGTTGGTGGTGCATTTTAATGTGCCACACAGTAATAAACAGAAGTAGTTTTGTATTCATAGGCACTGAAAAAAATCAATCTTTGAGGAAGAAAATCTAAATTACTTTTGTCTTTTTTAATTGCATTTTTATTTTTTATTTTTTACCTGTGAGTCATTGGAGACTATTGAACGTTCTGTTGGTGCCAGGCTGGAGGTTTGGATGGCAGGAACAGGTCTCTGGGTTGAAAAAGCAGGTGCTGAGTGCATGAGTGGTGGACTGTGTCCAAATGCAGATCCTACGATGCCTGGTTGTCGACTGATTAGCTGCTGATGCATCTGCAGTGCTACAGGTGTTGGAGGATATGCAAAACTCAAAGCAGGACTGTTAGACGAACAGAGAAAGAGAAAAAAAAAACAGCTTCAGAAAAGAAAGATTTAAATGAGAGAACTAAAAATTTGTAAAATCTGATGTCAAATATTAAACGTCATACTGTACATTAAAAACGCATTTTTATTTTTGTTATAGTAATATTTTTACTTAATCTGTACAATAGATTGTCATTCAAAATGTTTAATTATTTAAAAGGCTGGGCTGATGCGGTGGCGCCATGGTAGCGCTGTCCCCTCACAGCAAGAAGGTTGCGGGTTCGAGCCTCAGCTGAGTCAGGTGGCATGTTCTCCCTGTGTTCATGTGGGGGTGCTCCGGTTTTCCCCACAAGTCCAAAGACATGCGCTATAGGTGAATTGGGTAGGCTAAATTGTCCGTAGTGTATGTGCATAAAACATGTGCTGGATAAATTGGCGGTTCATTCCGCTGTAGCAACCCCGGAATAATAAAGAGACTAAGCCGAAAAGAAAATGAATGAATTTAAAATGCTGATAAACTGATAAATACACACAATGTATATTTTATGCCATAACCATAAAATGATTTTAACATGCTGTTTTGGTCCTTTATAAACATCTCTTATTTTCAATGTTAAAAACTATTTTACTGCTTAATATTTTAATAATTTTGGAAATCATTACATTTTGTACAGGATTTATTTTAAGTAAATGTTTACATTGTAGCACAATATAAGTTACAAGGCTTTACCACTAACCTAATGGATCATGAATTAAGAAAAAAAAAAGCCTTACAAAATGTTTTACTCTGAAGAATGAGGAAAAGGCAAAACGAAATTAGTCAAATTGCAATGAAAACAAAACAAAAAGTGGCATAAACTCATTCATTTTTCTTCAACTTAGTCCCTTTATTCATCAGGGGTCACCACAGTTAAATGAACTACCAACTAATCTAGAAAATGTTTCACACAGCGGATGCCTATCCAGCTGCAACCCAGTACTGGGAAACATCTACTGTATACACACTAATTCACACACATATACTATGGCCAATTTAGTTTGTTCAGTTCACTTGTACTGCATGTCTTTGGACTGAGGTGGAAACCAGAGCACCAGGAGGAAACCCACGCCAACACAAAGGGTACATGCAAACTCTACACAGAAATGCCAACTGACCCAGCTGGGAGTCGAATTATCGACCTTCTTGATTTGAGGCGAGTTTATGCTGTGTGGCCAGTGACAAACTTATTTAAACAAAGTAAAAACATAACAAATACAAAAAAAAAATATTGGAACACAATGAGGGATCTAAATACACAAGGATAATGAACTCAAAAACAAAGAGGTCTGTGTTAATTAATCACGTATCATGACAAGACCCAAACAGTTACCCACAACAACTTAAACATGAACAATGACAAACATACTGGTTATGATTATTATTAATAGTCCAACATTTATAAATGAAATGTATTACACTGGTAATTTTTAATAAATTATTACACATAAAACTACAACACATCTAAATCTTTCAAGAAAAGCTTATGAGTTCACGCAATGAAACTAAAACCAGACTTTTAAAGATAACCTCCTCTTCTATAGACCCTAGTGTCTCTTAATGATATGCCCTGGTGCTCAATAACAGCTATTCTCTGGGGGGTTCCATTCATCGTGGGATATGCTCGTCTCTCCATGCTAGTTCATATGTCACTGGTCTTATTACAGGTAGAGAGGAAATCAATGTAGCCAGACACTCTATGGACGATGTGGTTGATGTTGCTGTCTCATCACTCATCGGGCCTGGATCCCTGCCTGCCAGCTTTGTCTCCACATTTGCACAAATGTTATGACTGATTAGCTTACAATATCAATTTACTGATTAATTGTGCTTGATGTGGGAAAGAGATTTATTTCTGTAATATTTTCTCACTCTGAGAACCCAAATCAAACTGGGCAACATCACTTCCTAAACGTGCCGGATGTGAAATGTTAAAACAGGAGATACATCACCAAGGACACTAGCACTAGACACTAGTCTCTCATATTCCTCTCTCCATTGTAGATCTATCCTCCATTTTGATAGTGTTATTAAGCAGTTTAAATTTTAAAACATGGAGTCGGACATGCTGAGACATACGCAAAACTTTGTTTATTATCTTATTAACTCATGATTCCCTTCTTTATCAGGGGAGACCACAGTTCATTAAACCGCCAATTACTCTGGCACTCAGAGTGATGCAAACCCCAGTGCTGGTAACATCTCTCTTATTCACACACACTACTGTTTTTTTTTTCTTTATCTAATTCACCTAAAGAACCCAGAAAAAAGCACACAACCAAGCTGAGAACGGGCAAACTCTGCACAAAAATGCCTTATGGCTCAGGAGGGACTTGAACCAAGGAAGCTGTGAGGCGACAGAGTTGACATTCTGCCCCCATTAAATATCTGTTGTAGTATTAACAGAAGAGCGCAAGCTGAACTTGTAATTGAAAGGTTGTAGGTTCGATTCCCGGTCCTGGCAGAAATTGCAGATGGGAAGAAAATTAACCTCACTCTTTTAATGTTTGATAGCCAGCTGAGGTGCCCCTGAGCAAGGCACCTAACCCCTAATTGCTCCTCGAAGGCTGGTAGCAACGGCTGCCCACTGCTCTTACTTTTCAATAATGTCACTTAAATTTTTATTCAGAATGGCATGGTGGCTTAGTGGTTAGCATGCAAGCAAGAAGGTCACTGGTTTGAGTAGTGGCTGGGCCAATAGGCTTTTTTTTCATATTCTTCTCATTTCTAATGGGTTTCTACCAGGTTTTTCTGTTTCCCACACAGTCCAAAAACATGCAATATAGGTGAATTGGATAAAATAATTTGTGTAAATAGGAGAGTGTGGGGAAGGGGGAGGGGGGTCTCAGAACTGACAGTTGATACCAGCATCTGCCAGTAAAACCAACCCAGGCTCATTCTGAAAATGTACCCCATATGCATTTCTGGAGAGAGTAAATACATCTCAGGAGCTATCTTTTTTTTTTTTTTTGCAATTTTTGTTTTCGTGAATCCGCCAGAGGCCGCTGTGTACACTTTTTCAGATCTCAAATTTATCTTGCGAGTGGCATTCGCACCTGCTGCTCTCACATAAATCCACCAGAGGCAGTTGTTGACTAACTAACTGACAGACTGACTGATCAACCAACCAATCTGACCATCTTTACCAGACTCGAACTCCTTTGTCGCGGTCAACTCCGCTTTGCATCTAAATTTATTGTAGGATTCAAAGCAGGAAAAAAATACTGTGTCCACAGAAATATTGAACTGCATATTAAACAACAACAAAAAAAATAATAGAGAAATAAATAAATAAATGAATGAATAAATAAATAAATAAATAAGTAAACAAATAAATAAATAAACACATATTACTGATGTTTGTACCAAATGTTTGCGGTCCAGCTGGCTAATTCCCATCTGAATATCTCACTGATGTGACAAGTGCTTCATTATCCATTTAAAGTTTGCCTGAACTCCTGTTATGAACTGACCCAACTAACTGAGAGCCATATAAGTCAGACATGAATGATTCAGTTGCTTCAACCAATAAAATCCATACTTAGGCTAAAGGACAGCCCTCAGCTTAAGAATTAATTTTACAAAAGACAAAGTAATTTTTTTCCACAACATTTTCCACAACAGATCCTCTCTCTTTCCCATTAAAGCTTGTGCTACCATCCTCAGTACGGACTTCCTTCCCCTACCCCCTCTTCATGACCCTTTCATTTGTCATTCCCCCTTCCTCTCCTCGTTTCCAGAGTGAGCGATTGCGTGGCGGCAGTGTTAGGGTAAAGCTCTCCTCCGCTGATGGAGAGAACATTAATCAGGTGATGCATATCAGACAGACGAGTATGAGGGAGGAGGGGAGGAATATGTTCACACGTTTCCTCCTAATAGCGCTCTCTATGTTCCCTCGTTTATATCCCCATCCAGAGTTCATTCATCACTTTACTGGATGTGAATTGTCCACTTTCAGTACAGGATGCTTTTCCTCTCCATTTCTTTCTCAGAAACTCACACACATTTTTTTTTTTGCCTCTAGTCTGTCCTTATTTTCATACTTGCTACAGGTTCACAGTTTGGATCAACATCAATGAAAATAAATAAAGAATTTAGGGTAAATCACCTATCAAGAAGTGTTGGGGAGTGACTAGTTACATGTAACAGTGTTAAGTAATTTAATTACAAAATAAATGTAACAGTAATTCGTTACAGTTACTGAGAAAAAATGTGTAACTACAGTTATTGGTGAAAATGTTAAAGATTACCAGTGATGAAAAGAATACTTATAAATCACACTTAAGTAAAAGTACCCTTACTTCCTTAAAAATGTAGTGCAAGTAAAGTAAAAGTATTTGTTGTAAATATTACTCAAAGTATGAGTAAAAAGTAGACCTTTCAAAAATACTCAAGATTAGTGAGTAGTGAGTATTACACTGTTAAAAGCTGATGCGTTACATGTAATTTGTGCATGGGTGTGTAAACGTAACATTCTGTAGTGCACCTAGTTATTGCCCAGCAGGCATATAGCATCATAAGACGTTAATATTAGGTTAGATTTAGGTTGTGATGTAGGGCGACCAAAATTCAACGTCTAGCCAGCATCTAAGGACAATGTTATTTGATGTCCAATAACGACATCAAATGACGTCGATATTTAATCGATTTTAGGTTTTTAGAAAGTGACAAATATCCAACATTGAGCCCACATCTTAAATCAACATCATATTGACGTCAGATACTGAAACTTATTCATCAGGTATGGTAACCAAAATCCAACGTCTGATAGACGTCATAGTGGTAATGTCCACACAACGTCAAGCTGTAACATCATTAGATGTGGACGTTGGACATTAACGTTGGCCTGACGTTGAGTTCTAACATCAACTTGGTTTCCAAAATGCAACGTCCCCATGACGTTAGGGTACAACGTCAATCTGACGTCATGTTGACGTCTTTTGCCAGCTGGTTGTTTAAGGCCATTTCAGTCATCAAACAGTAGACATCTGTCATCTTCTCATCAGTGACCAACAGTCTTTGGGTCATGCGTGTAAAGATTTTGGACATCTTCTTGGACACTTTTAACGCTTCCAAACAGTTTGCTGCAATTATAAAGCTCCCATGTCTTGAGATATTTCATTATGATGCGATTTACCTTTTATGTGCGATTTGATTGAACAGGAGTCACAGGACTGATTTTTCTAATCCCCGTAGACATTAAAAAAAGTAGTGACTGTAGGTTGAAGGAAAGTATGGGATTTTGGAAAAATGGGATTTTGGCATCTCTTTAGGAGTTCATAATTGGTTTATAAGTGAAGACCGGGGGTTTGGGGGGGAGGGGTGTTGGGTGTTGCAAAACCGCGCAAAATTTCACTACCCGCCTATGTAATTTTTTACCAGCACAATTAAATTAAAAAACCGCCTAGTCTGGCAACACTGGAGAGAAAGATGATTTGTTCTTCTTTCTGTTTTACGGTGGTCAAAACAAACTTTTTGGTGCTTTACTGCCACCTCTCGCTCTGGTCGGTGACGTCGCTAACCAATTAGGCTAACAAAAGAAACTGATGTGATGGAAAGAGGACTGAGAGAAAGAAGGTCATATATACAGTTGAAGTCAGAATTATTAACCCCCCTGAATTTTTAGCCCTCCAGTTTATTTTTTTCCCCAATTTCTGTTTAACGGAGGGAAGATTTTTTTCAACACATTTCTAAACATAATAGTTTTAATAACTAATTTCTTATAACTGATTTATTTTATCTTTGCCATGATGACAGTAAATAATATTTTACTCAATATAGCTTAAAGGGACATTTAAAGGCTAAACTAGGTTAATTAGGTTAACTAGGCAGGTTAGGATAACTAGGCAAGTTATTGTAAAATTATGGTTTGTTCTGTAGACTATGGAAAAATAAATAGCTTAAACGGGCTAATAATTTTGACCTTAAAATGGTTTTGAAAAAAATTAAAAACTGCTTTTACTCCAGCCAAAGTAAAATAAATAAGACTTTCTCCAGAAAAAAAATATTATCAGAAATAATGTGAAAATGTCCTTGCTTTGTTAAACATCATTTGGGAAAAAATAAATAAATCAAAGGGGGGCTAATAATTTTGACTTCAACTGTATATAGTTTACTGTAGTTAAGGCTAAAGTATACTATGGATACATGATAGTTACTGATGATACTACTTTATGTAGTGTAATTTATTAATAAAGAGTTGCAAATATATATATATATATATATACACACACACACAATATAATTCTCATTCCTAAACATTTCCCTATAATAGAAATTACTATAATATTTTAAATGTAAAACATCTGGTTTTGTTGGTTTTATTTTTTCTGTTAAATTCTATAATTTGTTTCTTTTTAGTACAGCATATAATTTACAGTAAATAACTGAACCGAACATTTTTATTATTTTTTATAAGGTTTTATAAGGTTATAAGGTCAAATAGTTTTGTGGTGGCTGTACTTTAAAATTAAATTAATATAATCTTAATTCAAGTGATGAAAAATTTTGAAATCTAATGCAACACTGCTGTCAAGTCACTGATATAGTATAACATGTAGTATAATATGATATAGTATAACATGATGTAAGAAACACAACAATTTGTCCAGAAAGAATATTTTTTTCTTAATTCAGTGTTGTACAAACCTGATAGTTCCAGCAGATAGGTGCCCATAAGATCCACTGTTAGATGAGCTAGAGCGAGAATTATTAAGGATAGTGACTAAAGAGTTGGGAGAGGTGCGAATCATGGCCTGTAAGTCAAAACTGGGGTCAGACAAGGAAGGGGAGTTGGGGATGGGTCTTTTCCTGCTGGGCCGGTTTATCAGCCTAGGACTAGGAAATCTCGAACCTGAGAAAACAAAAATAAAATGACACAAGAAGATTATTGTTAAGCTAAATTTGTTTTTAATATCTATAATTTGATGCATTTTTCAGAAATTTGTTTATGCAATTAATTTTGAACCACACAGAAAACTTTACTGACCAAGCACATTTTAAATCAAATTGATTCATCATGGACCATGTATTTATAATGACCACCTTTCCTGCATTCCATGTATTTAACACTCACATTAACATAACTGTGGTTGCTATTTGGCAGCATCACAGCAATATTGAATCATGTTTAATTAGGATGAATAGCATGTTAGCGTTGAATGGAACTGCACTGAGTTGTTTTTGAAAAGCTTTTACTAGAAAGCAGTTCAAAGGCAGACAGGCCCTCAACTCACACACAATGACTGGCACCTACAGATTAAGAAATGACTTTTGTTGTCTTTTCACTGGCGGATGTCACAAACATGAAAAAAAGAAGAGAAAAATGGAGAGAGAACTGAGAAGGAGGAGGGGAAGAGAAGGGTGCGCGTGGATGAAATGGTGGTCTTTTGTTGTGTGGAGTGACACAATGACTTTATGACTCATATTTTTTCTTTCTTTCAGTTGTTTTGTACTTTTTTTAACAGAAAGCAAACAAAACAAGATTACACTCATTTCTTTCTTTCTTTCTCTCCCTCTCTCTCTCTTTCTTGTTTGACACATTCGGTGATTACAGGGTCTGTCATTCAAATTTAAATCAGCGTGTGTGTTTGTGTGTATATTCCCACATTTGGAACATCTTTCACATTGTTGATATTCTGCTTAGAAGTGCGATTTAAGTCTTAGAATAGTTGTGATGTGGTACAACGTAAACAGGGACAATCACAAGCCTGTGTAGCCATACACACATTATTACATAGATAGATGAACATTATGCATGCATATAACACAAATCCTGAACTCCAAGATTTCCTTAACTGGTTTTAAATCAGCAATTATGTTTATGGCATGCGTGTCTATAGCTCAGCAGA
Source organism: Danio rerio (assembly GCF_052040795.2). NCBI lineage: Eukaryota > Metazoa > Chordata > Actinopteri > Cypriniformes > Danionidae > Danio > Danio rerio. The sequence goes on from NC_141044.1 coordinate 12,270,369, forward strand.
ATTAATTAAAAACATATTAATTTAAATATATTGTATGATTATTTATAGCATTTATTATTCACTTCTCAGATATTTAAACAGAAATATCTGCCGTAGTTTCTTTTAAATGTACAGATCATCATAAAACAAAGTGTAAATAATTATTTTCATTATCTTTATATTGTACTTATCTTTTTTTATCTACTAACTCAAATGAGAAAGTTAAAATATTGGTGCTTAAATGAAGCAACAATAAATTGACGATTCTATTAATATCAACATTGTATGGTAACATAGCATAACCTATTTAATGTTTTTTGAGTGATATTGTATTGTATGCCCTGTGGTGCATGGGGCCTCTGCTTCTTTAGGAGATTCTGGCGCAGGACATTACATGGCATTCACAAACCACATTTAATATGTTTGTGCTATAAAAATACAAGTTACAGGAGTGGAATTTGGGGACAAAAAAAAAAAAAAACTTTTATTTTTTGAGCAGGTTTCTGCATGCTGCACAGAAACTGTAATAGGAAGCCCCAAAAAAGAACAGGGGTTTCAAACTAAAATTTGAGAACCTTTCAAGCACTTTCCAGGTGAATTTTCTAACTTTTCCAGTACTTTGATATAAGCAAGTACATATTTATATGCTTATTCATACTTCATTACATTATATCAGATGCTATTTATTGTATTATTCTATAATATACAATTTTATTCTAGGGACAGTTTTGACTTTCATTTACTCTCTTATATGTAATTTATTCACTTCTAAATGTGACTTTCATGTATCTGTCATCTTAAAAAAAAAATACATAAATGATTATGAAAGCAACATAGTTACCTTTTCAAACAGTTTAAAGCACTTTATTCAAAATCTAAGCACTTTTTAAACCTTGGAAACAATAGACTAAAATGCAAGCATTTTCAAGAACTTTGAACAGAGAACATTTAAAATGTCAGAAGAACACATGATCCAAACATATTGTTTGCCAAGCTTGTTATTTTGATTTGCAAGACTTGAAACCCACAACTATATAAAAGTCACACAATTGGCCATGAGGATTACCAAATTTTTGCAACCCTTAATTTTTTGTCCTCCAGTTCTTTTCAGTGTACTGTGGCTTCTTTAGCTGAAACTTAATGGTCTGCATTTTGACCTAAATTATCAGTAGTCTTAAAGTCACTGATTAAAATTGTGAAGACACACGTAATTTGTGACATGTCCTAAACATTGGTGTTCCATCATGCAAGGAGGGCTATAGCCCTATCAGAATTTTGAAAAAAAGCCTATTTAGGATGACCATATGCCCTGTTTTTCTTTCATATTTAGTGTCTCAAAAAATAATCTAGCTCATAGCAGAACAATTTTCCCTCTATTCACAATTTGTTATCAATTAATGTGCAGTAAGATTAGCCAGGATGAGAAATCATGCAGAATCCACTTGTCCATGCAACCCTAGTTTTCTCAGTCAGCATTTGATCAGTTCTCGTTGTACCTGAACTGTCAAGTATACAAATAATTGACGTTTTGTTAGATATTTCATTGCACTTGAAATGGTACTGTTCAGGAATTGCACTCTCTCTTTGCCCTGTTTAGTAAATCTAGTCCTAAGTGTTGCATTCATATTCTGTGTCATCCTATTCTTTTAGTCTATGTTTACAACTAAGTGTAGCCTACTGACTTGGGTCCTTAGCACCAAAGCCTGTTAAGCCACATCAAGTGTAGTTATTTATTTGCTTTTAATTTATATATATTTTTTAGTTTTGCTTGTTCTGCTTTTAAAAATTTAGGATATGCCAAGATTCTGGCTGTTACAAAGTGAAAGAGGTGGTATGATGCACAGTCCCACTGTTACTCATGTATAGAGTTCACAGTATTAGGAATAAAAGAAGGACTGGAGTGCCAGTACCAGGATTGGGTGTTCATTGCTGAGCCTCCTTAGCTGTCGGTTCAAGTCAGTAACAAATGAGTGCAGCAAACCAACACCTCAGTAAAATGATCTCAGGGGGGTTCCTTGACTTTGGCAGATTAAATAGTCTCTAGACACGATTTGGCTTTAAATTATTAGAGCCATCATGAAAATGGGGGTGAACACACCCCCTCCAAAAAAAAAAAAGAAAAAAAAAGAAAATAAAATGTTGGTAAAGATTTTTTTTCATTTGTCTTTCACAAAGTACTTACAATTAACTGGACTTACAAAGGGAGGGACATACAAAGCCCAGACCTCTTGTAACTTTAATTGAACAATACTGGTCTGTGCAGTGACCCGTATGTTTACTTACCAGATTTCCTACATCCTGAAAGCTGACAGTAAAAGGGACTAAACATAAGAAATTGCAAGCTACTTAAGATGGTTGAACATCATTTTACAAAAACTGTGAAAATAATTTGTATGGTGACAAAATGTGGCCACACTTCATTTTCACTTCCATGTTGCTTAATGCAGATGCAAAGTTCAATCATTGCCTTATTACAAGATAATGTGCACACACTAAATTCAGACACATACTGTAAGACAGGTTCATTTTTTTTAGTCTATTATTATCTAAAAGTAATTACAATGGTGTGAACTGAGTTCTTAAGTACAACCGTGCAATTCCACCCCCAATATTAACAAACTATACTAGATAACCTAGCTATCTTCATTTACTACCCTTCTTAGAGTCTAAATATCATAAAAGAAAGCTTTTAAGTGTTAATTTAGCTGGCGTGGAACACACATTGCTAAAACAAGATGAGTAATTACCCAGGGCTGATCACAGGCGATTTGAAGTAGGGGGGATGAAAATGTCTCCATTTGAAAACGATGGCCTTAATTATTTTGTTTTAGTCCATTAATCTTGAACAGTGCAACAGAAGAAAGGATTTCTCTGGTGATGAATAGCGGGACATTCCAATTCATACTTAATAGCAATTAATTTTCTGATACCCATGCAAGTTTGGCTAGTTTTAATTAGTTTGTGTGGAACATGAGAGTGGCAAAGCCAGTGACAGGCTGACGAAATCCATTTGCATCAAAGACTAACAAGCAAGTCCATCTGACCTCTCTTTGAATTTCCTATTTCCACTTGAAAATAACTCATTTGCATACATCTCACCTACCCTCCTTTTTTAATAAGATGAGAGATCAATTTAAAAAGTTTAACTATGTAGAACTGCCTGGGGGTTGGAGGAATGTGGGTATGGATGATGGAGGTTGACCATTTACTGCCTTTTAAAAAGTAAATTAAAAAAAAAAACTAATAATCAAAACTCTTACTTTTGAATTGCTTTTTTATGTATTTTGGGTATTCAGGCTGAAGCTACCTTGGTGTATGTGATAGGTGGACCCTATCACATACACCAAGAATGCATGCAACACTTAAATTAAAAACTGAGTGAAGAGAGTGAAGAACCTACTTTCCATAGCCTGCAGGTACTCCATATGCAGGGCACTGCTTGCAGGCCCTGTTGTGGACCCCACTGAGGGAATGAGGTCAGCGTAGGGACTGCGGTGACCAGCAAGCAGGGCCATTTGGTGGTAGTACTCTGCTGTGGTTAAACCAGTGTGATGTGCTGAAAGGTCAGAAAAGAAAGAAAGAACATACGTATATCAGTTATTGATATACAGATATACATTCAGAAAATATGCATTAAATTGATCAGAAATTGTAGTTAAAATTAAATTTATCAAATAATCCAGCAAAACAGACATTGTAGGTTTCTAAAAAAAATCAACTTTGTTGTTATCACATATAGGGAAAGACCAGGGATGGATGTAACAGGTAGATTGTAACACTTCAGCAACTTAACAGTTAAGAGATGGTGCTAAAACAATATAAATTGAGATGATGAAATGTGTTTTTAGCACAATCACCTCACAGCAAAAAGGTTGCTGGTTCAAGCCTGGTTTAGCCTGGAGTGTAAATGCCCCCTCTCCCCTGTGAAAATTGCTCAGATGCAGTGTTATAGGACATGATTATCTCTCTCTTTCATTCTCTCATAAGAGCTTATTAATGATATAAGATGTGAATATTTGCTATACAGGGGTCGCACGGTGGCACAGCGGGTAGCGCTGTTGCCTCACAGCAAGAAGATTGCTGGTTCGAGAGTCGGCTGGGTCAGTTGGCATTTCTGTGTGGAGTTTGCATGTCACGTGGGTTTCCTCCGGGTGCTCCAGTTTCCCCGACAAGTCCAAAGACATGCGCTATAAGTGAACTGGGTAAGCTAAATTGTCTGTAGTGTGAGTATATGTTTGTGTGTGTGTATGTGTGTGTGTGTGTGTGTGTGTGTGTGTGTGTGTGTGTGTGTGTGTGTGTGCATTATCCGCTGCATAAAACATATTCTGGATCAGTTGTGGTGACCCCTGATTAATAAAGGGACTAAGCCAAAAAGAAAACTAATAAATATTTGCTATATATATGTTTCTTTTTCAGCACAATGAAACCAGGTTGCCTGGTCAAATCATGTGTGAGATTTAAAAGCCTACATGGTAAACTGTCATTCCCTGAAGACACAGTCATGCATATCACACAGAGATGATTGTTCAATGAGTTTATCTTCCTGATAACAGAGCTCATACAACATCAACAATTGCACTGTGTATGCCACCACTGTTTGGGGAAAAAAAGCCCAAAAAAGGTTGGATTAAGTGTTTGACCTCTCCTCTGTGGCTCCTCCAAAAGAATGAAAACTATAATGGCAACCACATTGAAGTGTTGTTCCAAAGTGAAGTGCAAAAAAACGAGTCACTTTAAAGGGCCCTTTAGAATCAAGGATTTCAAAGGACACAATTCATGGACACTTTGGGCCACCATGATCCTTTGTGCAAGGAAGTTGACTGTCGCACACAGTGTTCCATTTGGAAAGGCTCATCCCTGTGCTCTAATCCCTTTGAAGCAGTCACTTCGGAGTGTAAACCCTTTGAAGTGATTCGGGCATAGGAATGAGCACTTCCAAAAGGAACGCAATAATCGTGTTCAGATGTTAAATCAGATGCACAGTTGAACATTTTATTCAGCTTTGTAGAACAGAGATATACAGCCATTTTACTTAAGTGAGTGTTATAGGGGAAAAAAAACAAAAAAAAAAACTTCCAAATGGATTTTTGTCATAATCTTTATTTGAAACCCTTACTGTTCTGTTTCTTCTTAATTACTCATTTTGTTAACGCTTTATAATAGCTGCCCACTGTGAATCATTTATTAATTATTAGAAAATAGTCAATTAATCATTTGTTAAGTATTAAATCTAACTGAATAAACATTATGCAGTTTATAACTATACAGCTGCAAATGCTGTATTCTTGACTAATAAGCACAGGTATAGTGTGCTTAATGATTGTATTTGCATATTTTGTTAATGATTATGTTTCATTATTAAATTAACACTTGCATTATTTACAAACTATTTATTGTTGGTGTAATACCTACTGATGGTGTAGTAGTATCTTGGTAGTTTTTAAGATAATTAGAATGAGTAAGTAAATGATTAACAAACTATTCAAATTAACATTTATATATCTTATTATTCAGGCACATACACTGTAAAAAATGCTGGGTTTTGTGTTGGAGCAACATAAAGGAAGAAATTTAACTTAATTTTATTTATTTATTTTTTACAAATGTAAGTAAATTGACAATAAAACAATTAGGTCTACAATTAAAAACTCTAGAATTGTGTTCTTCCAGCTAATTTTAAATTAGTAGTCTGAACAAACAGAAAAGAGTGAAGTAATAATTGTTTTGTATGTTAATGAACGTTAATAAATGTAAACATGTAAATAAATTCACTCAACTTCATGCAGTCTTGAGACCACATCTAAATGAAGGACTATTTCTGCTTTGTAAATCTCTTTGGAATGACAATTAAAGTGGCATCATCAAATGAAAAATAAATCTTTGCAATGTTATATAAAAATAAAATGACTGAATAACAAGTGGGTGAAATAAAATATTTGTGTTACGTACACTAAGTGTACATTTTAAAAGCTTTGACAGTTGGAAAAGTGCTCACAGCTCAATGTTTTAGCACTCATGCAAACTTGATTTTGCAGCACACACAAAAAAACAACAACAACACTTAGGTGGACAACACTAGCCGCGTTTCCACTATCGCGTCTAAAGCGAGCGAGTCAGGGCGAGCCAAGGCCAGTCGTGTTTCCACTATCACTTCCGGGGCCTAATCAGGCCAAATCAAGGCTTTCTTGGGGCCAGTGGCCGGCAAAGGTTGTCAAGAGTTTTTATCAAGTTTAAAAGGTGTGTTTGTGCATGTTTAGATGCCTGTATGTGTGTGTGAGACCGAACAAAAGAGCGCTCCCTTCACAGCTCTGTTGATGCCGCACAGCTTTTTTCTTTTTCTTTATTTTGGAGATAATACACAATATAAACACAACAGAAAGACATGAAACTTTACAAATTTCATGTCCACTTTTGTAGGCTCAAATCAATAGTGTCATATCTTTATAAAAAAGCCTAAGCTATATTGAAATAATAAAGAATTACAAATATCGGATATAATAAAATCACATTAAATAAATAAACCAATATAAAACAAACAAAAGCTAAATCAATTTAGGAATATACAATGGCCTACATAAATCAAATTGTTTTAAAGCAAAGGTCTATCTGAAAAAAAAAACGATTTTAGATATTTTCTAAAAACAATAAACACCGAAGAAGGTTTGAAATATTATTTATTATTTGTATATGATGATATTAATCAAATCATGCAAACTGAGCATTTTTTGGGTGAATGAAAGCAAAAACTAGGCGACCTTTTTTCTGTAGGCTGGGCTATCTTTTTTTCTTAAATGTATGAAGAGCTTTATTAGTGGATAGCTGCTGAGTGCAATGAAACATAGGCTATATTTTATTATTTGCTCTTATGTGCTGAAATACTAAACACTTTCCTTAAATATCCTTAAATTAAGGGGAATCACCTATTAAGTGTCATATAGCCTTAAGGGAAAAAAATTAATGTTTAGGTCTTTCCGGAGCATTTGGGCTCCATGTTTGATGGCGTCTATCAAAACGAGGATGTAATAAAATACATTTTATTTTTTATTTTAATTTTTCTGTCTTTATTAACAGAGAATTTCTGTTGGTTTTATATTATGGATTGGTGCGCTCACTGCGCTGGGTCCCTCGGTATGTGGCGAGACCACTCGATTTCGATACCAACAGTCGGTCGGCGAGTAAATGAATATGATGAATGAGAACACACAGATCTCTGTGTATAGACATATAATGTAGTGCTGAACAGTAATAGGTCATTTGTTTGTTCGGATGTCTTTATTTGAATTGTTTCATGATGATGCGATGCTACGCTTTACCTGCCTGATTCCCGCTGAAGTGGGCGGGTTGTGTGACCTTTTGATTCGGGAGACGTTCTGGGGGCGAGGTTTGCGTGATGCGCTGCAAGCTTCTTGCCCGACTGTGGAAATGCGACATGATTTTGGCCTCACTGTTTAACTTCCTGGGCAATTGGCCCGGCCAGGCCCCGGTCTGATTATAGCCCTGGCTTGCACTGGCCCGACAGTGGAAATGCGGCTACTGTATAGACAAATTTGTGTTGCTTTCTTTTAATAAGAAAATAACTTTAATAAATAATAAAAAGAAATAAGATTAAAGGACAATTAACAAAAGAGATGGTCGGTTAAATTTGTCCATATTTTTGTACTGGTAGAGTGTGCAGTTAGTCTATGTTAAATTTATTCATTTTATGTATAGGTTGTGTGTGTGTGTGTGTGTGTGTGTGTGTGTGTGTGTGTGTGTGTGTGTGTGTGTGTGTGTGTGTGAGTGTCTGTGTCTGTGTGTGTGTGTGTGTCTGTGTGTGTGTGTGCTTGTTTGTGCATGTGTCTTTATAATCCAGGTAATGAATGAATGATGAGTTTTACTTGTATGTTTGTAAGTGTGTGTTAACAGTGGAAAGCCGGAACAGGTGCATGACCACACACACACACACACACACATACTACTGTTTTGTAGTCCATATGGTGTTGAGATTGTAGTCTTAGTGAAAATTAATGATTCCCAGCGATCTACAAGCCTAGATCGCTGGTGATTGTGACACTGTTACAGCACTGTGGAAGTAAAAATTCAGGCTAGGACTGAGGACTAAAGCCTGATTTATACTTCTGCGTCAAGTGACCGGCGTAACCCACGGCGCAGGCAACATGTGTGGCTGTGCATTTATACTTCTGCGCGCTGTCTCTGTTGGTCTGCATAAACACTTCCAAAATGCTAGTTGGCAGTGAGGTGTATATGTTCCTCTGTGTCGAGTTTCTTCGCTGCTTTTTTGCTTTTCCTGAACACTTCCGGGATGTACAAGTGGCTCAAACTTGCTTATTTTGAGGCAGGAACCGGCGGACATGCAGCAACTTTAACTATGAGGTAAACACAAAACAAAACTTTCCATCCGGAGCTCCTTCACGGGACTCCACACATGTAAACAATCGCTACATTGGGTTCGCGCCATTCGCGCGGCACTCGGTCCCGCCCCGACTCGTCAGCGCTACCAAGCCGACCAATCACAGGGCTTGCGATACGCGTTGTTGCGACGTGTAGTTACATTTTTTGAGAGGTGCACGTCAGTGATGGCGACGGCCACGGCGAAGGGCTATGCAGCTCCGTTGCATACGCCGGTGTTTGACGCAGAAGTATAAATCAGCCTTAAGGACTCCTAAGGTGGAGTAACTGGTGTGTTTGGGATAAAAACAAAATCTTGAAAAACTTTGGCAACATCTCTAGGATGCTTTGGTTTTGCTCTCAAAACAGAAAATCGTGCCCTGGAACGTACGTGGAACAAAAAAAAAATAATAATAATTTAGAGGTCTTTAGAATTGCGTACAAAGACAGTATGTCCAGCCACAGGAGGGCTCTAAAATCCACCATGGCTGAGCACCTCTACAAACTGATAAAAATGATGATAACAATCCTAGATTTTTATTAAACACCATTGCTAAATTAACAAATAATCTGTCATCTGTGGAACAAAATGTCCCACCGCAAATTAGTAATGTTTTTTTTTTTTTTTTTGTAATAAAATAGAAGGCCACGTACAAAAAATAACTGCAGAAAACTGAAGTAAAACTGCAGTATAACTACAGTACAACAGCAGTATATGAAGTATAACTGCAGTAAAATTAGGTACAATTACAAAATTGCAATGCACTCAAGTATAAACACAGTTCAAATACAGTACAATAAAGTTCAACAGCAGTACAAGTTGCTGTTAACTGGAGTAAATACAAATAAACTCTGACTTTATAGCACTTGGGCTGCTGTAGTCTAATTTGCAAGTGGTGTGGTAAGAACATTGCACTTGTGTAACCAAGAGGTTTGTTCTTTGACATCTTCCAAGAATATTTTGTACTTTTTTTCTGGGATGTTATTTTCTTTAAGTAATTTTTTAATAATTATTATTATTATTTTTTAAAAATAGAAACACATAATATAAAATATCTGCAGTGAACTGAACAGTACAGCAGCAATAGCCTATATACAAGGATAACTGTGGCAAAATTTAATGCAACAGCAGTAAAATCTGCAGTAACATTAGGCAAGGCAAGACAAGGCAAGTTTATTTATATAGCACATTTCATACACAATGGCAATTCAAAGTGCTTTACATAAACAAGAATAAAAGAAACAAGTAAAATAAAAATAAAAACAAATAATAAAAATGCGTAAAAACATGATGCAATCTGTCGGATGCAGCACAGTGCTCATTCAGTAAAGGCACAGCTAAACAGATGTGTTTTCAGTCTTGATTTGAATGTGCCTAATGTTGGAGCACATCTGATCATTTCTGGAAGCTGATTCCAGCAGCGAGGGGCATAGTGGCTAAAAGCCGATTCACCCTGCTTTGACTGAACTCTTGGAACTTCTAGTTTATAATGAAAATAATCTAGTTTATATATTAAATAAACTTGGAAGGACAAAATAGTAAAATGTTATATAATATATTGCAACTAGGTAAGTATTAAAGTATTAAAAGTGCACTTTAGTTTTATTATGTATGGCAGTATTATAGATGTGTTTCTGTTGTTAGTTATACTAATAAAGATGCAATACCATATACTGTGGACGTACTTCAGCAAAACAACTGAAGTACTGAAACCTCATTTGGAAGCTATTGTCCAACGAGCAGGAAAAGTAGTACCTGTAGTAGTAGTTGTTGTACTACTTCAGAACTATTGCAGTAGTTGTACTGTAGTAGTAATTCAGTTGTATAGCAGTAGATGTACTGAAGTTGGTTGTATTATAGTATTTCAGTTGTATTGCAGTAATACTGCAATATACCTAAATAATGCAGTTTTTTTGTGTCCAAAAAACTGCCCTTTTTATAAATTAACTAAAATGGCAGTATTCTTTAAAAAACTGCAGTGTTTTTTTTAAGGGACTTAAGACAGAAAATGTAAGATGTTAAACTTTCTGCACTACCTTATAATTCAGATTCATAAAACTTTCCACTAAATCAAAATAATCTACAGTGCTTAAAAATTATAGAACAGGAAGAGCTAGATTAACTTTTAAATATGTCTAAACCAACTACATGTATGTTAGACCCAAATTCAACAATATTACTGAAAGGGTTATTACCTGTAGTGGGAGAACTTCCTAACATTCTCAACTCTTCTTTATCTTTAGGCCATGCTTATAATGCTTTTAAGCTAGCTGTTACTAAACCTACTATTCAGAAACCACATCGGACCCCAGCAATCTAGCTAATTATAGACCTATTTAAAATCTTTCATTTATGTCTAAAATACTAGAAAAGTAATTTAAGCCCAATAATGCTCCTTTCTGCAGATGAACAGTGTTTTTGAAGTGTTTCAGTCAAGTTTCAGACCTCATCACAAAAACTGTTAGTGAAAATAACCAACGAGTTACTCTTAGTTGCTGACAGAAGCTGCATCTCGTTATTAGTTTTACTTGATCTCAGTTCTGCATTTGACACCATCGACCACAATATCAGATCACTTAAAATTCTTCAGGTGTCCAGGGACAGGCTCTACTATGGTTTAAGTCATACTAAACTGACCGTTACAAGATTGTAAATATAAATGAACAGTTTTCAAAAGTCGTTTCCATTTTGGTAAATACCATGATGCGTCTAATATCCGCAGATTTGGGGTTGTAAGGAGACCAAATTGAATAATATTAGAATGCAATTTAAACTGGTTTAGATCTGTCTGATTTGTTTTGTCTTTAGTTCTATAAGAGGTTACTAGGGTTATTGCACTAATAGTGTATCCCACATAGCACTGACTTTATAAACATAATTTTTTATTTTTACTTATAAATGTATAAGTTGGCACCCCTACCCAGTCAGATCGTTACAACACAGTGGTACAAATAATGTTCTTTTAGGAATGTTTTGTACCTTTGTAAAAGTTGTACCTTATATGGTACAGAAAATATCTCTTATGATACTGTTCTGCATTTTTTATGGTACAACTGAAATAAAGGAACACAATTGTTTTCATAAAAAGATACATAAGTGTTGGACAACTCCTTTATTTATACAATATCTATGAAAATAAATATTACTGGAAAGGCAAAGTGATTTTATGAATAAGTTCTATATTAAAAGAATCATCATTTAAATGCATGTTTAAAAAACTCAAACATTAATTATTAAGATCTATAATACAAAACAACTGGTAAAACAAAACTATGGGTATTGTAAACTAAACATTTAAGGCATTTTTAATGAACATGTGGTTAGCATTTTCTGATAAATACATTTTCATTATTGATATCCGCAGCTTTTGGCGTTTGCTTTCCACTACGCATGTGAGCTGGCAAACATCCTGCATATGCAAAGTGTTCATGCAGACATTTTAGTATTGTAAAACTAATCAAACATTGTGCATATCTTGTTACAAACCTTTTGCACAATTTTATTTCTATTTTAAAATTAAGTAAATTAAATTTACTTTTAAGTGATCATAAAGGTATTGTATAAACATTGGAGATTTTTTTTTTTTTTTGCATTTCTGTAACATTCTGTAACAGTGATCTGAAATGTTAAGCAAAAAATAGATCTTTAGATTATTATTATTATTTATAATTATTTATTATTCTTTATTGTCAATGAAAAGATGCATTTACACAATAAAAAATATACAGTTTAAAAATGTATTTAAAGTTTTAAATTAACTGAAAATAAATTGATAACGCATTTGGATAAAGCAAAATGCTTTTAAATAGTTCTTGAAGAAACACATTAGACATTGTTAAGGTACAAAGTGTCTTTTCCCTGTTATTGTACCTTCATGGATCAGATTTGTACCTTTGATGAAGGTACAATATTGTATCTGCAAGTTTTAAAAACCAAAGGTACATTTTGGTTTCCTGTGGTACAAATCATGTCCCTAATGGTACAAACTGCAATGGTACAAATTAGTTTCTTTGCCTTAAGATATAATTCTGTTCCATAAAAAGATACTGCCCCAGTGACAAGAGTGTATACCTTCTTTAGTACAACGTTGTACCATTTTTTTGAAAGTGTAGAGAATAGTCATACCATCCTGTTTTTCACAGGATTCTCCCATATTTTACAGTTCTATCCCACTATCATCCCGTAAAGATATTTTCTGGTAATTCTCCTGTATTTTCCAGCCTGATCTCACAAGAAACCGTAAATATTTTACAATTTGCCAGTTTAGTTGTTAATTCGTACAAGTTCAGTTGAACGAAATTGTATGATTTTAAAAAGGAGGCGTGACACCTAACCCCACCCCTAAACCCAACCGTCATTGGGGGATGAGCAAATCGTACTAAATTGTACAAATTAGATAGTACAAATTCAAACTAATTAGCCACTAAATCAAAAAGTTACGAATTGCCATGAGATTGTGTTGGTATTTTCAGTCTGAAAGGTGGCAGTAAACACTAAGGAGCAGATCTTCCTCTATACACCACCCATACTGCCGAACCACCAGGGGCAGCCCCTTGCTCCTAAATGTGAGTCTGCTCTGTGCTTTCGCTTTATTTTGGCATGAAAACACTTTGAAAAAAATATAAAAACAGTGAGATTCCCTTCCTTTTTATTACAGGTGTTGCTGCCCCTCCTATGCAGCCTTAAAAACAGTCATATAGCAGTGTGGAACTTTTAGTTGACACTCTTCGCAGTGATAAATAGACACTGTTTCCCAAACGTATTTTGTACACGCAATTTAAAGCAGAGCGAAAGTCTGGGTTTTGGGTGCGTGTTTGAATAGACATATACACATAATTAATTGTTTTTTTGTTTTGTTTTGTTTTTTTAAACACAAGTAATTTTAAATAAGTAATTTTGTCCTAAATGAGCAAAAACTGTTAGGAAAGCAATCGAATGCTTTCATTATAACGTTAGTTGTGTGCATTTTTAGTGACACCTCTGTTATTTAATGTAATCAAATGAAAAATCTAAATAAATGAGATTCATTCATAGCTCTTTAATAACAGTTATACAGTGAAGAAAAGGTTAATAAGATTCGATAACTTGATTTCTTCATAATAGCTTTTCATTTTAATTATCTAAACAGTTTGCTAATATATTTGCTGATATTGCATGCTATTTATCCACATTGTACATTCACAATACTTTAGTAAAGTATAAAATTACATATTTAGAATAAATAACTGCAATTTTTTAAAGCAATACTGCAGTAAAACTATTTGTTAACAATATATATATATATATATATATATATATATATATATATATATATATATATATATATATATATATATAAATGTATGTATGTATGTATGTATGTATGTATGCATGTATGCAGAAGATGCAAAGTAACAAGAGAAAGTACACAAGACTGACACAGCTTCTCAATGCAAATTTAAAATCAGTTTAGCTGCACAAAGTGTTATGTCTAATTCCTGTCTTCTCCAGAAGAAATAAAAGGAGCAGATGAAAAGATGTCAACTGAGGCCTGGACTGAATGCATGAAAAATGCATCTCTGATTGGTTGTGTGAACCTAGGAAGAAATTCCAAATTAATTCGATGTGGGTATTATGTCTTAAGTAGTGAGGGAGGGGTTAGAGAGCTTCTTTAATTGTCTCTGTTGTTCCGCCCTGCTGCGGCTCTCGCATTGAGCAGTAATGTGCCTCGTTTCTCTGTTCATGTGCAAAAAGAGCTTAGTGGAATTTCTAAATGGGAGATGTTGGCATCAAATTTCAGGATTGTCGATGGGGAAAGGCAGAGACTTGAGCGTTCTGCTTATGGGATATTAGAGTGGCTTTTTATTTATTTATTTACTTTTTATGTATATTCACCCACAACATGATGTGCCACCAGAGCCAGGAGGCATTTTGCTGTTGGAGCATGTTGCAATCTGGGACAATGCATAAAACAGGGATTCATAATGGCTGGAAAACAAGTATAAGATACATATATGCAGTTTGTTGCTCAAATAAACACGCATGCATGCACACACAGACATAACAAATAAACAAACAAACACATAAATAAATAAATAAATAAATAAATAAATAAATAAATAAATAAATAAATAAATAAATAAATAAATAAATAAATAAACAAATAAACAAATAAATAAATAAATAATGCTGCTTTAGGCTGTTATTTTTTTTTGTTTATGATGGTTATTCATTTTACTTAACAAATAACCAGCATAAACCAGCACAATTTATTTACTTGATTTT